>NC_051283.1:5573436-5920936 GCF_015220745.1 Sebastes umbrosus | reverse complement strand
GTATGAAGGCTGTGAGAGGGTTGTTGTGAGTCATTCTTCATCTTTCTGCTATAATTAACTTCACAAACTGCGACAAACAAAAAACGTTTGATTTCACATTTCGAGATAACCTTGAAAGTTATGCATCACTCAGGGAGTTACTTTTGAAATCCGTACAATCCATCAATTCACAGGCCGCACGCACCGAACTGATTACGATCCCGCTGGAATCACAGAAATAATGTAATCATGCATCTGAAATTGCACTAAATTTTAATGTGATTAATGACACGGTTGCTTCATAAAGTATTCAACCCCCTTAACTTTCTGCACAATGTACTCATTATACTATGCACCAATTTTAATAAATCATCATGCACTCACAGTGTGTGTTTATAATGGGCTTTTGATGCCTTATAATGCCTTATGAGCACCACTTCAAGTAAAGTGTTGCCCTTATTTTTACGGCAAATGGGATTAGTTTTTGAGTTCCTGCACACGCTGAAATGGGTTTGATAGAGGTTTGTATGGATCTGAAGATTCTCTGTGTGTGTGTGTGTGTGTGCATCTGCTCTTGTTGTTGTATAGCTAGGCCTGATGGGAGTCCAGGTCCGGGGGGTACAGCTCTAGTTAATAATTCAGATGAGGCTCATTATCAAGGCAGCGCAGATCTCTCTCTGATTCCACCTTAATTGCAGGCAGGATGTGCCTCTCAGACACTCTCAAAGTCACTCCCCCTCCTGTCTGCAGCTGCAAATGACTACCACACACACACAAACACACGCACACACACACACACACACACACAGATCTCTAGACCTCACCTCTCTGCAGCAGCAGGTCCCCCTCTCTGAGATCAGGTCGGTGTCTTTGCGTGAGCAGGTGAATGGACATTTGGAGATGAGTGGATAAATCCCACTCAGAGCTCACGACTATCTACTCCGAGGCCAGGCACGTGCTCCTATTATGAGTCACTTACATTTTTAATCAGATCTTCACGAGGGCTTTCTCCTTTCGGAGGGCTCAGCAAACTAAGATTGATGGGAGGTAATCAGTCGGAGGACAGACGCTCTGTGATTAATGCTGCCGGAGAGCGAACCTCTCAGCGCCACGCTGGACGACCCGGATCGCGGCTTTTCAACCCCAAATTTTTTGTAGAGTTGAAGCGAGGAGGGCATGTAAAAACAAGAGGGCTGCCGCTGCTTGACAAGTAGTATCAGCCTTAAATAATGGCCTGGTGTTTCATTGTGAAGTTATTATTCAGAGATCTCTCCCCAACCCATGTCTCCCACAACATTACGTTGCCATACAACTAAACTGCAATTACATTTTGAGGGAAACGTGTTTTCTCCTGGATTACGGTCGCAGTTTTAAACACATGACTAACGTGAATTGAGACAAAAGAATACAAAAACGCAACAAAACTGCTTGGTTAGATTTAGTAAAAAAACATCAAAACAACATAAAATATGTATGCTCATTATGTTATTTAAGTTACGGACGTTGACAGCGTTGACTTTTGGTTTCACACGGGACACAAACAGCCGTCTCCTGGGTAAAAGTCCTGTGTTTGTTTGACCCATCCATCCACCCCGATCTCCTCTGTATGCGGACTTCCGTGGACTATCATTAGAAACGTATTTGTGATATGTAACAAAAAACGTAATCCGGGAGAAAATACGTTTACCTCGAAACGTGACTGACAATGCAGTTGCGTTGTTTGCGAATTTTTAGGGGACCACATGTGATTGTACCAGACAATCAAGATTAAATTCTGTCACGCAGAACAAACGTACAATGCCTCCCAATGTCTAAAGATTTGTTGGTCATGCTGAAATGGGATTTGCGTGAATAACAAATGTGTCATGTATCTATCCTGCTGCTGAACATATAGCCATTTTGGTGGAGATTGGGGTCGATGGATGGGTAGAAAAACACAGGACTTGCACCCAGTAGACCGCAGTTCGCATCCCTTTGTGTTCACAAGCGTTAAGTTTTACTTTCACTTTTGAGACCAAACCCAATGTTTTCCCCTAAACTTAACTAAGCGGTTTTGTTGCCTACACCTAAAGAAGTCGTACGTTTGTTGCCTAAAACTAAAGAAGCTGTGTTCAAAACTTAGTGTTCATGAAGTTTCACATGTTGGAAAGTGTTGGTTTTAACTTTCGCTTTCACTTTTACAAAGTAGTAGGCCCCTACTGACCCACATCTATGATGGGTATAGCAAGCGATAACACACATTTGATGATCTGATAACAGTTGAATAGGGTGCACATAAGTAAGCCTTTTTGGGGGCGTCGATGTCAATATTCAAATCTCAAGAGCAGTTGGCATTCATCAGGCTGAGTCATTGAGAGACTTTAGTGAATCTGACTTGGAACACACGAACGAGCAAACCTCACAATAAAAAGTAAGAGTGGTTTAGGATAATAATGTAAAGGCATTCTCGCATGAGGCCCAATGATTGAGTCAATTCATAAAAGCCAAAAAGTCTGAACAAAGTAGCATGTGAGATATGAAATGGATGGAAAAAACATTTTTCAGAGCCAATATGGGTGTTTTTTTAGTTTCTTTTTAGATGATATTTAGTGGATACTAGCATGCCACACCACAAGGGGGCAGTTAACATGTTGGTGATGGGTCACGCCACGCAATCAAGTAATAAGTAGACACAGGTGTGTATAGTCTCAGTGTGTTTGGCGATGTAAGGTTTCCTACAGTCTGCAATCTACAACTATAGCAAGACGGAAGACGCACGCCACCAAGGATTAAATAAAGGTATGCGCATCAAGAACACATTTTAGCGTTCCACTCACCACCGTGGGCTATCGTATTGGACCGATTGTCACAATAGTTAGAGTTATTAAAATAGATGTGTACAGCGAAAGACGCTGAAACGGTTAAATGTTTAGAGGGAAATTAATAGTTGCTGTAAGTAAAGAACAACAGGGCATTCACTCCATCATTTTACAGTACTATCAATCACCCTTAATGCGTATTGTTCTCACTGTAGTTGTTCTTGTTAAGGTGATGTTCAGCATCAATCAAGTCACATTCATTTGCTGGCAATTTAATCCATTTTCATTAAAGACTGAGTCTGTGATTGCACTTTGATCAGAGTTGATAAAAGCCGGCTGAAAATTAAAGCCATCTGTGCCTTGAGAGCCTGGATCGTTGGCGGTGTTTTAACCAGAGTTATTCGCTCATTGTCTTTGTTAAAAAGTCTGTTAAAGCAGTTGCTCCACTCGGGGAGGTGTCTGCTAACGATGTCAAGTCGGGCCCAGACACAGAAAAAAAAAGAACATGCCTACTGTCTGTTGTCAGCACAAAGAAGGGGTCAGGGGAAGAGTATCGCACTTAATGAATATTCATCAGTCCAACGGCATATTTGGACAAATTACAATAAAAGCCTTTCAAGCTGGAGCTGAGTGGAAATAGTCATTTTGGAGATTATTAATTAAACGCCATTAAACTGCGTTAAATCACGGCTAAGCAGACATTAGGTGGTTACACTATGGTATGTACAGATCCTGTATATATGTGTGTGTGTGATGGCTCGCTGAGGGTGGTCCAGGAGGCAGACAGAGGTTAGGAGCGTAAAGACGGCCTCTCGGTGGATTTCTGTGTCAGTTTGATGAAAATAGGTCAGGATTCAGAGCTTGGCGTTTAGCATTCTGCCCATGTGATGGCTGACGCCGCGCCTGACGACAGCTAGCCTCGAATAAACTCCAGACTCTTTCTGCCTCCCCCCCCCCCTCCACCCTCGTCTTCCTCCCTCCCCATCCCTCTGTAATCTAAACTCTGTCCTGTCATCCTCTGTCTCTCTCTCTGCTGTGGCTTCCATCGCTTCGAGCTCAAGTAAAAAGAAATTCAAATCTGCGGCCATAGATTAAGCCCGCTCCACCACAGAAAATGCACTTAAATCCATAATAGTCTGCGTCTGGTGGAATTCATTTGATTTAGATGTACTTTTGAGTATTGTAGTCCCGCTTTTTCGAGAGAGAAAATAGATGTGCTGCAAAGTTTTATGAGGATAATATCTCAACCGTGGCCAGCAGTGACCTAGCTTAGCATAAGGTCTACCGTATGTTTGGTCACCACTAGAAGGGCTTGATTTATTATTCTCCTACAATGCGGGCCCTCATCTCTCATGACTGCCATGCTTTAAAAAATGATGCTCTAGAAGGTGAATTCACTTACAGATGAGCCGGCTCAATGTTGAGCTACATCTGTGCAATTGAGTCACAGCAGCATCAGCAGCAGCAGCCACCTCTGGCATGTGGAGGATTGGCGGTATACACAACGGGTAAATGTAAAGTTAACACCGAGAGGAGATAAGTGAAAAGACTGTTAAGTGAATTTTCTGATAAGGTTGATCTGTGTCCAATTAGATTACCTCGACTGGAAAAAAAAGGTTGTGTTAAATGTAACACTGTCTAGTTGCCTGAGAAAGGTTGGCTGTCTTACCTGGCCATCAGCCAGCAGCTAATTTAGAAAAACAACTAGTGTAATTGTGAACGTGTGACTTGAAGCTATTTTTTTTTTCTCTGCCAGCACAGATGGAGATTTTTGAGAGTTTATCAGACTGTTCACCCACCAATACAGCACGATATGAACAAGTACTAATTGTTTTAACATTATATGGCTGATAAGCAACGTATCCTCATATAACGGTTCGTATGATAGCTTATTTTAAAAGTTATTCCTCATTTTTTTGTGCAATTTTCCTAGCAACACGTGTCAATTTCACAAAAAATATAACTACTTGGTTAGGTTTAGAAAAAGATTGTAGTTTGGGTTAAAATAACTCCGTTACTTAAAGCTGAAGTAGGCGCTAGATTTCACAGACCGGAGGAAAACAAGCAGTAAGAGCTGATCTGAGTCTATGAGAGCCGGCTGTCAATCACTCGCGAACCCCGACCAAACGCTCAAACTAGGCAGCGCTAATCAAATATGAATCAATACTATGTTACGTCAATGCCTATTTCTCTCCTCAAATGTTTCCAGAATCATCTTGTAGTGCACGGTTTAGCTGTAAAATGAGAAAGTTTGTGACGCCGCCGACATTGTGAAATCTGCTGAAGGAACGCCAAGTTCCGGTCACATGACCGGAGCACAGCCAATAGGAACGCTCTCTCAATGAAATTACCTGTGATTGGTCAAAGTCTTCCGTCACGGGCTAGATTTTTTAAAGCCTGAAAACAGAGCCATGAGGAGGTGCAGAAGTCTAGTTATCTCTCAGAACACTTGAATTATAATATGCTGAAAGGTTATTGTGGGATTTTTGCCCAATGATGCCAAAAATATACTGCCTACTGAAGCTTTAAGTACGGAAGTTACATGACTAATAAATCAAAGTTTACTTCATGGTTTCATACGGGACATGACCAGCGGCCTACTGAGCGAAAGTCCGGTGTTTGTTTGACACATCCAACCACAATGCGTGGACTTTCTTGCTCTTTAAGCTAAGTTCACACTACACAACTTTCAATGTGGTCAGATCGCTGTACTGTTCACCCAACACAACATGCTGTCTGGTAATCAGGTTTTCACACTCCACAACTTTGCTACGTGTTGCAAATGCGGTAAGTTCCTATTGTTACAGGCGAGCCCTCCTCCCCCAGGTTTCTCCTCAACCCGTGTCTTACGCTCGCAATGGCTGTAGCTCGTGTCCGGAGTCCCCGACAGGTCCAGCGCTAGATATGTGTCTGCTAGGCATCGGTGAGCCTCTAAGCTCGCATCTTTGAGCTGTTCACATGTGCGAGCCAACGACGATTTGTCTCTGACCTGGGCTTTTGTCGGGGAGCACCAAAACTGTCGGTGAGCGGGAAATCGGTACTAAAGTCGTGTAGTGTGAACAATATGCTCTTTAGTTGCTATGACAGTCTAATAATGACATGGATGGGTTTACATTGGAGCTAGTTGAAAGCCCGATGCAGGGGCATCATACAGACGCTAAAGGGTGCATCGGTATTGGACGCTGAGGGGAACTGACCAAGCTTCATTAATTGACGAGTTGGGAGTGAGAACGGGTTGGCAACAGAGTATATACATGATGCACTGAAAGTGGGGATCAATAGGGGCCCAAAAACACAGTTTGGCCCCAGAGATCCCAAACAGGCGTTACTGTTACCGAAGTATATAAAGTGAAATGTTTGCACAGCCGTACACTCGTCCGCTGTGTTCATTTTCTGTAAAGCTGTATGCGTCCAGTATCTGCATCCTCCTCTGTCAGCCTCTACCTTGTGAAGGGTTAGATTGCGCCCTCCTAACTGATTTATTGGCCCTCTGAAAGTCTGACTTCATCAAATCCTTGATACCGCTAGTCATATATACTGTCTTTGATGAGTGCCACCGGAGTCGATGTGTGGATTTAATAGCGGCATTAATCTGCCTGTTTAATGGTGTTGTTGAGTGGAAGGTGGTCACCACAAGATGCAGCACTAAAAGATGAGTTATGGGCCCAGCCGGCGAACGATGAAAGGGCAAAATGCAAAGCAGTAGAGATGTGGAGGAGAGTGGCGGAATTAAACAAGGTCTTGCTACACACTGTACATAAGAGAGGGCGGATAGAGACTAGAGCTAGTTACCGAGCATGCTGGGAAATAAAAACGGTCGAGACAGCGCTGTCAAAGTTTGCAGCGGGTTGTCATCAGTCGCCTGAGGTGATATTTTATTTGTTAGCACACTTTGCATTTCTGCTAATTTATTGAGAATACATGATAATTGATTCTCATGTGACATTTATCGGATTACACGAGTACGCTTCATTTCTCATCTCGTCTTAACCCTGTTTAGATAATGAGCCTGCTAAAATAGATCCAGACTAAATATCATACACTTTTCTTCAGGTGTTTGTCATCATAGTGGCAGGTTGTTGTTTTTTTTTGTAATGAGGCCCAGTGAGGACTTTGTGCCATGTTTAATTGGCTGTGGTTATGAATAAGAGGATCATAATAGGCTGTTATCATGTATTCTGTGCTCCTCTGATAGGATCAAGATCAGTGGTGGAACGTTACGAAGTACATTTACTCACAAAATGTACCCAAGTTCACCTGTGAGCAGTGGTGGAATGTAACAAAATACATTTACTACTTAAGTACAATTCTGAAGTACTTCACTTGAGCATTTAATGCTACTTTATTCTGCTATTTCACTACATTTCAGATGTATTTCCAAGTTTACTAGTCTGGATTTCATATTATTAAATATGATTTATTTTCATAAATGAAATACCCAATAGTGCATAACGTCATTAGAATTAGCTCCACGTTAACCAGATAAAAGATTACAATGCTGTTTACATCTTAATGTATCAGTAATAGTAATCCAGTAATATAATGTAACACTCTGACAGGATGAGTACTTTAATACTTTAAATACAATTTGCTGCTAATACTTTTGTATTTCTACTTTTTAATGCAGGACTTTTACATGTATTTACACATTGTGGGAATTGCTACTTTCACTCATCCGTACTTCTTCCACCAATACTTGTAAGATGCTTGTACTTATTATTAATTCTACTTCACTATTCAAAGGGAAATACTGTGGTTGTTAAGTAAGAGCTTTCCTGTCACGTGCAGTAAAACAGTTGTATAATGTCCTTTGTGAAAGGGTATTTTACACTGTGGTATTACTACTTTTAGTTTACTTGTTTCTCATCTTCACTAACAATATTTATGTTTATTCATTTATGCCTCTTGAGAGGGTTGATTAATATCTTTTGTCAAAGTGTATTTGACTATCAGCTGGCTCTAAATGAGGGGAGATTGATGCCACCTAGTTAAAGTAGCACTGATTCCAGAGATCCTCCCTGATTGGCCACAGACATCAGGTGACCGGGTAGAAAAGGTCTTGGAAGACAACCAAACTGGCTGGTCTGTTCTTCACTCTCCAGGGAAATGGAGGGAACCCAGTGTTTTGTGTACCGGAAAAAAATATTTTTCATTAATTGTTCACAGAGAATCCGAAAGGCCTCTGCGCATCAAGTCCGTATTTTTTCATCCAAACGTTTAAAAATAAATACGACCACACGTTGTGTCAATCACGTTTACACACCGTCTCCCAAACTTTCATCTGTTATTACATTTTTTGGAACAGGTTTGATTTTTTTGCATCCATCAAAAGGCAAAAGACGGTTGTTTGACCACTCGGAGCCACGGTCTGTACAAACGTCATCATCCGAAAATGGCATCTGATAAACATTCACTTCGTCTTCCAGCACAAAGCACTTTACGATAAAGAAATAAAAGAACACAGAGATGCAGAATTTAAAGATAGATTGGAATCGTCGTAAAACAAAGATGTAGGAAAGCTTAAACGGTAGTGATTGACCTCTAGGCAGCTAAACGATAGCTTCATGCTAACGTCATTCATTCATTAGCCCTGTTTGGGACTAGCGCTATCCATCGTACCCACTTAATTAATTCGGTTTTGTCTTGTATTGCAAATTTTCATAACAAATGGAATAATAAAACACATCGGACTCAGTGTGCAAGTGTTTCTGTGCGATTTTTATCGGACGGATTCAAAAAACGCATATGAAAATATGGACTTGGTGTGATAAACACCCACTCAGGCTATACCAACCACCCTCAAGTACAACTGGAGTTGAGTCTTAATGCGTCTTAAATGCTGTATCGGAAGCCCTTTTTGAGCATTATCGACCATCATCATAAACTATTGCCAATTTGCAGCTTCACTCTAGATGTATCGACAGATATGACGGCAGTGGAAGCCTGCAGTAATGAAGCTGATGGGGAGGACAGAGGATAGGACGGTAGCGGTGCGGTCGCGTGACCGAGCAATGCACAATCCCGTCTGTGTAGTTCTTGGAAGACTGATATTAAAGACGCAGCGCCGAGGCCTCCCCTCCGCTCTGTCCCTGCGCTCCCTCTCTCTCTCTCTCCCCCCATTCTCCCTTTCCCTCTCTTTCCCCTTTCCCTCTCCGTCTCTGCTAATGATCTGCTCCGCCTGTCGCTGCCTGGCTGACTGATGCCCACTGACAGCCCCACTCATGCGGAAAGGCTGCGCCCCTCCTCCCCTTCACACACACACACACACACACACAGTAATGAACTCCTACACATCCCAACGCTACATATTTACTATGCATGTGTGACACACATGCACGCCAACTTGCGTAAGCACTCACTGCGAGATAGATGGACCTACACTAACAAATCACGCCCATTTGTTCAGTCACATGTCAGCAGACATATATGTGGAGCAGATGACAGACACACAGATAGACCATACACTATACGTTATAGAGCACTCAACCCCGTTACTCTATACAGCATCCAGCTGACTTCCCATCCATGCATTTTTATGCAAATGACACCATATTGAATTAGGCTGAATGGAAAAGTGGCACATTTCACTGAAATTCTCGCAGTGTCGCAAAATAGTTTTTTTTGCTTGCTCGAGGCAGAAAACTTTTTCAGTTGATAAAGAAATAATGTGATTTATAGAGATGGGAATGTATTAGTCATATGAATAATGATGCAGGTTTGACGTTATACAGTATAAGCTTCACTTTCAACAGTTAGTGTTGACGACATGATGTGCTGTCTCTCCAGAAAGTAGTTGGACTGTATGACATATAGTTCTCACATTAAATGTCTCCAAGTGTATGAAACAGTTAATTGATTAGTTGATTGACAGAAAATGAATCATCAAATATTTTGGGAATCGATTTGAGTGAATATTTGAGTGAATGTACTTAGTTACATTCCACCACTGTATGTAAATGACTTCTATCTATCTATCTATCTATCTATCTATCTATCTATCTATCTATCTATCTATCTATCTACTCATGTACTGTGCTTTAGTAGAACTTTTGAGGTACTTTACTTGAGTATTTCCATTATATGGTACTTTATACTTCTACCCCACTACATCTCAGAGGGAAATATTGTACTTTTCACATTAAAAATGATGCAGTACTATACTACAATTCTGCCCAGTAGTACAAAGCATCTAAAGTTGTCTCATTGATGAACTGCAATGTTAAAATGCTCTTAGTGATAAAAACAGAATATTCTATAATAATGTAACTCTGTGAAAGTAGCCATTCTGCATAATGAGTACTTTTGATACTTTAAGTAAATTTTGATGATAATATTTGCATACTTTTATTTAAGTAACATGAATTGAATGCAGGGTTTTACTCGTAGTGGAGTATTTTCACAGTGTGGTATTAGTACTTTCACTTCAGTAATTTATCTGAATACTTCTTCCACCACTGGTCATTTATCAGGCAAAAACGCATCAACATCAACTGCTTCCAGCTTCTCATATATGAAGATTTGACACTAATCTCCACTTTACTACATTATAAATTAAATACATTTCGTTGAACAATACAAGACTTTATACCTTTGGCTCTGAGAGATTGTGTTGAGCATTTTCCCCTATATTTTGTGACATTTTAATGGTAACACTTAAGCAGTAAATTGACATTTAATACATGGTTTATTATAACACATTATTATTTATTAATGTACAGTTTTTATCAATAAGTAAAACCTCTCTTATGAAGAAATATATTATTATTACAACTGCGTTTCACTACATTCATTTCATAATCTGTTTATACAGCAGCCTCCACTTATCCACAGGAGGAGTTATTGTTTTTTTGACACTTATATCTGATTACAACTACATTATAGTGTGTTATAAACCATTGAGATTTTTGGTAAATAATCATCAGTAATGTGTATATAATGACTATAAAGGCAAATAATAAAACAGTCTGGTAGGTTCAGAAAATTACAGCACTTTACTGTAATGCAGCCTTTAAAAACCAAGACAAAAACAACACTTATTCAATATTACAATATCCAAAATCGAAGACAATATCTAGTTTCATATCACGACTTTGATATATTACCCATCTCTAGTTTATATACTGCGTACAAATGCTAAGAAGGGGGACTTAAAGTAAAGTGTCACAATTCTAAACGATTGATTTATTAATCACAAAAAGCAGCCCGTCTCTTGTGCCGCTGCAACGTGTGAATTCATCTCCCGAGATCAATAAAGTCTGATCTTTTCTTATCACTTTGCATTTGTAACAAACATCTGACACCACATGTTTCTGCTTTCAGAATTTTTTTTTTTATTAATTTCATCAGTCTGCTAGAAACACAACTAATAATTAACCAATTTTTGTGTGTGTTGGATTCACTTAACGCCTGGATTCAAGGATTCGGGGTTTTGATTATTGTTTGGTTTGTGATTGCCAACACTAATCCAAACATTTTTAAAACCTGCTGGCAGGTGAGATTTTCCACCCAGTATTAAATGCATTTATGCACACATCAGCCAATCTGAGATGAGGCAGAAAACACTCCAGTGGTGCTCAGAAATAAATCGTCGCCACTTCACATATTTAGCAACACCTCCAAATTGCAGCTTGTGGATATAGCCTACTTTCTCAATGAAATAATAGCTGAAAAATCCTGCTATTCTTTCATTAGAGTGTGCTCCAACATTAAGTCGGTATTCTCCTGCTGCTCTTGCTCCTAATTACTAATTGGCCCTTACTAATAATAAACAGTCATGCATATGGAAATCTGATCCCAAATAGCTGGTTTGAACCAATTCTGGGTAATTTATAACCATCCAGTGTGG
This sequence comes from Sebastes umbrosus, assembly GCF_015220745.1. Classification (NCBI taxonomy): domain Eukaryota; kingdom Metazoa; phylum Chordata; class Actinopteri; order Perciformes; family Sebastidae; genus Sebastes; species Sebastes umbrosus. The sequence goes on along the minus strand of NC_051283.1, from coordinate 5,909,314 downwards.
TATTGATCAACTGTACGATCAATCCATTGTATATATCACTGGAAGACTTGTTCATATTTGATTTTTTTCATAGAATACCGATTGATCTCAGCGTGCTGGGCTCAGTCCCCCGCCTCAGCATGTCGACATCAGCGCCCTGCCGGGGGAGTTTCAGGGAGGTAGGAAATTAGGTCAGTAAGCAACACTGTGATGCAGGGCGACACCCCTGGGCTCCCCCCCTAGTCCCCGCCTGCACACAGCCCACAATCCCCCAGCTGATGGCTCAGCCCTGCCATTACACTCAGCCGGGGTTACACGAGGCTCCGCGAAGGCCTGCCGGCTCTGGCTCGGATTAGAGCGGGAGACTCGGCCAGGTACTTCACTGCTGTTCCAAATATCTGGGCTGGAGACCAACAATGAGGAGTACAGAGCAGGATGAAGTGTTATTTTCTGTCAATACATAGTGGTTTAAGTAGAATACTCTCTCGTACGGCACACTTTAAAGGGTTTATAAGTTGGAACTAATCCATTAAATCACTCACTAATACTTTATAGATCAGTTAAAAGCCATTAATAACAGCAACTGTTGGGTTGTACGGTTATAAATCTCTCTTGTTGGTTGAGTAATTAGTAGCCAAGTCATTAATAAATGCTCAAGTTGTTTTCACTTTCTTATAAGCTATCAATTCTGCAGTTACATGGGTTAATGAAATAATTATCAAACAGTCGTGAGTTTCTCACTTTTTTAACAGGCCATCAACAAAAGTTAGTTAGCCACCTGCAGTTATATTAATAAGTCATTGAGATCTGAACTCTGAAGAGAGATTTTTTTACAACCTGGCAACCCAAGAAAAGGTTCTCAATCAGGCTGGTCTCATACACTGTTGTTCGTAGCTATACCTACGAAAAGTAATGAACTGCAGTTCGTATTTATCCCGTACATGTCCCGTGTGAAACCAGAAGTCAATGTTGATTTTTTTGTCACGTAACTTCCGTAATTAAGTAACGCTTCTTCCAGTTATTTTAACCCAAACCACAACCTTTTCCTAAACCTAACCAAGTTATTTCCCGTGAAGATGGAAGTTTATTTTGAGAAGACTGTATGCAAATAACATAAACTGACATGTTTTGTTGGAATTTCGAAGGAAAACTCACAAAAAACGAGGAATAACTTTTCGTGAGATATCATAAGTACCGTTGTATGAGGAATACGTTGTCCATAAAGCTTTGGTAAATTATTCATTTAACCATTAATACAGACATTATACAAACAACTTAGAAACCCTTTGTAATAGGTGACATTTTAGAAAGTAGTACCAAACATTGTATTATGGCTGTTTTTAATAATTTTGACATAAGTCAGTCTCTAACGCATTCATGTCCTCATTCGAATGAATTGTAACCACTTTGGTGACATCAAGCGCCATCATCAGGTCAAAATTGGATTTTTTTCCAATACTCAGATGTACTTCATATTTAATGCTACTTTACAAACGAGCAAACTACAACGGTGATCACGGTAAACATTGCATCAACATGTTAGCATTGCCACGGTGAGCATGACGTTAGCATTTAGCTCAAAGCACCGCTGTTCCTATGTACAATCACAGAGAGCCGTTCTAATTTCTAATCCTTACTTTTATTTCATGTGAAATACTGAATCACTTTGCCATTTCAGGCCTCTAACAGTTACTCAAACTATCTGAGGTTAGAGGGGAAAAATCTCTTTTTTGGTGATCCTGCTTACAACTCCGTCAAACTTTTGACATTGAATTGCAAATAGACAGTGCTTCATTGTGACGGCTCACAAAACAAAAAAGGGTGGCAAAACACTGCTTTATTACACATGATAAAGTTTTATAAAACTGAAAAGATAAACTGAAAGAATACAATTTTAAAGGAAACATTTACTTTTGTAGCACCTTCTGCCCTTCAGAAATACATGCACGTCTAACTGTATGAATAGGAAAGATTGACACCCACAAAAAAACACACAAAAATCGATTTCCATTTTGTTTCAATTAACAGGACGATTTCAAACTTTGTTAGCAGCGGTCGGACCGTCGAGAACAGTGAAAGCTACTTCTCAGTTCAAGAAAACGCGACGGCGCTTAGATGTGCGGGAGGAAGAACTTCAAGCCTCTAATGAAGTTTCTCGTCTACTCTTTGAAAGACTGAACGCTCTGTTATACTCCACCCCTCAGCTACCAACTTGACCCCCCCTTCACTCACACATGCACACACACACACACACACATGTGCAGACACTCAAAAAACACACATTCCAGCATCCCCCATTAGCAATTCATGAGCAGCGTCTCATTAGACTTTAAGTTTTACCATAGGCCTCTGAAGTATATGGCTGGAGCAGTTATTAATATTTCATAGTCTCCCATTGAGGAGCTAAAAACGAAGTCGACCCGCTTCCGCTACAAAGTGACTCGCGCTCCTCTTTTTTTTTTTCTCTTCCTCTACTTCTTTTTTACCCCCTCTTTTCCCTGTTCGTTAGACTCTCTCTCTCTCTCTTCCCCTCTCTTCGCCGTTCGCTCCTCCGCCGCCGCCGCCACTCTCTTCAGTTTCCTCGCTTCCGATCCTTCTCTGCCACACAGACCTTAACTCAAACTGACTTAATTGGGCTGTCTTTGTTCTGGGAAATGTGGGCATACCTTCCCCTTCTCCCCAGCAAAGAGAGAAAAGAGAAGTAGAAAGTGAAGAGGAGGAGGGAAACGATGGAGGAGGAGGAGGAGGAGGAGGAGGGGAAACGATGGAGGAGAAACCTGAGTGAACCCCAATTGCTCTAAGAGTACTCCATGTACCATGCTCGGGTCGGGGGGGCTCAGAGTTGGGAGGAGGGGGGGGATGGGATAATGTGAATATGTGTGTGTGTGGAGAGAAAGATGGGGAGGGGAGTCTCGAGGGTTCAGGGGGTGTCTGTCAGACTGGCAGACAGGAGCTCTGCCCCCGAAACAAACCCATGCATGAATAAGTCAATAAAGCCATGTCTGTGCAGTGTGTGTGTGTGTGTGTGTGTGTGTGCGTGTGTGCGTGCGTGTGCGTGTGTGTGTGTGTGTGTGTGTGTGAGGGAAGAGGAGAGAGTCAGATGAGGATGAGGGTGATGAGGCTTCTTGTTTCCCAGCGTCTGTGACAATGAGACAGACGCCACATTCCCTCGCAATGAGAAACAGACTGAGAGAAAGAGAAGAAGAGGAAGAGTGATCAAAACCAGAGTGAGACAGAGAGAGAGAGAGAGAGAGGGGGGAGAGAGGAGCGCTTTGAATCGGTTGGGACAGTTACAGCATGTTTGCACATTGAAAGAATTTGGTTGGAAGCAAAAGTATGTGGGAATATGCTCTGTGTGTATGTTAGGGGTTCTGCACAGGCCTCAAACTGAGACCTGAACCCGGATGAACCTGGACGAACCCAGCTGAACTCGACCGATTCTGCCGATTTTGAAATACAAAACCGACTCTTTGTCTTTTTTCAAAGACAAAGAGATATGCTTTGTTCATATTGACAAAGATTTTCCAACAAAAAAAAAATCACTGCCAAAAGTATGTGGAAGGTTTGAACTTTACACCCATATGTGATTGTTGAACATGTCACTCCAAAACCATGACCATTAACAGCCTGCTTGCACGAAAAGGCATACGAATGCCACCGTAATGCGCAAGGCATTTAGTGTGCAATGAGAACGCCTTCCTTGCGTTTGGCGTGTCATGGGTACACCATGTAGTCTGTACTGACTGCAATGTAAACGTATCCGTGGAAATATGCTACGCTCAGAGCTAGTGACCTAGAGTAAAAAGTGAGAAAGGCCACTTATGGCGGGCGGGAGGGGAGGTGGATGGGTCCAACAAACACAGGACTTCAAACCAGGAGACCGGTGGTTTTGCAAGTTACGTTAATGACGTTTGTGACGTCTTTTCCGTACTTCTGTTACGTTGTTTCCATACATGTTTTACTTAGTTTACGTAGTTATTTCAAGCCCAACCATTACGTTTTTCCTAAACCTAACTAAGTGGTTTTGTTGCCTCAATCTAACTGCAGAGGTTACCGTACTTTTGTTGTGTGGCGTACAAATGACACGCGAAAAGAATAAAATGCATCCTAATGACACGCTGAATGTGCATATAATGACGCAACACTGATGTTGAGGACTCAGTCGATGGGTCTAGTTCATCCCAAAGGTTCAGGTCAGGGCTCTGTGCAGACCAGTCAAGTTCTTCCACACAAAAACTGGGAAAACCCATATCTTTGTGGACCTGGCTTTGTGCATTTCCTTGTTAAAACAGGAAAGGGACAAACACAAACAGTTGCCACAAAGTACAAAAAACGATCATTTATCATTTCTTTTAATTTGAATTAAGGAGTCTAGCCTGAAACATAAAAAAACAGACCCATACAAAAGCCAGACCGTCTTTCCTATCAGTCGTAATCCAGAACAGAACAAAGTCTGGTTGTGTCGGTACGAATCGTACAGTTCCCGGTTGCCAATTTTTCTTGCTATTGTATGTCCAAATGGTATTGCAGTCTGTACATGGTACATTGCCAGTGTGGAGTTCTGCACAGGCCTTACAGTAAGACCCAATACAACTGAGCCCACTATTTTTGCTTTATTTCACTCAGTCAGAGAGAGAAGGAGAGAACTTTATGGGGGAAATTACATTTGAGAATGTCAGAACCTGAACCCAAGCCAGGAGTTTTAACAACATAACAGCCCAAATCAGACCCAAAAATCAATATTCTGTGGGAATTGACGGGTTTGGTTTATGAGCAGAACTCTAAGATGTTGGGGTTTTAAGCAGCTGTGACAACAAGGCCATGATGTTTCCACAATTCAGAGGCAGACTTCACGAAAATCCCATTTACTATCAAGTTTTTGATTTATGGCTTCACTGTTTCCTGTCATCTTTTCCTTTTCCCACTGAGCATCACACATCTACTTGAAACACATAAAACACCCTCCCTGTATCCCTAAATTTCATTCATATTAGATGATTCTGTAGCTTACTATTTTACGTCCATACAGGAAGTAGTCAGTCGCCTAACCATAACCATACATAGACCATAGTTTGTTTGACACACATGCCACACCTCTTTCCCTTACCTTAAACATACCATAATTGTCATGCACATATATTGTAAAAAACAAATTATTTTAAATACATTGGCATTGGACTTTAACTTCAAAACTTCTGTTTGAGAATAGGGTTGGACACACATATGGACACTGATGATTTAGCACAACCAGTGAGAGAAAGAGAGACATTTCTTAATAAATAACATTAGAAAATAAACCAGAACCCGCCCGGAGTCCAGATTAAGGTTGGGGGAAAAATCGTTACAGCATAGTATCGCAATAATTTGCGTGGCAATATCATATTGATACATTGACGCCAAGTATCAATCAAAACATAAGGAATCGATTGGAACCAACTGTTGGTACCATGTCAGGTTAGCTTTTCGGGAAGAACGCTAAATAACGCTCCAAAGTTACGCTAAATTTTGGTGAGCAAAAACTGGCATAGATATTTTTAAAAGGGGTCCCCTTGACCTCTGACCTCAAGATATGTGAATGAAAACTCTGCGACGAAGAGAATGAAAACTATCTTATCGCAATACTCAGCATATCATAAAATGTTAAAAATCGCAGTGAGATCGTATCGTGACTTAAGTATTTTGATTATATCATATTGTGGGGCCTCTGGTGATTCCCAAGCCTAGTCCCGATATGCATCAAGTTCTGCAACCCGACCCGAACCTGATCCCAAACCTTCCACTTTGTCGTGACCGAGCCGGGTTCAGTTCGGGTCGCAGGACTCAGGAGGAGGTTGAGGGTGGTTGAGAGGGTAAGAGCTCTAGGTGTTAATATGTTGTAATTATAGCTCCCTTGACACACATGTACTCCTCAATGTGACGAACCAGATAGGCAATGAAAAAAAATGATTTAATAAGAGCCAGTGAAGTCAGAGAGAGAAGGAAACAGAGGAAAAGAAAAGAGGCGAGGGGAGGAGGAGGAAGAGGGAAGAGGGGGGAGGAGGGGGGGAGACAGTGACACAGAGAAAGAAATCGAGGTTGGAAACAATTCAGTGTCCTTGGAAACCAATAAGGCTAATTTGAATTTGAGACTCTCTTCTTTCGCCTTGTATGACCTCCTCCTCGCCCTTCTTCTGCGCTCCCCAATCAGTTTAATCTCTCTCTGCTCATCCCTCCCAGATGCTCTCTCTCTCTCTCTCTTTCTCCCTCTCCCTTTTCTCTCCCTCCCCATCCGTCGTTCAACACCGCTCACTTTCACCAAAGCAGATTTCTTTCCATGACGGATGGGCTCTGTGAACACTCGCCCAAAAGCTCTGTCAGATCTTCTGCTCGCGTAGTAAAAAGCTGCGAGGCGGGCCGGTTCACTCGGGGACATGCGTGGCATTACGGGGGCGGGGGGAGTGGGGGAGTCTAGAGGGGGTTTTTCAGTTCGGGGTGCTTAGCGTCATTTTGGCGTCTTTGTCAACGCCTGGATCTAGTTGTGGTCGGCCAGGCGGCGACTATGTTAGCCATGGGAAAGCTGCTGCATGTACGTTGGCGCTCTCAGAAGAATGGGGGCTTTGTTTTTTCAAGGTCTCCCTCTTTCCCTGCTTTCACCCCATCAATTTTCCCCGCGCATTATTTCTGCGGTTCTCCCAACGAGCCCGCTGCCTCGCAGGCATCTTTGCAAGTCCTCCTCTTTCAACATCTTAACCGTAACCCCCTCCAGCCTCTCTCTCTCTCTCCTCACTTCTCCTCCCCGTCTCTCTTTCTCTCTCTGTCTACGATGGTCATGTCTCATGGGGGAAAGACAGTTGGCAGGATGCAGGCTTGCTGCCATGGCAACAGGAACCCTCCCTCTCCCTAAGGTCTCCTTAGCAACTAGTAGCTTGGCATTGTAGTAATGAGCCGGCCCAGCATGCCATACTAGCGAAGCACGAGATGTGTGTGTGTGTTAGTGTGTGCGGCTTTGTCTTTGCGAGGGTGATATGCACACTGTCAGAGTGCGTTTGACTTCTGCTGTGATGTCAATTACTAATACAGGATTAGAAGTTTTGTTAAAGTTATGGTTCATGAATATGCATATCCTTTTTCCCCGTCTTGTCAATTTCCCAGTTGCACCCGATTCGACTGTTATCAGGCCATTAAATAGGCATTATCAGTCGCTATATGCGCCATAGATGTGTGTAATTAGAGGCCTACTACTTTGTAAAAGTGAAAGTGAAACTTAAAAGCAACATGTTCTAACATGTTTTGAACCCAAACAAAAAGGCTTCTTTAGGTTTAGGCAACAAAAAAACAGTTACGTTTAGGGAAAACTTCGTGTTTAGGGTTAAAATAACTACGAACACAAACACAACTACACATTGTTGGTTTCACACCGGATGCAAACTCTGGTCTCCTGGGTGAATGTCCTGTGTTTTGTGACCCATTCATCGCCTGACTTCCACTTCTGCTCCTGTCGTAATTACTACGGTCGCTAGAGGCTGCTGTCGTGTTCTTTTATACCTTCTTTCGGTAATCTACCATGTGAATGGATGATAAAACCTACTAGTGTGTGTAGCAGGCCCCTATTGACCCACATCTATGGGGCTTATAGCGACTGATAACGCCTATTTAATAGACCGACAACAGTCGAATCGGCTGCCAGTTTGCATCCGCTAAATAGAAATGTATACCCTCATTGTGGAAGAATGACACATCACACAGAGAAAGATCTGACTTTATTCCTTTTTGAAAATTGGCATACTTCAAAAGAGCACATCCGATGAGAGATGTGTTTCTCTTAAAAGGAATTTGAGTTCTCAAAAAGTGTGACAGTGTGAATTGGCAAAATGATTTACCGGGGGAAAAAAAAGAATCAATCTCAAGTTACATTCCCGTGATTTTTTGAAAAGTGTATTCAAAAGCTGGCTGAATAAAAAAAAAGCACTAATTGAATCAAACGATACTGTGAAGTATTGAGCGTGTATTCTTCTCATAAATACAATTTTCCTGTCTAACTTTGGTATTTGAATGCAGGTATCCGGTTACAGAGAAGCAATGAAAGATTAAGCTATTAAATGATGATCCATTATGAACAGAGACACACCACCAAGGTTGCAGTGAAATATGATCCAAACACATCTGTGTATGTATTTTGTGGTGATGAATGTTGCTATCAGAGGTCATTGTGGAGATTTCGGTGATTTACTTTTCAATTTGTGATGTCGGAGTCTGCAGGTTTCCTCTGAATTGCATATGTCTGCGGTTAAAATAGGTCCGGTGTTGTTGTGCTTGTCAAGGACTGTTTCAAGCATGCAAGTCAGAGCTTTTCAGGCAGGATTAGAAAAAAAATGGTGATGCCACATTGCCACAGAAATGGCGACAAGTGTGGATTAGGTTCATGCAGCTTTTCAGGTTGGTGTTAAATACAGAATACAGAAAAACAGATCTATCTTAATACAACGCTCAAGTGCCAAATCTATGTTGAGTGTCGGTTGATGTAATCATCCCTCCTTCCCACACTGGCCGTGAAGCGTAAAGTTACTACAATAAAAGAAATCCAGTCCCCGTTATTTTGCATTAATGGACCGTAACTTTGGAAAAAATAACCACGCGGTTATGCTGAGTCATCCTATTGAGGCGAGACCTTTGACTATACTGTAAAAGATGGGGGACAAAATCCACAGTCCTCATTCAGTGCAAAGATGAATGCTAAAGTTAACATGAGGCTTTGTTATCAGTTACACAAATTGAGAGAGTATCGTCCAGACAGTCGGGTTTATTTCCAGTGCCAGGATGTAGTCTATCCCCCCCTCAGCAACTTAGAGAGGAAAAAACGATTTCATACCAAAGGCTGTAACTTTGGCAAATACCCACTTAATTTGGCAAACGCAGATTGTTACAGCTTCATATTAGTTCCTGCTGAACTTTAAAACTGAACGAGTCATTGACTTTGTCTCTAATTTCCTATAGTGTAGTCACTCAATGAATGTATCACTTCTAGGCACGGGACGATTTCATGTCATGACTAAGATTTAAAAGTTTGAGATTTATTTGTTTGCACAGTAAATTAAAGCAGCAGAAATACAACAAGAACAGAAAAGAAGTTGTGTAGGTGAGATTAAAAAACAAACCCCAAGGGGTTTATAGAAGGAATATCACCTCAATAAGCATTTTAAGCAAATACAAAAGTCAGCAAACAAACAAACATAAAGTCATTATCCTGGCCAAAAATAATTGGGATTCAGGATACTATCATCAAAATATGCTTAAAAGTCTTAAAATGGCACTAAACATACTGCAATCACTTTACCTTAAGAAATAAATATCTTTATTGCATCACAGGTAGAACACACATCTTTTCTTAGTGAACATCCTCGTTAGTAAAAAACAAATAAACAATCTAAAATAATGTAATCATAAATTATAGGGTCCCCCCCTGCATTAATAAAGGATGAATACATAAAAAAAGAAACAGAAACATTGCATGAGTCTGTTCTGTTTTACATGATAATCCCTGTATTTTTTTAAAAATCCAGCTCTATTTTTCACTTTTCTACCATGATAGCAAGCCAGACATCTTTTTCAAGTCACTCATGTAAAGATGTTCACGATTATCCCCGATAATGGAATGCATTCACCACGATCGACTTATTTTGAGTGTTTTTAGCGTGATCTGTAGTAATATCCTATATCGACCCATCCCTAATCACTTCACAGCCAGCGTGGACAGAACAACCATTAAAGCTGAAGTAGGCGAGATTGAAGCAAATATGATTAAAGAAAGTTATTTTTATAAAACGGTCGCTGTATCGTGACAGTAGTACATGAAACAGATAATCTGAAAAAAATCATGTTCCTCTGTGTCCTCCGGTGCTCCTAACGGCATCTGCAAGATTTCACAGACCGGAGGAAAACAAGCAGTAAGAGCTGATCTGAGGTCTGCTGTCCAGCGCCGTCTATGAGAGCCGGCTGTCAATCACTCGCGAACTCCGACCAAACGGTCAAACTAGGCAGCGCTGATCAAATATGAATCAATATTATGTTACGTTAATGCCTATTTCTCTCCTCAAATATTCTCAGAATCATCTTGTAGTGCACGGTTTAGCTGTAAAATGAGAAAGTTTGTGACGCCGCCGCCATTGTGAAATCTGGTGAAAGAATGCCAAGTTCCGGTCACAGGAAATCTCATCTCAATGAAATGACCTGGGATTGGTCAAAGTCTCCCGTCACGGGCTAGATGTTCTAAAGCCTGAAAACAGAGCCATGAGGAGGTGCAGAAGTCTAGTTTTCTCTCAGAACACTTGAATTACAATATGCTGAAAGGTTATTATGGAATTTTTGCCCAATTATGCCAAAATGATTATGCCTACTGCCACTTTAAGTCTTTATTTGGCATGTATCTTTTGAATCTTCAATTATCGTGAAAAATGTTACAAGCTACACCATCTCAGTTTACGTGTCAAAATGATGTTAGCAGGATGGATATGTTACTACTGTTTAGGACACAACAGAATAAAATACCCCCTCCTCCCAAACAGATATCAGCTAACGTGAAGACAATGTCAGACTGAATGAACGAATGAATCAAAATGTCAGTTCAGTCTGACTCACATGGTGATGATGTTCCCTGCTGAAGGAGTAAATTCAAGTTGATACTTTAATCAAGCAGCGGTTGATAATACCTCCCTTTTTCAAACAATATGAATATTCAGTACAAAGTGTTGAACACTCATGGCCATGATTAAGTGGCTTTTCAGCACTACTTTGAGTGAAATCAAACTAAACTATAATTGAGGTACGGACACGGTTCTTCAGGTGTTATTCAGGCTGCAGTGTGGAAACCTCTCTGAGTTATGGATGGAAGGCCAAAGGTTGATCTCATTATTTGAACATAAGAGATAGTTGTTATTCTTATAACAAGTCGTGTGGCGGCATTCGCTGTTTGGGAGTATGTTCCCATCTCTCCGGCTCTTCAAGCCAATGTAGGCTTTGTTGCTTTTTTATTAATGTGCCATTCGGAGTGTCTCAGCCTGCCGGTGTATCAGCTTCTGACTGTGGATCAGTGCGTTTGTCGGAGCCTCAGTGTGCCGATGGATGTGACAGCTGAGTGTTGAGGTGGGTGGTGCTCTCCCGAGACCTGATGGCAGGTGTGATCAGGCCTGTTTCTCAGCTTCTCCTCTGGCTCCCATAGGTGTCACGATGCTCCACCTGGCGTGTGAAAGCTCCCAGGGGAGGGATAGAAATCACAGCTGTGGAGGTGACTCCTTTTATGAGCGCGAGTCAAAGGTGGAGGTGACAAACTACATTTACATTTGTTACTGTAATTGAAGGGATTTTTTTTTTCTGAATTTTGCACAGTTTTTCGGGTTCATTTCACAGCTGGTTTATATAAATATTGCATCAGAAACTGGCTGCATCAAATCATGTAGAGAATACGATTAGTTATAATATTAAATGGTCCCAGCATAGTAAATATTAGCCAGAAAGTCATCCATTCGGATAAGGAATATGTGGAATTAGGTTCTTTTGTTTTTAGTGGGGTTGTCAATCGATTAAAATATTCAATCATGATTAATAGCAAATTAATCCCATTTTTTTTTATCTAGTAAAATGTACCTTAAAGGGAGATTTGCCAAGTATTTAATACTCTTATCAACATGGGAGTGGGCAATTATGCTGCTTTATGCAACAGCTGGCAACAGCTGTCAGTGTGTCAGTGTGCTGACTTGACTATGACTTGCCCCAAACTGCATGTGATTATCATAAAGTGGGCATGTCTGTAAAGGGAAGACTCGTGGGTACCCATAGAACCCATTTACATTCACATATCTGGAGGTCAGAGGTCAAGGGACCCCTTTAAAAATGGCCATGACAGTTTTTCCTCGCCAAAATTTAGCGTAATTTTGTAGCGTTATTCAGCCTCCTTCACAACCAGTTGGTAAGACATGGTTCCTTAGGTTTTCCAGTTTGATATGATGCCAGTATCTTCACTCTAGCTTTAAAACTGAGCCAACAACCTAAAAAATGCAAGTTGTGGCACTAACTCGTTATTATCGCGTTGACTTTGACATCCCTAGTTTTTAGTCATCAAGCTAGTTGACATGGTTAGACTCTTGCCAGACAACAAGCTAGTCTCATCTGCTTGATAGCTAAAAACAAAAGAACAATTTTGAAAAGAATATCTCGCAATTGCGATATAATTTGCAACATTAGAAGGAGTGATGATTTTTCCATCTTTATTCTCATTTTCAGTGAAATACATATTCAAATGATTATGGTGTGATTTTTTACAGGGATCTTTACCAACCAAAGATGTTTTATTAAGTCTGTAGAATATGATGTGTAGGCCAGGGCATCTCTGCAGCACCACAATATTTAATTTAAAATGGTATTTTGACACACATTAACACTCTTAACAAATATTGCACTTTGAAAATTGCAGCAGGACATACTGCAATAAAATGTCCATTAATTGTGCAGCCCTTAAAAGAACTATGAGGATGAACATGTTCCCTTTCTAAAAGCTGGAATAGAATTCTTAGACCTTTCAACACAGTCGATAATATTATGCACTTTATTACATTGTATGGGAACAATAGACAAACTGTTGCTTAATCCTCTGGTTCATTTGGCAGCTGGCTTGTAGGTTTCACCAAAGAAGGGCTGAAAATACAAAGCAGAGAAGCTTCACACAAATAAAAATCATAAAATCCCTTCCCAGAAGCCACTACAAAGTGAAAACGACTGGCCGCATAGTAGTGATGTATGAGCATATGACACAAATGAGGATTTATTAAAGATACTCTGTAATTTTGTGTTAAGTAAATGCAACAAAAGAATTTTCTACTCCTCCAGCGAGTTGACTACTACTGTATTTAGATTTTAAGCAGCATGTAACGATGTTGGTGATGTAAGGAGAGCCAACAGGAAGGAAGCACCACTCGGCTACTCCGGTCCGTCACTCTTTACAGAGCTGGCCGTGGCCTGAGGACTGGGCATCTCTGGCGCGCGGGGAGGATTTTCCGATCCCCTGCCCCGCTTTCAGATGCTCGTTAATCTGCCGGCTCTATTTTTATCTGCCCTCTCCTCCCGCCCCCGGGCTCTCCGCCTTCACTCGGCTCCTTATGTCCATCCACAGAGGAAGAGGCTGCCTCGGCAGGCCGGCAGCTCCAATTAGAAGCCTCTCCGCTGGGGATTGGGCTTGCTGTCCGCCTCTGGCCCCTCAGGCTCTCTTCCCCGTCTACCTTTCTCAGGTTAGCCCCAGACGACGCCTCGCTTCCTGCCGGTCTCCCCCTCCCTGTCTGCCGTGCTTCTCTGTCTCCCCCCCCCCTAGAGCTCGTGGAGCTCCACAGGGAGTAAGAGGGAGTGAAAGGCCTTCTGTCGCCTGAGGGCTGGCTCTAGTCCCTCGGCTGTACTTTGAGGAGAAGTTAACTGGTGCACCTTTCAGTACAACTGCTGGAGACACTAACTCTGATCGCATTGTCACAGCTACTGCGAACGTACAACTTGAACTGCTGCTTTTATTCATCCGCCGTACAGAAAAAAAGAAGGTTTGACGAGTTCTGTTAGACCATCATGACTCAAAGAACCTGCCAATTACAAACAACCTCACAAATGTAATTCCAGCTTTAAAGGGTTTGCTGCTGAATAAGGGCCATTTTCATTACAGGTACGATTGATCCGTGCCATCCCCGAGTACGATAGCCCCCCTCTCCACTCTCCCGCTGCTCGGTTTTCACATTAGTAAAGTTGTTCCGTACCTGAGTACACTTGCGTCATCATCCATGTGTATTTGTTTAGGTTGAGATCAGCTGTTCTAGTGGCGGAGCATCGTAAAACACTTCATTCAAACTTGACAGAAACAAATTAAAACTCAACAAAACCGCCGTCGTTAGTCTTTCCAACAATCACCAACTCTGGTTTGGTCAAAATCAACCTTTTATTTCACAGAGTTTGATGTGAAATTGTGGTGGCTCTACACGTTTCCCCCTCGCTGTCTCTCTCTCTCTGCCCGCTGAGCAGCTGAGCGGCTGAGCGGCTCTCGTTCTTCGATGGCAGACCATTAAATTAGTTAAATAAAATAACATCGCCCGAACCCAATGCCTACTATTGTTTATATTTTAAGGAACCTCTCGCCTGCCTTCCTGCTTAATCACTCATGGCCGTACAGTTCAGAAGATGAGATCGGTGCATGCTGCGTGCATATACAGATTTCGGAGTATACCGGCGGCGTTGAAAAAAGCCTACCCTTTCAAAACTACTCGCTGACTGCTAACGTTACTCGTGTTAAATATCGGTCCACTTCTGTGTTTCTGTACGGTTGGCTTTCACACCTGATGTGAACCGTACCCGAGTACACATGAACCATACTCCAGACCACCTTTTCAAGTGGACTCGAGTACGAATCGACGAACCGTGCCCGAGTACGGTACGGAGCGTTCACACTTATCAAGCGAACTGGACTTTGGGGACTCTGATCCGGGCCCGGGTCCCTGATGTGAAAGCATTCTAAGAGCATTCAGTCTTTTAACAAAATGTTCTTAATGTTCAGTATGGAGAATTTTTTAAAAAGTGGTTCTTTAAATGAGCTACTTTTTGGTTCAATAAAACATGAATTAAAGAAATGTATTTGGTCAGGATGTTTCAACGGTAGCAGCAGCAAAGTTGTTGTAAAAGTGTGACCGCACATCTTCATTGTATCTGCTGTTGCTAACCTTGTACATAACTAACTTATTGTGCATCTTCTACACTGCATTTCATCTGGATCCTCTCATCTGAATCTATTTTCCTACAATCCACCAAAAAGAATAGCATCTTTTTTTTCCCCCCTCCAGTTCAGCCCCCACCCAAACTCCGCATGCTCACACCTTCTCCAACCCCATTAATCCCTCAGCCTCCCACTTCTTTATTTCCCTTCAAAGAGACAAGCGCTGCCCGTGACATCAGTCACAGGAAGTGAATCTTTAGCGTTGACTAATTTCCATCGATTGCCTCCAGACAGGCTTAGCAGACGAGACCCATTCCCACACAGAGCTGGCTGCTCTCATTTAAGTCTCCCCGCCTGCAGAAAACGCTTCACAATGAACGCAGTCAGCGCTTTTATCTTCTCCCCCACTCCTGCTTATTATCAAATAAATGCGCGGCATAGAGAGATACCCATTGACAGGACCGTGCATAATGACTTCTGGCTGTGTGAAATGGATTAATAAATAATGGTTGAGCAAGGGGGGAAGAAAACGGATTTGCCTAGTCCCACTACTTCTCAACAAGGCGGCGTTACAACAATTCCCCACAACACTCGGGCTGGATTGTGCCGGACCACGTCTCCGCGAGCGCTTGCTTGGAATTTAAAACCTACTCTTGAATGCACCGTGAATGTGTCATAAATTAGAGGTGGGCTCCTTTTCAAATGTGAAGCAGAAAGCACTATAAAAACCACTACACATGATGTTCTACTGATTCCTCTAAAGAATCCCCTCCAAGAGACTTGTCTCCTGTGAGGACGGGGAGGTAAAAGCAGCCTATAAAAATGTCCAGGAGCAGAAACTCCTCTGCAACCTGTTTCCCCGTCTCGCTGCTGACAGAGCCGCAGCAGAAGGTAAATCAGTTTCCTTTTCGCTTCTGCTTTCACGCTCTCATGAGTATACCACAATTCAAACATCCTGCACTTTCCATGTGCAAACTCAATCGAACAGGCACACAGTCGAGCACCAGAGGCCTTCTTGTTTTTAACAAAGCATCCCCATCCATCCCCTGTCAGTGACATATTGCTTCATTAACGCTCTCGGCTTTGTGTGTATTGACAGCTTTTTCAAAATGGCAGAGAGTAAAAGTGTTCCTGCCGCCTCGCTCTGCACCAAAGGGGCTTAAGCAGACTATAAAACCCCAAACTGAGCCTGTGCTAGTGAAGTGTGCTGTGACTGCCACTGTACCCGTGTGCCAAAGTAATAAGTCTGTCTGAGACACGGGGTGAAAAGGTCTCAATCTCCTTAACGCTAGATTAAGGAGCGGCTTGATCAAGGCGTCTTAAGTGCTTCATTTTGGAATCAGGATCGATCGCCACTAAGAAGAATTGAGCTAGGAGCTTCGGTGGGTAGAGCTGATTGAATAGAGGCTAATGACTTCTCAGAAGCCCCTTTCCACTGGAGGAATGGCTCATACTGTATGCCCCTGCTTGTGTTTTTATTGTGGCAATTTATTTCCCTGTCCTTTAAATGATATAGAAAAGGTTATTCTATCCCCTAGCTCCGGTTGTCACAGCAAAGCAGACAAAGCAACAGGGCCTTATGTGCGCTTACATGGTAACATGAAAAACATGTTTTCCACCAGGAGCGACGGCAGCAAGTAAGTCCGTGGTTGTGACGTGTAGCCGGGGGTCAATCCGGACGTATTTTGAAGACCCTTGTAAAAACCTGTGCTTGTTTTTCTTGGCTCCCAATAACTGCCCCGACCAATTACGTCTATCAACGCCGCCGCCCATGCCTCAATCGCCATGATCCGACCAATCCCCACCCTGTCTCTGTGGTTTCAGGGTGAAGCCCAGCTGAGGAGTGCCCAGAATTAACCAGGATTAGCCTTGGATTGTCAGGGATTACTCAGGCTGGAGAGGGATTAAGTATGATTGCCAGTTTGGGGTGGGGGGGCGTCGGAGGGTGGGCAGATGTGTGCGCGTCCACGATCGAGGTGAACAAGTTGTGAAACATATATGGTGGCGTTTGTTTACATGTGTTTGTACAATGATGCCTGGACGGAAAAGTCTACAAAAAACAAAAGATGTGATTTGATTTCCACATCATGTACAGTCTGCAAAGAGGTGTGGAAATGTCTGGGAACAGTTTTCCCTCTTTGTGTCACAAGGTCCAGTACACAGATATATATATTTTGATATTAGTTGTTGTGTAGAATTAATATAGGAGGCTTTTTTCTCTGCTCAGACACGAAGCTCCGTTGAGAGAATTGCTGGTAACGGAGAGACAGCGAGAGGAAAATAACGGGTGCAAAGGGTTACATCATTCTCGTTGCTATGCAACACAAACTGGATAATTTGCAATAGATGTAATTAGCGTTAGCTAGCTAACCCGGACTAAAAAAAAGGGACAAGGGGGTTGAAAATAATAATAATCAAGAAAATTAGCCATTGCTCTGTTATTGCTGTTCTGAAATGGAGGATGTGGGCACACGACACCCTGCTGAAGAGAGCACACAGTGTGTGACCATTTAAAAGGCTGTTTGGAGACAATGAAGTGTAGGTACAGGGGGGTGGACAAAATAACAGCAACTCACAGTGTAATATCATCTACAACCATGGAGGGGAATTAACCTTTCTCAGTCTGACAGTTCTAACACAATCTGAAACAAAGGATGTACCCTTGAGTGTCTACTGTACTGGATAGGATTAGACTGTATAAATGTTCCTATTATTCTGTCCACCCCCTGTACCTTCAGTTTGGATGTCAACAGTTGTTGAACATGTTAATGGTATTAATCCTGCTTAGTTCTTGGCGACAAACTCGAGGCAGATCATCATCGTCGTATTGAGAATCGTGGAATTTCACTACGGATATCGACTTTTACATTTCTGGTATCGCGACATCCCTAGTCAAGAATGAACTTTGATGCTAAGTATCCAAATTGTATTATACGTCTATTATATGTTGAGCTGTAACTGAGCGATGCAGAATGATTATCATCATACTGAGCACTAACCAGTATGCACAAACCCCGTCATAAATTGTTTCCTGGTCTGGCATTTTGAAAAAGGGGAAAAGTCTAAGAATTGTGTGTTTAGACAGATCTGTGTGTCCACGGGCCATTAGCTAACCACTGGACTGACTATCCCCTGACTCAGTGAAAGCAGCAGTGTGTCAGGGTCAAACTCAGTCACTATTAAATGTATAATATACAGTAGTGGAGCTAGATACAGTGCAGCGTGTTCCCTGTAGAGGAGGAGCAGCAGGAGGAGGAGGAGGAGGAGGGTGGATGTGAGGACAGATTCAGTCATCGTTCTCTCTGCAACAGTCCATCTCCTCCTGCATTAGCAGAGAGGCAAAGGCTGCGAGCAAAGGGAACCAGCATCTCCTCTTCAGAATCACTCTTTCTGACAGCTTAATATATACACCCGAGCAGAAGCAGGGATGGCCGGCTATGGTGCCACGGAGAAAGTCTGCTGGAGGTTTTCACTGATCAGCTCCTCCACTGTGGCTGACAGTGTGCTAATCAGTGACATCTCCCGCTATAGAGCCTTTGATTGCAATGATAACCGTGAGACTGTCTGTCCTCCCTCTGCATGTGATGGTCCAATCCTGCACCAGAGTCATGTTGATATACTGGACACATTAAAGTCACAATCAGGAAGGTCCTTTATTTTCCCTTTTGTCATCTTGTTGTAGCGTTATCCTTATTCTGACACTTAGCCAGCAGACAGTATAGAGGAAAACTGATTTTTCTCAGGGCAACGTTGTGCCCATCCGGCCCGTTTTCATTCCCAAGGCGTTAAATACTGACGCTTTGTCATGGTCGTCGGCGTTCGAAACCACCAGCACCCTTCGGCGCCGGTATGCAACACACCGGGCTTCCATTAACTAAAATGTAAACCCATCTGCGGCGTGAGTGACAGCGGTGATGTAGTTTAAAGAGCAAAAGAGACGTATATGAGGTGGATTGGTCCAACAAACACAGGGCTTTCATTCAGGAGACCGCCCAACCATGTTGAATTTATTGTTTGATTCACAACATTAAGCACGTGTTTACTGCAACCGTAAAGTGACGCCGAGGGGTCTGACAAAGCGTCAGTATGCAACAAATTGGAATGAGAACGTGTTGGCCCATCATGTTAGTCTGTCGTTAACCAGTGGGACCGACTTGTTGTTATCGGCTGTTTGATGGGAATTTGTAACACTCATGTTTTGTTTCCATTTTGTTCCATTTTGTTCCCATTGCATGCGACTCTAGCAACAGTTTCATCTTTTTACCAATAAGTCCTCCAAATTACATCAATCAAAAATACATCATTTGTACAGGAAATTGCAGGAAATGTATTATATCAGGATAAACACCCCTTGAGACGCATCATCTCGGCTTCAAGGGGGTCCCCAACAAACACTCACCAAACAAATGGAAAACAGAACAAGACAAAACACAATGTTATATACAGTAGCACAACAATGATAAAGCAAACAAATAACTACACAAATAACAAACTAGATAACTAAGGGAGGAAAAAAATGACAGTTGCAAGATTGAGAAAAAGGTTTTCTGATCTGACATCGCTGTGGTTAAGATTTGGTTAGGTTTAGGCACAACAATGATTTGGTTAGAGTTTGAGAAAGACTGTGGTTTGGGGTTCAAATTACTACTTTGTTACGGTGGGATGACCTTGGTTGTCATGGTTAAAACCATAACCACTTGGTTAAGGTTAGGGAACGATTGTGGTTTTTTTTTTTTTTTACAGAAAAAGAAGTTGGTTTGATTTGAGCCAAGTTAACTTTATTGCCATTAAAACAGAAGTTATTTTGGGGAGTTCATGGTGTCAAGAGAACAGACAGGACAACACTCAGCTCAGCATACAAATGAAGCCAATAGAGATATTAACATTACACATAACAGCATAAATAAACAAGTCAAGTCAAACTTTATTATCCCGCTAGGGGAAATTTGGTTGCAGCCAGGTATACACACACATTCATCATAAAAACATAATCACGTAATGCAACAATCCAGACAGATACAAACAGTGGGACAAAGAGTACAAAAGTGAGATCACTTAAAATGAAGACTGTGTATAAAACAGTGTCACGGTGTGACTCTGTGGCCAAAGACTCCTCGATTTTTGTTAAGACTTTTATCTATCTCATATTATTTATATTTTTAGTGGTCTAAAATTAGTTCTGATTCGTCTCGAAGAGGATTTGGGTTTCTGGTTTTAGGGTTTTCTGTTATATTCCTTGTTTCGTGCATTTGCTTCCTTTTTTATTTTTTAAGCCACTCTCCTCATGTGTCATCTTTGGTTTTACTTCCTGCCTTTGTGTGTTTTCTCACCAGTTTTGATAGTCTGCCCCGCCCTGATTAGTTTCACCTGTACATACACTCCTCTAAATCAGCCTTGTTTAGTTCTTCCCATCTGATCATGTCCTCTCCTGGTCCCAGTCCACTGCCCATTCTCCTGTCTAATCAATGCATTCCCCTCACCTGAGCTTCTCCGCCCATCTCTCCACCTGCACTTCATCCTCTCGTCAGATTAGTTTGTATTTAAGTCCTGGTTTTCAGCTCAGTCTTGATTTTGTTCTGAGAGTTTCAGTTTTGCCTTGTCTGCACCAAATCTGGTATTTAAATTATTTTCTCAAAGCTCCTTTGGGTCCACCTGCTACACTCTCCGTGACAAAACAGCTGAACTCCAATATGGCCGTCCTTAGGACCTGCCAATAGTAGAGGTCAGAAAGCTGCAGCTGACTGATCCCAATAACTTTGCTGGCTACTTTGACAAACCAGCCAACCCTAATCTTAATGGCCAGATTCGGGTTCTCAAACCAAGCTACAACACAGAAGGACAGAACAGACCCAATGAAATTTAACTAGGTGTACCTAATAAACTTGGCAACTAAGTGCACATGAACTAAAGCAATTTGCATTGAAACAAAATAGCAAGAAAAAAAATGTTACGAAATAGTTATTCCTCCTTTTTTGTTATTTTTTCATACGAATGTCCAGCAACACATGTCAATTTCTGCTCGTTAAATGCATACAGTCTTTTCAAAATAAACTTCCGTCTTCACAGGAAAACAACTTTCTTAAGTTTAGGCAAGAAAACTACTTAGTTAGGTTTAGGAAAATATTGAGTTAAAATAACTCTGGAAGCGACGTTTCCTAAGTATGGAAGTTACATGACAAATAAATCAACATTGACCTCTGGTTTCACACACTGCAACACCGGTCTCCTGGGTGAAAGTCTGGCATTTTTGAAGCACCCATCCACCCCGACCTCTCCCTACGTGGCATTCGCCACTATTTATATTTCCTGGTTCACGATTACATTAATCATACACAATTTCATGGGATATACACAGTGCATTGCTTTTTGTAGGTATAGCTACGAACAGTGTGAGACAGCCTGCACTGGTTATTTATTGAAAGACAGTAACTATAACTATACAATATAATTATTTTTTTGATGACATGTGCTCTACTTGTTTATTTGAAAGTCCATAATTGATCGATGTTGATCAGATTCCACGCACGTAATTATGAACGAGTTTCGTTAGGAAACTAAAGAACTCGAGAGGCCTCTTTATAGCTTCGTGTGTCTTTTTCTAATTTGTTAATGATTAATTAGATTTGTATTGCTCTCCTGTGCTCAGACAATCACCAGTTCACCATATTTGGGCATAGAAAACTGTTCTATTAGCAGTTCCAGCACCAAAAACCTGTCAGTCTCCGCCTTTATAAGAGAATGACAGTTTAATCTTAATACATACAGAAGACAATGCAGAGAGCTGCCACATTATAGTACTACACAAAGTACCAGCAGGTGAAGGAACAGCAGTCTACTGTTGTGGTATAATTGTTGCTCTGGTAGTTGTACAGAAGCTCTGTCTCCCCTCACACACACACACACACACACAAACACACGCAGACACACAGAGACACTAATCACAGCTTGGTGCAGGTAGTGAGACGTTGGGACTACTGGTGATTGAGCCTCCCTGGTGGATTGGAAGCAGGAATCTGACAGACTCAGATAAAAGGCTGTTTGGAGTTGCCTGCAGCATCAAACAGCATCAGCCACCTCCCCTCCTCTCTCCTCCTCCCCCCACCATCACCTCCCCTCTCTCCATCTCTCCCTCTTTTTTGGTTTACTCTGTTGCCATGGCTACGCCCAGCCGGAGCCGTCATGTTGAGGAGGGAACCTGTCAGGGCGCCGCTCTCAGATCACCTGATGCGGGTCGCCTCCACCGGCGGCCTCTTTCACACGGCGTCATCGTTCAATTCGGCTTTGATAAAACTCTGTAGCGCGCCGCGGCTGAGAAGGCCCCATTTTTGTCGTGAACGTCGAGCTCGTGCAATTTTGCCGACCTGGTGTTTTGGAGAGGACCCCCCTCTGAACAGCAGAGAGGGGAAAAAAAACATAAATACATCTCTCCTATCCAATTTCCACGTCTGTGAAGAGACAAAGCAGCGTGATTTGAGTGGACGATGGGACGAAATTACCTGTTTGGAGTCATGCTGAGGGGATGGGAGTGTGCGGAGGGGGCTTCTCTACATGAATGAGAATAGTAGTAGGTAGGCTGATTTGAAACCCACTTAAAGCTGAATTCCCCCTGTAAACATTTGCGGGAAACCTATTACCTGCTGCTCTGGATGCTGTGCTTTTCATAATACGCTGCGACAACAAAGAGGCGTCACCTCCTTTAGCTGGCTGTCCAGTTCTCTGGCTCTGCCTGCTGCCAGAGTACTGTATGGTACATATGCTGACTGTATGGATTGCGTTGGAGGGTGAAATGTAAGCTGCCCCCTCCCATTTAGCAACAATGGGATTAATCACATGATTGTCCGTAGTTAATTACGATTAATCACAAATTAATCACACATTTTTTATCCATTAAAATGTACCTTAAAGGGAGATTTTTCAAGTATTTAATACTCTTATCAACATGGGAGTGGAAAAATATGCTGCTTTATGCAAATGTATGTATATATTTATTATTGGAAATCAATTAACAACACAAAACAATGACAGATATTGTCCAGAAACCCTCACAGGTACTGCTTTTAGCATAAAAAATATGCTCAAATCATAACTTGGCAAACTGCAGCCCAACAGGCAACAACAGCTGTCAGTGTGTCAGTGTGCTGACTTGACTATGACTTTTCCCAAACTGCATGTGATTATCATAAAGTGAGCATGTCTGTAAAGGGGAGACTCGTGGGTGCCTAAAGAACCCATTTTCATTCACATATCTTGAGGTCAGAGGTCAAAGGGACCCCTTTGAAAATGGCCATGACAGTTTTTCCTCGCTAAAATTTAGTGTAAATTTAGAGCGTTATTTATCCTCCTTATCGACAAGCTAGTATGACACGGTTGGTACCAATGGATTCTTTAGGTTTTCTAGTTTCATATGATACCAGTATCTTCACTCTAGCTTTAAAACTGAGCTCACTACAACCTAAAAATTGCAAGTTGCATTAATGCGTTAAAGAAATTAGCGGCATTAAAACAAATTTGCGTTATTATCGCGTTAACTTTGACAGCCCTGTTTCCGGTATTCTCTCGCCTTTCAGTGTGAATGAATGACTGAATGAATGAAAGAGGGGAGAGAGGGTAGAAGTTGTGCAAGGTGATGAGAGGATGGATGCGGAGAGAGGGGAGAGAGAATGAGCAATGTCGTGATCAAGAGACGCTGGGACACAGGGAGGGAGATGAATGGGGCCGAGAGCAGGAAAATTGGACAGGAGGTGGGGAGTGAATGAAGATAGAGAATGGCTCGAGATATCAGGAGACAGAGATTGTGAGCTATGTGCAGGTAATAAACAAGGCAGAAATAGATAGATATCTCCAGAGAGGAAAAAGAAAAGTGTGTGATTGTGCACATGGGGAAGAAGAAGAAGGGGTTGGGGTTGGGGGGTTGGGGGGTTTGTTCCTCCCGAAAGATCAGAAAAGAGCGGGAAAGAGAGCGAGAGAGAGAGAGAGAGAAGGCGGTAAAGCAAGCTGGAGAGAGTGTGAATAATGACACAAGCAGGAAAGATTTGGATGAACATGCTGTACTTAGACTAACTTGGCCAGCTGAGATGATGTGTATCCCTGCTAAGCTCTCCTTTAGGCAGGCTTAGATCTCATCAACTCACTCCAGGTTGGCACCGGCTTCAAATGCCGCTGCGGAGCCCTGGATTAACTATACAGCCGTCACTCAGACACTTAAACAGGGGTCTGGAGAGGCTTATCCTACACACCCCCACCGCACCGCACTACACACCCACCCACAACCGGCACATCCGTCCGTCTTCAAAGCTCCGCGCGGGACGACTTCATCGTAACGCTATATCTGCCTACGGTCATGTTAATTGTGCCATGATTTTAAAAGAGGTTAAATGAGCATGTCCCTCTCCTCCTCCCTCGCCCCGTTTACTTCCCCTCTATCTTATTCCAGGCCTGTATGAGTGTTTTCATTCTGGTGCTCTTCCAGATCTGCTCCTGCCAAATCACGCCTCCCCCCTTCTCCTCCCCTCCCTCTCTGTCTCTGGCTGGATCTCGGGCTCTCATATTTGGAGGCCCTTCAATCGATATGGGCTGTCTGTGATTGGGTTGCCTCGCGTGATTCATTTCTGTAACCTTGGTGATGGTTTGATGTGGAGGCTGCACCCATGTCCATATTATGACTCAGTGAGCGCGTGTGGAGAGGAGAGGCTGGTCAGGGGAGGTATCGATTGGTCCTTCACTCTCCCTGCCCTCTTTGCTCTCCCCTCCATCTCCCTCTCTTTCTTTATCCATCTTTTTTCCTGGCTTGCCCGTGCAGCCTTGATAGTTTGGCCATAATTTGAAATGACTTTTGTGTTCTCAAGAAATGATTATTTAACCCTAAATGTTCCCCTGGGTGTTAATGTTTATCTTTTTTCTCACTCTATCTCCGCCTCTTCCTCCCTCCCTCCTCTCCCACCTATCTCCTTCCCATTTTTCTCTCTCTCTCGTTCCAGAATTCAATCAGACACAATCTGTCCCTGCACAGTCGCTTCATCCGGGTGCAAAACGAGGGGACGGGGAAGAGTTCGTGGTGGATGCTGAACCCAGAAGGAGGGAAGATGGGGAAAGGACCCAGACGACGGGCGGCCACTATAGACAACGGCACCCGCTACCTGAAAACCAAGGGTCGCATTAGCCGAAAGAGAGCAGGCGCCACGGGCCTCGGACGGGGACAAGGTCAGGGGGCCGGACCCGCGATGCAAGGCTCCCCCGAGCACGGCAGTCCAGCGGGGAAAGGAGGTGTGGGCATGGGGGGTGAGGAGTACGACACCTGGACGGACCTCCATTCCCGCACCTCCTCCTCTGCCTCCACGCTGAGCGGCTGCCTGTCCCCGATCCTGGCTGAGGCGGAGGCTGACGAACCGGAGGAAGGCAGACTGTCCTGTTCGGCCTCCCCTCGACTGTACCCGAGCCCCACCAGCACCCGCTCCCCGGCCCTGGGCACCGGCGGCCACTGCCCGACCGTGGAGCTGCCCCAGCTGACTGACCTGACGGGGGCGATCAGTCTAGATGAGAGTGGCTACCCCCAGCCACAGCAAATCAAATGCAACGGTTACCCCTACGTGCCTGCGCCCAAGGCAGAGGGCTCCTACTGCGGGCCCATATACGGACAGCCTTCCCTGGGCATGCTCCGGCATCACACTCCCATGGAGACCATCCAGGAGAACAAGCCAGTCAGCTTCCAGCGCCCGATGAGGGCCTACTCAGAGAACAACGCCCTGCAGAGTCTGCTTACCGGCGGCCCTCCGTACTGCAGCAAAGACACGGTGCTGGGTCCGGGACGGGAAACACACACACTAATGACACAGGGGACCAATGGCGTTCACAGCCATAATCAGAATCGCAGCCACAATCACAACCACAATCACAGCCAAGAGCACGCTCACAATCCCAGTCTACACAACGGCCACGGCTCAGTCCACGACCAGAACACAACCCACCATCAGAACCACAATCAGGGTCACAAACACCAAGCCAGCCTCGACTACAGCCACAGCCACAAGCCCCACCCCGCCCACGACTACGGCGCGAGTCACGAGCACGGTAACAAAGTAAACGCCAGCCACGATCACAACCCTCGCTCCAGCAGCCAGAGTCACATGCACAACCCCCATAACCCTATGCACAGCGGGCCTCACCCCCAGGCCCTCTCCCCACGGGTTAGCACCGACATCCTGCAGCCCTACAGCCTCAAGACCTCCAACCACTACGGGCCCCGACCACACCTCCCGACATCGCCGTCCCTGCCGCCCAACCCCGCCGGCGTCATGGACGTTCCCCAGGACCCCTGCCGCCTGGCGTCCGCGCCTCACCCCCGTCACCAGCCTTACCCCGGAGCTCACCACCTCGACTCCTGGCACGGCTACTACCACAACACCCACCAGCCGGGGAACGCTGGTTACCAACAGCACAACTCCCACAGTAGAATGGCCGCCAACCTGGAGATGGAGAACGTCGCTAATAGCCTGGACTGTGATGTAGACTCCATCCTGCTCAATGACTTTATGGACACGGAGGGCATGGAGTTCAACTTTGACGGCTCTCTGTCCCAGGGCATGGGCATGGGGATGGGCATGAGCTTGGGGGCGTTTGCTTGCCCTCCACCAGCACACAGCAACCAGAGCTGGGTGCCGGGGTGAACCCACGCCCAAGGGGGTTTGGATAGACACATGACCGGAAAGCTCACCCACTGGGCCAGGCTGCTGGTGGGCTGTACCCTTGGACTGACTGACTGTGATTCTGTTTCTCTGAGACTGTAGAACAAAATACGTATTGTCATTTTGTTTCCTGGGGACTCTGTACACCCCCACATCCTACACTTCCTCTCTTCCCCCCAAAACCCTGTTTATAAAGCCTTCTGTCTCCACATTGAACCTGCCCCCAATGAGCCCAGTCCTAAAGCCCCCCCCCCACCTCCCTTGTTCATGCCCTTCACTTTGTTTTTTGTTTTTTATGGTCTCCACCCATTCTCGTCCTGCCTGTCCTAAGCTCTCAAGCACTTTACATCCATCCTTTCCATACAGATGCAGTAACACAAAGACCAGGCAAAGTCGCGTTGCGTGTTGGCTTAAGTTTAATGTATGCAATCCACTTTACAGTATTATCTCCTTCTACAAAGGAGGTGTTGTTTTTGACTTGAGAACGTGATCAAACAGCTGCATAAATATCTTTCAATGTGGAGGTGCTCTCAGATTTTGGGGGGGTTAAAAGGCACGGGGAGGCTTTGAGGTTTTAAGGATGAAGAGAAAGAAAAGAGTTTTTTAGCAGAAGAGGGAATAAAAGGATGGAGGGTATAGAAAGGAAGGGAACTCCAGCAGGGTCAGTGTGACTTCTCTCCCTGATGGACCGTGGTGCTTCCTGTTTGGTTCGGTGCAAGAGGACAGTCATACATCAGGCAACCATCAGCACCACTCCAATGAAATGCAACGTCCCTTCTTTAATCTCCAAAGTAATGCCAGAGTGATGCATCGCTATTGCAAATCTAATGCGCCGCTCTGTGTTTTTTCAACACCCCCCTCCTCTCTCTCTCTCTCTCTCTCTCCTCAACTCCGGACACACCGGCTTAATGTGTTTTGGCGAAAGTGATGATTAAAGTCACTCTGCACTAAATGGGGGAGGGATTGAAAGGGGTGGTGTTGGAGAGGTGGGGGCATTGAGGGGAGATGATAGGAAAGGAGAAATGCAAATATTCCCTGTGTGCCTCTTCCTCTCCATTTTGTGGATTTATGTAGCTTTCCCCGTAATGAAATAAGCAACGATCAGAGCCCGCCGTACATCCCGAGGAGCTCTCTGATTGGCCTGCCTCGGCGTGGCTCCTTCACCGGCTGACCCCAGAACAGCTTACCGAGCAGCTGTGGTCAGGCCAGGATGTTGATGGAGCTGCCGTCGTCAGACCCCAGTCAACCTTGTCTAATTCACTAACACCCAGGTTCAAGCCCACTATGTGCTTTTTACTCCTGCGAATTGCACACTGATGAACAGCGTCAGCAGATTACTATTTGGTGCTATCTCCTCTTCCCAGGCACCCTCCTATCACGCCGCCCCATCCCGAGGTTACTCGGAGGGTAAACAAGAGTAATTAACCGCCAAACAAGATGGATGATTTATGCAAGTGTGTGTATTCGCTCATCGGCACAAAGTCATAATTCTTCCTCCAACGCGCCGAGAACAAGGAGGGCGATTTTTTGAGAGGTGACGCCCGGGCGACAAGGTAAAGCGGCTGGCAAGCGGCGTGCTTACTTATAGTGTCCTTCAAAAGCATCCCACTTTACAAGCGTTCCCCCGCCCCCCCGTCCAGGCCATAGCTTTTACTTTGCTGTCGTCTTTTCTTGTGCTCGTTCTGTGATTGTGCAGTTGTCTGTCCTGTTTCAATACAGCATGGATAGAAAGCTTTTGTGTGCATTTTTATTTTCTTCACTCGCAGAGGGAAAACAGTGCAAAAGGGGAACCCTTGTCCTGGCACCTGTCCCACTCAAGATAGAGGAAATAGGAACAAGAGAGAGAAGAAAGGTAGATACAGAGAGAGAGTGAACGGGAGGGAGGGAGCTACATGAGTAGGCAGGATCTGTGAGACTGAGAGAGATTTTCCAGCTCGCTAGCTTTCTGTAGAATTGGCTGTTTGAATCAGGCCAAATGTCAAGTGCTACTCAGCCAGCTCCAGCGAGCTTTGACCAGAAAGCCACTTCTCCCTCCTGATCAAGGACAATGACGGGTATTTCCATACACATTTCTTTTTGCTTTCTTCTTCCCTTTTCATGAGTTAAGATGGCCCATTGTTGTAACCCAACTGTAATTTGTTCTCTGGCCCGTGTGCACTTGTGTGTCAAGCTTCTCGTGGGTGTGCGAGTGTGTGTGTGTGTGTGTGTGCGTGTGTGTAGCACAGTGATGTTCAAGAAATGATTAAGGGGAATATTGTTGAGAACTAACTTGCCCTGGTATTGTCCATGCCTGGATGAGTGCAGCATACATAATATATACAGTTTATATTTATTGGTTAGGGAGATGGGTCTATGGAGGACCGCTCACTGCTTTGTCTTCTTGACGACAAAGAGGCAGAATGCTATTTCAGTTGGACTACATTTCATTCTGTACATAATCTATATTGAGAAAATTGTATTATAATTTTTTTGCAAATATCAATTTCTTTTCTAAAATGATGTGTCTGCTCATCTGGTGACCGTAAAAATAAAAAAAACAAATAAGAACATGATGTTTTTCCTGTGTGTCTCTGTTATTTGAGTATATAATCACAATGTTCACTGCTGTCAGGTGGAAACCTTGTATCTCCTGCATATGAAATCTTAAAGGGGACATATTATAAAAAAAGGTGAGATTTTCATTTTTTTTTTTATTATAAAGCAAGTCCTATATAAATACTGTGTAAGTATCGAAACGCTCAATCCACAGGGAAATACACACAGCCAGTATTCAGAAACTCTGCATTTGAAACAAGCTGTCAGGATTTCTGTCCATTTGTGATGTCACAAATATACAATATTTAAACCTTTTATGCAGTTTTAAACATAAACATTCTAAATGTGTCCCAGTTTATTCCTGGTTGCAGTGTATGTGAATGTCATCAACTGACAGGAAGTACACATGTACCCAAGCTGTTGCTTAGCAACGCAATCCTGTTGCAATTCCGTCGCAATTCCGTCAAAATGCACTAAAACGGAGCGTTTCAGAAAGAGGGTAAATACAGGCATATTCAGGCAGACAGCATGAGGAAAATAAAGTTTTTTTTGAACATTACAGCATGTAAACATGTTCTAGTAGAAACACAAAATACAAGTATGAACCTGAAAATGAGCACGATATGGGACCTTTAAAGAGGACCTATTATGCTTTTGTGCTTTTCCCCTTTCCTATAGTGTGTTATATAGTTGTGTGTGCATGTAAAAGGTCTGCAAAGTTACAAAGCCCAAAGTCCACACCAAAGGGAGTTACTCTCCACCACATTTATTTATTTATTTATTTTTTTTAGCCTTTATTTAACCAGGATTAAAATTCTCTTTTCCAAGAGTGTCCTGGCCAAGATAGGCAGCAGTACAATTACATGGTTACAGACATAAAACAAACAAAACAATTTAAAACAAAGAGCAAATTACAGAATCATAACATAAACAGTGCTCTCGAGAGGCCTGAAACGCCTTGCTTGAAGCCCCGCCTTTTCTTCTGTAATGTGGCGATGTCACCAAGTAACACATTTGCAAAATACCTAGCCGCTCAACCAGAGCGTTTCAGAGAGAGGGTGAAAAGAGGCGCTGTAGCACAGCCGGTATGAGAAAAATTAAAGCGTGTTTTGAACATTAAAGCACGTAATCATGTTCTAGTAGAAACCCAAAATATGTATGCACCTGAAAATGAGCATAATAGGTCCTCTTTAAAGAACTATAAAAAAAAAAACATTTTTAAATCACACCCACATCAACAAGTCTATTTTACTGATGTAGCCCAAAATCACAAATCACAAAGTTGTCTCATGGGGGTTTAGCAGCTTACAACACTCTCTGTCATTAAGCAGGGAAAACCTGCTTCCAGGACATACAGACATGTAATACAGTAGGTGTCATATATACAGATCAGAGAGAAATAGCAATAGTAAAACAATATGGAGGATTAGAATACAACATACAGTGGAAATCTGTTATAGTGATCCTGGTCAAATTAATCACTATAAGCGGATGATTATTATAACCACATTGTTTTTCTTTTTTTTTTTATTTCTCATGCAGATTGACATTTGTTACATTATTACATGAATATAATTAAAGACACGGACAGCTTTTTTTGACTGTTTCAAAACAGCAGTTTCAAAAGTGGAAAATCTTCACCCTGGTCGGAGTTTTACAAAAGCTGTTTTCAAAAACGCCTTTTGGGTGTAAAGACGAAACACATAGAAAAAGGACTGCGTTTACAAAAATACCTATGTATATTATGGCCTCAGTGAGTACAATTTTATTATCACAGATAGAAATGGCTGGCCAAAACTACAAAAATAAGAACATGAAAATCACCAGAAGTGAAGTTACGAGGTTTTCGCATTAGAAGTAGTCATAAGAGCTAATATGTTATACAGTTAACTTCAGATATTAATAAATATATGAGGAAATATATCACAAGATACATCATTAGCTGCATGTGTGGGGGTGTATGCGTCTGTCCGTGAGTGTACATGAAAGTGTGTGTGTGGCGAGTATTTCTATAGAGAATGTGTGTGGGGGTGTGTATATAAGGGAGCTCGTGGGGAGAGTGTATCATCTGGGTTTGTATGTATGTGGCTGCATGAGCTCGTTTGTGTGTGAGTGTAGGAGATAATATGAGTGTGTGTGTGTGTGTGTGTGTGTTTTTCAGGGAATTCATGTGCCTGTGTGTGTTTGTACATGTACACATGTGTGTTTATCAGACTGTGTATGATGAAGAGTGTAACACACCGCTATATCACCCCATACTGTACCTCAGTTTTGGGACTGTCTGAGTGTGTGTTTGCGTGTGTTTTGGTGTGTGTGTGTGTGTGTGTGTGTGTGCCTCGTCTAGCGCCTGTGTGATAAGGCTCGTTAGCAACCCGATGCCATGCCACAGCTGTGTCTGTCCCAGCGGAGGCTTCCTCACTGAGGGACTGACTGCATCTGCACTGCCATACTGTGCGCCACACACACACACACACACACGCAAACACACACACATGGCGGTGTCCTCATCGCACCCTCACCTCTATGGCTCTGTGTGTGTGTGTGGCGTGAGCCTGCAAAGTAATACATGGTTAGTTAGCAGCAGCTCACCTGACAAGATGGCTGATCCCGGTATACCTGGGAAGATGGCGGCACCCAGCGCTACACACACACACACACACACACACGCACACACTGTCAGAAACCAATAACAGCTCTCCATCATCCCCAGCTCATGCCGTTGTATAAAATATGCCTCTCGGATGCTAGTTAGTTCATCTGGTAGAGAGAGGGGAAGGTTAGTGTGAGACAGAATGCATAATAAGGACGGGCTCCTGCTGCACTCCATGCAAATGTGAAGCCTGACGTGTCAGAGCCGTGATGGATCTGTTCTGACAGACACGGTGACAGCCCGGTGACAGCAACTTAAAAACCTACACCCCTTCCCCCCTCTCCCTCTTCCTCTCTGTCTCTCCCTCCTCGTATATATTTACAACCGAAGCATCTCAATGCACTTTTTCCTCCTCCCTAATCTCACATGTTCTTCTGCAGCTATAGTTCAGAGACGTCCCCGTATTTCACAGAGTGTGGAATTTTGTGATCTGACAAAAGGTTGTAGGCTGATATGCGAGCTCTGTACTAGCATACGGTATCTGCATAAACTGTGCGCTGCTGAATAATGTGTAGGGACTGTCAGTAAATATTAGTGAGAAAAACTCTCAAATCCACCAGATCCCAGGAAAACTGCTGCGACTACTAATCAATCCCTTCTGAGATCATGCAAATCACGCAATCCAATGGTAGAGTTTTGTGAATAATAATTAGCAAATCATTTTTGATGAACTGTTTTTTGAGTTGTCGTCTAACAAAAGAATCAGAAATTCTGTGTAAAAGGCTGTATTATTAATGAACTAACACTCAAATCCCATTTAGTTTCACCAATAAAGACCTGACACTGAATGACAGATAATGTTGTATTTGTGTCTTATTGTCTCCCTGTGAAACAGACCGATGCAACACATTCTCACTCTCAACTCGTCAAATAGCGCCGCTTGGTCGGTGCCTATTGGCATTGGAGAACGATGCACAGCGGTACCCCTCTTGCGTTTCTTTTTTTCAACGGATCTGGGATGGTGTGTCAATATACGCTCGTTACATGATGATGATTTGTGAAAATCATAAATTCGGAACTAATATAAAAAATATATTACGCCTAGCAAAGAGGAATCTTATACTTACAGTTAATTTGAAGCGCTATTGACTTTACAGAGCTGTCTGTCGACATATGTTATGAACGTTGTTGTCACTACCGCATTGCATTGTGGGATATTTATACCGTCG
The DNA here is from genome assembly GCF_015220745.1 of Sebastes umbrosus. Taxonomy (NCBI): domain Eukaryota; kingdom Metazoa; phylum Chordata; class Actinopteri; order Perciformes; family Sebastidae; genus Sebastes; species Sebastes umbrosus. The sequence goes on along the minus strand of NC_051283.1, from coordinate 5,876,590 downwards.
TAGTGTCCAGTGTTAGCATACTGTAATATTTTATAAATAGTATGCAATTCGCGTACTATTGGGTTCATACTAAGGCTTCGGACATAAAAAAGCTCAGTTTTAGCGTACTAAATAGCATGTTATTACTTTCCTTTATTCCTTGTATCTATAAATGACCTATTTATTTTGCTCTTCAGTTCATGCTTTTGCTTTTGACGTTGATCGCTGTTTCAAGATTCACTGTTCAAAAAATGTTTTATGCTGCTGTACCCTGCCTTGTCAAATTTGAATAAATGAAACTGAAACTAATCTTTACTAAAAAAAAAAAGTAAAACTAGAATGGCACTCGGAGAGCGCAGACCTCCGCCAAGGTGCCTGACTTTAAAAACAGATCACAGCTTACAGCTGGCGGAACCGCGAGGTGGTCGGCTTATTATTATTAACACGGTGTGTTTCCGTGTAACGTAACGGCGGATGCCTCTCTCATTCAGCAGCCTTGTTATGTCTGTATAATGTTACACTACGTTGTCTGTCATCCCGTCATCTACCGCTTTTTTCTTTCCCACTGCGGACGGCCAGCAGCTCCCGCCGCACCTCGGAGTCTCGCTACACATCCACACACGTATCTCTCTGCTCTCAGAAGGAAGGAGGCGGGGTCATGCGTCATATACGTGTCATCAGTTACACTGTGCATGTGTTATACCTTGCGGTCTTAATGCTCAGGCTGATTCCTGAATCCGGATAATGATTCGGATCGCCACCAAAATCTAATGGATTGTTCATTGTGCCACACTCCACCCCTCCAAAAAATTTCATTTAAATCCATCTCAAACATTTGGAGTAATCCTGCTAACAGACAGACAGACAAACCTTTGTTTAATGTTAAATTGTAGTGTCTTTTTAGGGGAAAATTATAATTTTTTCCCTAAAAGCACAAAAAAGTAAGACACCATGTTTTAGCCATCAGTATTGTGTACAGATCTGTATGAATCCAATAAGCTCCACCAATAGGACAGAACTACTCACTTCTTATAGACTTTATTACAGTGGGTTTACGGTATTAATTGAAGGGAGTCACACTCTCGATGCAATTGCATATATTAATACAAATTCAGAGACATCACTTGCAAGTTTATGTTAATGGCACAGTAATGGGTAACCTTGTTAGGTTGTTAAGATTTAAGTGATATACTGTAACTAATCTTAGTGACCGCCCACGCAGATGTTTCACCAGTCACATTACAGTACCGGATGTTACAGGATGTCAATACCAAAAACTTAATGCCCACTACAGAAAAATAAATTAGACAGAGATTTCTGATACATGAAAATAAAAGGAAGAGGTGAAGAAAACAACAAGTCTGAGTCTATAACCAGCAGGCTCCTGCCATCGCCGTTCCAAACAAGGTAGGCTGGCAGCGAATCATAAACCATTTCCAAAGGGTATTTGTGGTTAGTGTTAGCGGATGTTTACTGTAGGTCAATTTCACTGAGAGTTCATCAAGCAGAGGTGTTGTTGCTATGGTTACTTTTACAGTTTAATATACCTGGTGCATTAATTTATAATGGTGGTAAAACTGTGCTCCGGGGGCTTTGTTTAATGTGTGCGGTTATGTAATCTTAATGGACACCTGCCAGCTAATCAGGAATGTCTTTCATGGCCATGGCTGGTTGCCTAAAGACAACAATATTTGTCTCAAATATAAAGCACGCAAACTTAAAAAAAAAAGCAAGCATTTTTTCCACAGTGACAATTTTCTTTCTGTACTTTCTATTTAATTTCTCATCCACAGAGAGGATGTAAAGTGTACCACTGGTGGTCATGCTGCACAGTTATGTGTCGTGATCCGGTTTCAGTGGCCTCCTGACCCCATGCAGCTCCCAGAGAGACACTGGGACGGTGCTGATGGGACTTCCTGCTGGCGGCTGCGTCGCAGTGTGCTCACTGCTGCGGTTTATTACAGCAGAGCCTCCCCAGGGATTCAGCTGATGGCGAACATCAAAGCTGCGCCTGGGTATATCAGAACAGCGAGAATGTGGGTGGAGGTCATCTCCAATGAATTCTGCCTCATATATGGGACAAACGCCTTCAGCACGTTGCATGAATGCTCATTATCAATTCATGGAGCATTGAACACTCCCGGTTTCTCTTCAAAAAAAATGTTCACGTCTTTAAAAGGGAGGTTTTTTTTTCTTTTTTTTGAGCATGAATTTCGACAATTCAAACTTCCGCTCAATGACAAGCTACGAGTCCCACGCTGGAAAAAGGTCCCATGTGTTTGAAGCATCTAGGCCGCTCCATCTTTTTGATCAGCAGCTCGGCTGTGAATTCTGCAGATCAGAAAGTGGATCAGAGGCTCCCCGGGGACCGCCATTTACGCCTGCCACCAGCGGAGGATAGAGAACGTAATTAAGAGTTTGTTAAGATGCCCAAATTCCTTCTCATTTCCACCCGCCTCCCTCCATCCGCCTCCCATCCCATCCCTCCTCCTCCTCCTCCTGCTCCCAGTAGCTCTGATCTCGCCACAGATTAAACCTCTCATTCCCCGAGAAGACGGGAGCCATGGAGGGGAGCTGCATCTCCAGCCACACAGGCTGATTATCTTAAAGAGTAATTAGCGAGTGTGACAATCTCAGAGACAGAGCGCTGTGTCGACATGATGGAGATGGATTATTCTGACTGGGGTGTACACAGGCCCCTCTGAAAGGCACAAGAAAGAGGAGTGCATGTGTTGCATGTGCGTTAATTATCAGTGTCACTCACTCTTTATGTGTCTTTATGTGCTCGTTAGTAATTACTGTTCATGTATGTGTATGTATCAGTGGCAGTCAGTCAGTCAGCGAGCAACTTCAAACCACCGCAAGGCAACAATTATCCCCCTCAATAATACCCAGCTCAGGCTTAGTACATACTGTGTGAGATTTGACACTGAATGCTAATTGATCTGAAAGTTGATTGTTACTTTTGTGGGGGGAGGGTGAAGACTTGGAAACAGATTTTTCCATGCATAGAAACGTGTCTGGGTCGGACAGTATCAGAATATATTTCATATTTTATTAACGTTATTGGTGTTATCCACAGGAAGACAAAAGAAATTTGCATAACATACATGTAGGCAAAGAGGGCTTAAAATGCCTGGTATCAGCGTAGGGATATCATTTTATTTATTGCGTTGTTCCTCATCATCATTCCTCCCTACACTCAACCTGCTCTCAATATTAAAAATAATAGTTAAAGTAAGTCATTTTAAATCTGTAGAGACTAATTGAAAGAAGGGCTTAAAGAGCTATTAAAAATGAATTAGCTTTAATGTGAGCATGAGGAAAAGTTGAAGCGATATATGAGGCGTCTTTGGTAATTAGACCCCGTCGTGACATCATTATTTTACAGGGGGTAGTTGCGCCATGATCCGTATAGAAATATGATAGAGATTGAAGGACAAACCTAGCTGAAGATCTGGGTGGTTGTAATCAGGAGCCGGTTGCGCAACCCTGAAAATGACGTTCCCATACAACTAAACTGCATTTTCAATTCTCAATCGAGGAAAACATATTTTTTTTCTGGTTTCCCGGTTTCTGTTTAGGGGACTCTCCATTGTTCCGACAACCCATTATTCCGAAACCCCAATAGTTTAAAAAATGTCCTATTGGACCAAAAGCCCATTTGTCCGACAGCCGTAATCCCAAAAACAAACGGCTATTATTCCGAAAGCCCATTGCTCCGAAAACACACGCCCAACCGCACCAAATGGCATATGAATGACACGGTATGTCATTTCATGCACAATAATAATAATAATTGTTGCTTTTGCCATGTCATTTTTACGCCATGTAGTCTGTATTGACTGCAATGCAAACGCATCCACGTAAATATGCTGCACACATTTTGTGGTTGACGGGATGGTGGGTTGGATGGGTCCAACAAATACAGGACTTCCAACCAGGAGACTGGTGTTTGTGTCCCAAAGTGTTGTTGAGTTATTGTGAAGTTAGTCGGTGAAAGTTAGTGATGTTTCTGTACTTATTTGATGTTTTTTACATATGTGTTTTACTTAGTTTATGTAATTATTTAGAGCCCAACCGTGACGTTTTTCTTAAACCTACCTAAGTGGTTTTGTTGCCTGAACATAACCACGACCATTTCACGGTAACAACGTGACGATAAATGACATGCAAAAGCCTAAAATGTATCATGACAAATGTAAATGTAAACATTGTGTTATTCATATACTGTACCTTCCATGGGATCGGGTTGTGAATTGTGTAGAGGTTGGTGGTTTACGTGATTCAGACGCTGAAATGACGGCTGACAGCGGCTGAAAAAAGGAACCGATTTTAACAGCAACCAGATAATTGACTGTCAAAGGTCGTGGCAAAACCTGGAAAATTTATAGTATAAGTTTATAAATTACTTTCTTAAAGAAGCTCTCCTTGAGTCTGTGATAGCGACTGAAAATTGCCTCACAGATCACTGCTGATATTTTAAATTTCAACATGTATTCAATCAGTCTGTCTCTGAACAACTCCTTTCATTTCTTTCTTTCTTTCTTTTCATTAATTTGTTTTATTAATTCACTGAATTAATTCACAAAGCCACGGGTGTGCTAATCAACTTGTGTCCTAGTTCTTGTCTAATAATGAAATTTATTAGGCTTGTCTTTATTTAGATATTATTGGCAGTAGTCCGCTGGGGAAAAAAAATCCATTTGTCCAGTTATTACCTTCTGGCCTGCCTGCTGTCTGCAGCTGCTCATTGGTATGCAGTCTTTGTGATAATTGTCATAATCATCATGCAGCACCTTTACTTTACCGGTAGAGATTGTCTCTATGGAAAAAAAGTAAAGCAGGTATGCTGACATATTGGAAAAACTTTATATTTCTACTCCAATACATTTCAGAAAGGAATATTACGTCATAATCTGCCCGACTTCATGTGTTTTTTTGCTTCATTCATGTTTAGTTCTTCCTTTTTTATTTTGTTACTCACCTCTCCTCTCCTCTCAAATCACTTCACTTCCTGCCTTTGTGTGTTTTCCCGCCAGTTTTGATTGTCTGATCCGCCCTGATTGGTTTCACCTGTCTCTCGTTAGTCCTGCAGTCACCTCCTGTTCACCTGCTCTCACTTCCCCTGACCACGACCAGTCTAGTTCCTTTGTTTCTTGCCAGTTCATCTTTTCACCCAGTGTCCAGTGTTCCCGCCCCTCTTTCTGAGTCTTGTTTTATTTATTTATGGTTTATTTCATAGGGACAGATACAATATACATAGACAAACTGAAAACATACGATACAAGTAGATGCTAGTCACCGGGGCAACAGCTCCAGCAGGGGACCCCACACTTTAACCAGATCTGACTGGGGGATCCCGAGGCGTTCCCAGGCCAGTGTGGAGATATAATCTCTCCACCTAGACCTGGGTCTTCCCCCGTGGCCTCGTCCCAGCTGGTCGTGCCTGGAACACCTCCCTGGGGAGGCACCCAGGAGGACATCCTTACTAGATGCCCGAACCCCTCAGCTGGCTCCTTTCAACGCAAAGGAGGAGCTTCTCTACTCCGAGTCCCTCACGAATGACTGAGCTTCTCACCCTATCTCTAAGGGAGACGCCAGCCACCCTCCTGAGAAAAAAACCATTTCGGAAAACTAGGAGATTGGAACAGAATTCTTTTTTTCTCCCTGCCTTTTGTGTTCCTGTTTTTTGTTACCTGTCTTTGGATTAACCTGTTACCTTCCCGCCTGACCTCCACTTCCATTTGGACTTTATTTCGACAATAAATAATGAATCTCTTTTCCACCACATTTATTATTTATTGACATTTATAGTTAGTTACAAAGCATATCAGCATCACCAACACACTCTCATCACAACTCGGCACACACCGCCGCTTTGACTCACCTCATGGCATCACTTTTTTTGGCATCAAAACCACTAGAGTTAGGTTTAAGAAAGAACCACATGGTTGGGCCTAAAACTACTATGTTTGTACGGTGAAAATGAAACTGAACGTTGTGAACACGGGACACGAACCAACAGATGATTGTAACATGAAAGTTAAACTTAACGAGCATGGGACACGAACAGCGGTCTCCTAGATGAAAGCATTGTGCTTGTTGGACCCATCCACCACTCTTCCCGCTCCCGCCCTGTGTGTCTTTTTGTTCTTCAAACTACGTCACCACACTCCCGACGCACTTTCTCAAAGTGTTTATTGCCGGATATTATCACATGGGTTTACAATTGTCGTTAATTGAACGCCTGGTGCATTTTATTCCGGCGCAATAGGGTGCCGTGTGCGGAACAAAGTCTTGGTATTTGACGCCCTGGGAATGAGAGCATGCTGGTATCACTGTTACAGATCAAAATGGCCATAAAAATGTTCAAATGTGTTTAAAAGTTGCCTCAGCTCCATCATCTATAATAAGAAAAGCTACTTACACCTTAAAGCAATAACTTTAATCCAATAATATCATGTATAATAAAATAAACCTCTGAAAAAGACCATTCTGAGTAGTGAGTATGTGGCAATGCTTTTGGAACATATCATTCTCATTTCCAGGTTCATACTTGTATTTTGGGTTTCTACTAGAACATGTTTACATGCTTTAATGTTCAAAAAACATGTTATTTTTCTCATCCTGTCTGTCTGAACATACCTGTATTCATCCTCTGTCTGAAACGCTCCGTTTTAGCGCCTGTCTCTTTAAGACTCCCTCCTGAAAAAGGCCAGTCTGCTCTGATTGGTTGGTGAGAAAAATATGGTGCACCTTTGCAAAGGTAGTTCTCAAGCTCTGGGCGATATATATTCTAATGAACCTGCATGTGACATAAGAAGGGGAGCCAAATCTGAATGGCTTGTTGAATCACATGTTTTCTGATCTAGACAGCCCACAAAAAACTGACTGGGTTGTCTTATTCCACAGTTTGTGGGTTCGTAGGCACTCCAGATACCCAAATATATGAGAACAAGCACTGAAAAAGTGTGATATGATGATATGTCCCCTTTAAGTAAATAATCCTGCCACCGCTGCTATGGATACTGCATTTATAAAGCATTCAACCAAACCTTTAATTGAACAATCAAAAGTGCATGTATAAAAATATTTAACCCATAAAAATGTCGACACATTACTGTATGTTGAACCAATCTGAAAACCACATCTCCACCGTCCTGTTACCTGTTGTCTTTATTGCTTTATTGTAACTGCTGGTGTGAAACTGCATGCTGGTTGATTGCATGCATATCATTTCTTGGTCTGTAACACACACCAAACCCTTGCGCTCCGACTTCTAGCCGTTCCTCTGCTGCCCCTGGGACTTTTTCTTGTTGACTCCATGTTGAGATGCCAAAACAAGCAGGAGAGAAAACAGATCAATGAAAACACCATATCAGATGATGGAAAAAGCTGCGAGAGAGGAGTGTTAGCGGAGAGGAGAGAAGATCAAACCGGGCAAACAAGAGTGACATCATCACCTCTCGCGCACTACACATCACAGCTCAGATGTTGATGGTGGTTTCGCTCATGATCCAACTTTAAAGTGATTATAAACCTCAGATCTTTGTGATCCGAGTATATATACGAGTGCAAATCCATTTTATCTCCTACATAGAATGTCTTCTTAAAGCTCTGCTCTCTTTTTACTAACTGATTTAATGGTGGTGACACCTGTGGTTACTGGTAATGGCAATGCATTTTAAAAAGACAGGTCCCAGAGTCCTGTTCAAAATGATGTGTGTCGAAATCTGGGAGCAGCGAATACAACCGGAGGAAATTGTGCTGAGAGGAATTACTGCATCATAATAAAGACGACTAAAGAAGTGTAATGGAAGCTATTTTTGTTTACTTGTTTCTCTACCTCACACACACAATATCTATATTTCAGGCATTTATGCCCTCCAAATTAGGGGAGATTGATGCCACCTGGTTAAAGTAGCACTGATTCCAGAGATCCTCCCTGATTGGCCACAGACAGTAGGTGACCGGGTATAAAAGGTCTTGGAAGACAACAAACTGGTTGGTCTGTTCGTCACTCTCCATGGAAATGGAGGGAGGCCAGGGTTTTGTGTATCGGAAGTATTTTTTTCCCATTAATTTTCTGCAGTGAATCTTAAAGTGGCAGTAGGCAGAATATTTTTGGCATCATTGGGCAAAAATTCCATAATAACCTTTCAGCATATTGTAATTCAAGTGTTCTGAGAGATAACTAGACTTCTGCTCCTCCTCATGGCTCTGTTTTCAGGCTTTAGAAAATCTAGCCCGTGACTGGAGACTTTGACCAATCACAGGTCATTTCATTGAGAGAACGTTCCTATTGGCTGTGCTCCGGTCATGTGACCTGAACTTGGCATTCCTCCACCAGATTCCATAATGGCGGTGGCGTCACAAACTTTCTCATTTTACAGCTAAACCGCGCACTACAAGATGATTCTGAGAACATTTGATTCATATTCGATCAGCCCTTCGTAGTTTGACCGTTTGGTTGGAGTTCACGAGTGATTGACAGCCGGCTCTCATAGACAGCAGATGGACAGCAGACCTCAGATCAGCTCTTACTGCTTGTTTTCCTCCGGTCTGTGGAATCTTGCAGATGCCGTTAGGAGCACCGGAGCACACAGAGGCACATGATTTTTTTCAGGTTACCTGTTACTTAGTTTTTCTGGAAAACGCCTACATGCTGGGTCATTGTTCCCACTCACACCAGCAACCATCCTCAAGTACAACAAGCAGACGATATAAATTGATTGTATACAAAGTAAAGCTCCATGAACCCACATAGTTTCTGTCCAAACCCAACCTGAGCCTGAACCATGGCAGCAGTTTTTTGTGAATTTTGTCAATATTAAAAAAGGTTTATTACAAGCTTCAGTCAACAAAGTCTTCTCAGTGCAGTAACAGACATTTGTGACACAATCTCCGACTTGCACCTTCTCCTTTATTACCCACCTTGTTAATACAGGTGCTTCCCTTCGTGTGCGCTGTGGCAATGCAGGAGAACAAACCTTTTTGATTGCAATGAAAATATTGTTGTTGAAAGGCTTAATGCCAATAAACATGGATCGACGCAGAATATTTTCTTCAAAAATTAACTTTGGTTGTCTTTCATAATTACGATTAACTTACACGGACAACTCCCAGACCGGACAACACCGTGGTAGCGACCTGTCAATCACAAGGTAGCCCCGCCCTAAAGCAACCCCTGCTTTATGGTCTATTTGACTCTAAATGGGACCATAATTTACTAAATGAACATCATGCTGTATTGAAGAAGAGGTAAACTAGTGATTGAGACCATAAACTTGTGTTTACAATGTTTACTGAGGTAAAACATCAAATGAGAAGGTGGCTCATTTTCTCATAGACTTCTATACAATCAGACTTCTTTTTGCAACCGGAGGAGTCGCCCCCTGCTGTATAATAGAAAGAATGCAAGTTTAAGGCACTTCAGCATTGCCTTCACTTGCCGCCTGGTGTCAACCTCCTAGCGTCGCTAGAGGAAAAGTCAGGGGGTCACCAAAGCTGGTAGGATACATCATCTGTGGAACATGAATGTCTGTACAAAATGTATTGGCAGCCAATCGTTGTTGAAATGTTTCCGTATGGACCAAAGATTTATCGTACATAGAACCATTGTGTAGCTAAAAATAGTGAATGATTTTATGTTTTGAGCATTTAATAAAGGAACAAGAGCAGATGACAAACACAACTATGGGTTCTGCCATTTTTAAACACATCACTGTGTGAAGTCATGAATACAACAACAGAGGGACATTCACATGAAACTGTGACCATGAGCTCATTAATGGCACCAGTACAAACATTAGACATGACTGAAGACGTACACGAACAAGAATGTATATTGAGAAAGACCTCGGAGAACTCATCGGGGCCTCCTTGGCATACGCCTGGAAACCACTGGAGTACTTAGTGTACTGGTTGGACTGGGGAGAAGGGGGAATTAAGGGGTGCATGTGAGGAGAGACCACTCCTGCTGCATTCAGCAGATGTTATCTGGCACCACCTGCTTCTCCAGGGAACCGAGGCCCTACAGAGAAAGGGACGCCAGCCCTCAGGCGTAACCCCCGGGCGATGTATGTCAGCCATATGCCGCTCGGCCTGCTGCGGGGACCAGAGCGGCGGGGGAAAGAATGACTCCAGTGTTGGGGTTGGGACAGAGAGACACTGTCATGTGTACTCTGGCTGAGAGCTCGGCTGACGCCAGGCTGGGTCAAACCCCGGCCATGCAGGACGAACGGTTCAGGCTTTCGCTCCCCCTTCAGCATTGGGGGCTGACCGTTTTGATGTCAAACATCTCGCCGTTTGATGAAAGTAGAGCCACAGGACACAGAGCTGAAGACGTTACTGCGAGGGAACGACGAGGAGGAGTGACGCGTCAGGAAATTAATTAACGTGGGGAAAGGAGTGAAGCACCTGCCTCTGGGCGCGCAGAACAGAGCAGCCGTCTGAATCAATGAAGCTGCTCTCTTTGACCAGCCGGCCAACCCGCGGCGGTTAGCAGCATATGAAAGTGTAATGAGATGTCTATCGCCTGGCTCAACATCACTCCCTCTGTTTAAAGCTAGCCGGAGCTGGATGGCAACACTGTGATATGATAGCGCCGGCTGACACCTCGGGAATTGCAGAGAATTGCCCCCCCTTACAAAAAAAAAGAAGAGAGCTGAGTCTGGAGGCGGACAGTGTTTTAGGGGGAGATGATTCCTCTGATAGATGCAATATACCTGCCATCCAATCTAACACTCCTCCTGCCTCTCAGGCTCACTTTCATACTGCAGGTTTCCTCAAACATCCACTTTTAATCGTTGCGGGATGGAGAAGAATCAGCGTTCATTACAGCATTTCTGTGATATATTTCGAGTTATGTCTCATGCAAACCTCAGTTTACTTAACACACACACACAGTGTCACACACACTGTGAATTATGAGCCTGAAAAAAACCCTGTGATTCTCCTTTTTTTTTTTTAGTTTGTCTTCATCGTTGGTGCTAAGTGCCTGTTGAGGTGTTTTTCCGCTGTATTTCCCAGAGATCATCTGTCAGTCAGTATGAGCTTTGCTGTTGAGGAAGTGTTGGAGGCTCTCTTTTCTGTTCTGTTTCTGTTCATGCTACTCACTTCTACTTATTCTAAAGAAAAGGGAAAAATAAAATGCACCAATATGTCATGTTAAAGAGGCCGCTTGTAGCGAAAAGCTCTTATAGACCTACTGTACATTACTCAGCACCAAACAGCAGACACAGTTAGAGACTAGCTTCTGAATATAGTGGAGTATTTAACAGCTAAAGAGACAGATGTATTTTTTCACAGGAGTTGGTGGTGACCAGGCGGCAACCTCCGGTTCTTCCTAATAGCCAGCAGGGGGCGACTCCTCTGGTTGCATAAAGAAGTCTGATTGTATAGCAGTCTATGAGAAAATGAGCCTACTTCTCACATGATTTATTACCTCAGTAAACATTGTAAACATGAGTTTATGGTCTCAGTCACTAGTTTCAAGTCTTCTTCAATACAGCATGATGTTCATTTAGTAAATTATGGTCCCATTTAGAGTCAAATAGACCATAATGCAGGGGATGCTTTAGGGTGTGGCTACCTTGTGATTGACAGGTCGCTACGACAGCATTGGTCTGGGAGTTGTCCGTGTTTTCGTCTTAGAACTTGAACCCTTTCACAGTGTGTTTTCAGTTCATGAAAGTTAATTGTAATTATGAAAGACAATGAAAGTTAATTGTCTAACAAAATATTCTGCTTCAATCCATGTTTGTTGGCATTTAGCCTTTCAACAACAACATTTTGACTTGTAACATTTTTGGTTGGCTAAAAATGTCTTATTCAGCGTTCAGTTTTGCTTACCTTGACCCTCTTGTGTCACTTCTGGTTGCAAAAAAAAACAAGATGGCGATGGACAAAATGCGGAACTTGAGGCTTCAATATCATTGTCCACAAACCCACGAGTGACGTCACGGTGAGTACGTCCACTTCTTATATACAGTCTATGGTTGACACTTTTTTTTTTTTTTAGTGAAATATCTTGACAACTGTTGGATGAACTGATATGACATTTGGTGTGGATATTCATGATCCCCACAGGATGAATCTTAATGATCCCCTGACCTTTCATAGATCCATCATTGGGTTAAAGTCCTAATTTGTCCAATACTTTCTTTACAATGAGCATTACAGTCTCACAGAGCTGATAACATTGCTGTAGACTGGTTTAAAAAAAGAATAAGAAGGAGTAATATGACTTATATGTTGGTTGTCAGCCATCTAGCAGCACTGTTCTCATGAGTGCAGCTACTTCTATACCAGGCATACAGTATACTTCACTTCCCATATGCAGAACAAAAACTCACAAGTTTCATTTGAAATATGATTATTGCTTTCAGAATTTATCTAGTTTCTTTTAAAAAAAGGAGACATACATTTTATGTCATTATGCATCGAGGAGTTGTGATATATTCAGCAGCAAGAGTACACTGACCGCCACAGTTTACAGTAAATAGTGCTCACTGACAGCTCAGAAAATACTTTTGTTAAGGGTGAACAACAACAAAGAGAAAAACATGGATGAGCTGACAATTATGAGTCCCTAAGTTAGTAGAAAACAGTGGTTAAACTAAAAAGTGTTTGCCCTGCAAGGTGTTCACACAGATTTTTGTATTGCGGCAACCTGTTTTATAATAAGCCCATTAAAAACAGAGATTTGCAGATTTTATTCTGAAAAGTAAAAAAGTTCTAAATATAACTCAAAGCCAGAGGAAAGCGGAGGAGGGAAGGTTGGATGAAACATTACTTGCTGAGGATGAACTGAAGAAGAACAAATTAACTGGCCCGAGATTCATTGTAAAACTAAAGCCTTTCATCCAACCAGCTCTCTTAATTGAAACAACATCCAACCAACAACCAACCTGTCATCTGGCTGACGGCCTCCTCTGTATTTAGTTGTTTCTGACTCTGGAGGGGTTCAACTAGCCATAAGCACACAGTAATCACACACATCGGTCACAGGCCTTGGTCAGATGGAGGTTTGAATGTGCTTGGTGTGACCGATCTGACCGGATAATATCTCAGCACACACTTTTTTTTAAAGGGATTGTATACTTGTTTTTAAAGCTGCTCTAATCAATATTTTGATATCAATGGATCAAATGAGAATGAACCCACTGAGAATTATCAACCGACTCTGCTGTCAAATTCAAATGTTGCTCTGTGTATGCTCTTTGCTTTGTGCAGCTCCTTGCTAATACAATTGTAAGTAATAATACAACCCAATCTCTTGGGAAGCCATATAATGTGTCATGATAACACATTTTTTGCGTGTCATTTACACACCACAGGCTTTACATTGTGAAACGTCTTTTCACGTGTCATTTAATGCCACGCCATTACCATGAAACTGTCGCGGTTATGTTTAGGCAACAAAACCGTTTAGTCAGCATGGTAACTAAGTAAAATACCTACGGAAAACATGTCACAAACATCACTAACGTAACTTCAAAATATCTCAACAACACTTTGGGACACGAACATGTGTTTGCACTGCAGTCAGCAGACTACATGGCGTACACATGACACGCCAAAAGCAACAAAGCTTGCCAAAGTTTATGGCAAGCAAATTGACTTACAAATTTAGACGCCATTTGGTGAGATCGGGCTGGATAATATGTCAATGTTGTGTTTACAGCTTCTTGTGCTGCCCAGAAAGTGGCTTCAAACAATTAACTAAATGACATTTTAATGCAGCGTTTGCATGCACATGATGTCTAAGTGGCACATTGGTTGTTCATGTCCTTATTGATGGGACCAGTGAAGTAAGATCGGGCAGCAACATTTTGAGGAGCTACTACTCTAATAGAGCTGATTGCTGTTTTTAATAATGAGGTCTTTAACATCAACAATACAGTAACACCTCCTCTGAAGTTCTCAAGAAAGATATTCTGGTGTCGGCCGGCGATTGATTTGGCCCTAATCTACACGTGGGTATACGATATGATACGATTCATTTAAGTTAAATTAAATTAAATTAAATTAAATTAAATTAAATTAAATTAAATTAAATTAAATTAATTAAATTAATTAAATTAATTAAATTAATTAAATTAAATTAAATTAAATATTTATTGGGCTCAGTGTCACTAAATTATGGGGCTTTCACATAGCGCACAGTTTGGTGGGCATTGGTGCCGTTGCCGCATTCTGTGTGAAAGACCTATGTTATTGTTTGAGGACATAAATAAACGAGAGAAACATGTTTGTTAGTTAGCTAAAGTTAAAGGCATATTTTTAAATTTAGCTCTGCTTCCAGTTTTTATGTTAAACTATAGGGCCAGTTTTAAAATAGACATGATAGGTATACCTTCTCATCTAACTGACAGCAAGACAGTGATTCAAGCACAGATTATCCACCGGGCAATGATTTTTTTTTCGTTCTATCAAATCAAATAAATTGTGTGTTGAAATATGAACCAATGATTGCATAGTTACTTTATTTGCAAATAAGAAAAATATTCTGATTGGTTTGCTGTCTGTGTGTGCATCCTGATGACGACAATGAGTCAGATGACCGTGGGAATTTGGATTGTGGCAAAGGGTTTGAAAGTTACGTTACGTTACTAGCTCCTAACAAACAAACATGGATATGCGTCTGCATTCTTAATCCATGCTTGCAGCGATTGAGTGTATTTCCCAAAACTTTAAAAACAGATATATTCCCAGCTAAACACTGCTCAACTTTGAAAAACTTAAAAAATGAAAGTAAATGTCCACATTTGTCAAGAACTTCTACCTCCATCAGGTCACTATCAGCTCAAAACAGTTCTCAAAGTTATTCAAAATGAATTTCTACCATGTCTTAATATCAAATCCAGAGATTTGTGTTTGTTTGTACTTTGAACTTGACCTCCTATTGCACCAGGCTGCTTGAAAAAGTTATGGCTTGAGTTTCCCCCTCCAGAAAAAAAGGTCCTTCTCCCATTTTCTCCAACCAGCAAACGTAAAGACTTCTTCCATGTGGCTCCTCTTGATAAATTACAGCGTGCTTGAAGTTTTTTGTAATAATAACCTGTGAAATATGTATATGTAACAAACCAAGAGCTCCTGCCCTGCTTCAGGCCAAAGCAAACAGACTTTATGTTTGCAAACACCTTTAAAGAGAGAGAGAGAGAGGCCATTACCAGGCCACAGTGACCTGGAGCAAACCTCTCTCTCTCTTTATCTCGCTGCAGACACACTGCTACTAATTGAAAGTGCTGTGAAATATAGATGAACACAGGAAGCAAGCAGGCTGTTCCTTCCCTTTCCTCTCTTGCATCCTCCATCTCGTCTCTCATCCCTCTTTATCCTTTTATCTCTTTATCTGCCTCTCCTCTTGAGGTCAGACTCTCTCTCTCTCTCTCTCTCTCTCTCTCTCTCTCTCTCTCTCCTCCGCTCACTTTGTCTCTCTGACTCTCTTCCTCATGAGTTCAGACAGGTTAGCTATCAAAACTGGGGGGACACGTTGAAGTTCTTCAAACAAACAAAAATTACAATAAAATATGGCAATACTACACCATATAGCCAAAAGAATGTGGATATCCAAACAAACTATTTGAGAATCTAAACTTTACACCTTTTATGATTGTTAAACATGTCTTAACAAAACTGTATTGCTGCTGCTATAACAGCCTCTACTCTTTCAGGGTTTCCACCAGGTGTTGTTACCTGGCTACAGGGATTTACGCCCATTCAGCCACAAAGTGCATTATTAGTGAGGTCCAACACTGATGTTGGGGTGATCAGGTCTGGCTCACAGTCGGCGTTCCCGTTCATCCCAAAGGTGGTGCAGGCCAGTCAAGTTCTTCCACACCAAGATAGAAAAAAAACATGACAGGGGCATTGTCATGTTGAAACAGGAATGGGACAAACAAACAAAGTTGGAAGCCACCTGATGTCTAAAATAACACTGTTCATTCATTCATTCAAAGCCTATCGCTCCTTTACAGAGCATAGGCCGTTGACCACAGTCCGCCAGAGTCTTCTGTCCTGGGCTTTCCTCTCCAGTTGTTTCCATGTCAGCCTGCTCTGTTGGATGTCCGTGTCAAGGTCCCTGCGTCAAGTGTTCTTGGGCCGGCCTCTATGGAAGTTTTTATTGGACTTTATTTGTTGTAACCCACAGAAGACATTCCACAAATGTGTACCATGATCTGCAAATATTTCACTATCCACAAACATGTATTTTTGTGTTTGTGTCGTGTAAAGTCACATCCACAAAAATAAAGGGCGATTTGCAAATACGCAGAACTTACTCTGTAAATACGTATTTTGAGGTTTGCACAGGAAGCAATCTGCAAATGTGCGAATAGCATTCCACGTGCCCAAAATGTGCCACGTGCCCACAGATGCACAAATGTGTAGATATCACTTTACATGTAAACCTTAAAACCTGGTGATGCTGGTTCTCGGTTTCCAGAGTGTGTGGCCAATCCATCCACATCTCCTTCTCCTGATCTCTTCTTCAACAGGTTTTTGACCTGTTTACTGCCAGAGATCATTGTTGCTGATGATATCTGGCCAGTGGGTGTTTAAGATCCGCCTCAGGCAGTTGTTCATGAATGTTTGTACTTTTGTTACTGTAGGTCTTGGTTGTCCTCCCCGTCTCTGAACCATAGAGGAGCATTGGTTTGATGTTGGAGTTGAAGAGTCTGAGCTTTGTCCACCGGCTGATTTCTTTGGAGCTCCAGATGTCCTTAAGTTGTATGAATGAAGCCCTCGCCTTGCCGATTCTGGCTCTGACATCTGCATCCGTTCTGCCCTGCTTATAGATGACACTGCCGAGGTATGTAAAGGCTTCTACTTCTTCAAGTGCTGTTCCCTCCAAGGTCACTGAGTCTTCGCTGGTTGTGTTGACCTTGAGGACTTTACTTTTCCCTTTATGGATGTGGAGGCCTATTTGTGACGATGTGTCTGCCAGCATTCTTGTCTTTTCTTGCATCTGTTGTCGACTAGGAAAATAACACTGTGAAATCTTAATGCTACAGGCATTAAGATTTCCGGGAAATAAGTATTTCTATAAGTTGATCTTTTCATAAAACTAAGCTGCAGTAGAAAGGCGCAATTATTTTTGAACTCGGTGCTACGTGACCAGAGAAAACAGAGAAAAAGGGCTGTGGTATTCCCCTCCGCTCCACAACCAGAATGCACTGGGCTTGTTGCCTCCACTGAGTAGACATAGAATGATACTACAGTGATAAAACCTAACGTTGCGCTTACTAACACTACACTAACTGTTTTACGGTGACACTTGTTGCCATTGCACTTACTCTGAGCTAAGACATCCGTTTTTTCCCCGCTGGCTTTGATTGTTTTGCCAGTTTCTTTTCGGGATCCTAATATTAAAATCGCTTTCTTATATATCTACTGGATCATTTCTCTTCTGCCAGGGTCTTCCAGTACAAAAAAATGCGTACAATCTGCAGTTCGAGCAAACAGTCCTAGAGCCGGCAAAACGCGTCATCCGGCACTTTTGCTGATAAATGAGATGGGGCCTATGGATGCTGGCAACATGGAGGGAAGTTCAACATTGTTCATTTACCTATACAACCCACACTATAATGATACAAAGCTGGTTGGAAATCTGTATAGTACCTCTTTAAGAATTACTAAGGAGCCCATTAGGAATGGGGGGGGAATTGAGTCACATAAGAATTGTGATTCTTTTCTTCCACAATTTTTGTACTTTGTATAATAATGTTGTGGTTTCACGTTGCTATGTTGACCGAACAGAAAAGGCTAAAACTACATACAGTAGGGCACAGTGCAGCACCCGGACAGAGTACTGTATCCACACAGTTATCTAGAGTTCATTTTTAATAAAGCCAAGAATTTGGGCCTATTTTAGATTTTTATGACTTAATAAACATTACAAGGCAAAGTTTAAGTTGTTGTACGACATCACCCGAGACTAACATTAGCAAAGTGAAGCACCAACACACAACATCAAACAACACACTCTACACCACTTTACAAAACGTCCAGCCATCTGATCACGTGGAGAAACTCTACAATTTTAAAAGATCTGCATCCAGTATTGTGGATAACGCCGGGTTTCCCTGTGAAGAGCGGGTGTTCTTACTCCCACACACTTTGCTCTACTTCATTTGTTTGGTCAGACAGTGACCTTTGTTAAGCTTCACATAATAATTCAGTGGACTAAAGATCCAGTGCACTGGAGTAAGAGCCAGAAAATAGTGCCCTCTTTTCTGTTTATTGAAGCTATTTGGAATCGAGATTCTGAATTGAATCAAAGCAAGGCAGTATATTTTTGGCATCATTGGGCATAACCTTTCAGCATATTGTAATTCAAGTGTTCTGAGAGAAAACTAGACTTCTGCACCTCATCATGGCCGTAGGGAAGTGGTTGCAGCCCATGTGAACGCTCACAGGGACAGGCATCGCGGAAATAGAAGGAGGCAGAAGAGGAAAAGAAGAGCGATGGAGGAGCTGATAGCGCTGGTGTCTGAATACCCGGACTTGTACAACACGGCGCTAGCTACTTATAAGGACAACCAGAAGCCTTTTTATATTTATTTTTTTATAATACTCAAAAGTATATGGGCAGGTGTGCATTTCCTGCATTTATTTACATGTACGGTATATAAAACCAGCAATAAAACATTATGATGAAATTGGGTATTGTCTTTTCCCATAATAATGGTGGACTAAAAAAGAAAAAGAAATGCTATGTATTATAAATTGCTGTTTATAAGGCCCTAACCCCTTGAGACTCCACTTTTAATGATTGATTATTTCCAGCTTTACTAAAAACAGCACTTTCCTTTACTGCAGCACGTTACCTGATGTTCAAATTGACTATCTTTAGGACAGTGTTCCAAAAAGTGTGTGACCATAGACTGCAGAAAATATGGACGTAGTCTCCGTTACGTCGCCCATAGGTTCCTGAAGAGCCCTTGTGAAGCTCAAAGTGGGGGGCTCCGGCTGACGCCATCTTGGCAGTGACGACGTAGCCCAACTTCCGTCTATTCAATAAAGATGCAGCAGAGCAGACAGCTTAGCAGTTAGTGACCTGAGATGGCACCCACCTGTCACTCAGAGCCTTATTATAATTTAAAGTGGTGAGTTATATAAAAATTCACCCCCCGTACAGTTGTCGTGAATGGGGTAATTAGCTATAGAGACCAAAACCGTTTTTTATACCAGGCTGTAAACGTGTATTTCTGCTGTAGTAAGTTGGGCATTTTAACATGGAGGGTCAATTGGGATTGACTCGCTTTTGGAGCTAGCCTCAAGTGGCCATTAGATGAACTGCAGGTTTGGGCACTTCCGCATTGGCTTCGTGTCTTCACACCGGAGGTTGTGACTCTTTAAAACGACACAATACTGCCCCCCCTTATCACGTGTTGCATGTGTCCATACGTTATGAGTAGCTCAAACAAAGAGTGATTTTTTGTCTTCTCAGACTGATGCATAATGAGTACTATTTTTTGCCTTGAGGAGGTAAAACTAAAAACTATTCAGAAGAAAGAAGCAAAGATTTGAGAAAAAGAGTTTCTCTCCTCTGGATTTTTGCGGACGAACAGTGAGAGAATATGTAGTGAGTAAATGAAACTAAAGACAAAAATAGGATCTAGTAAAAGGTTACAACCTAGTGACAACCTGTGGGTGTAAGGGGAGCTGTGATTGGTTGCACCTTATACACACAGACACATACACACACACACACACACACACACACACACACACGTACACTACTGTATGTCGACTGGCAACCTCTGGTTCACACACGGCGTGGAACTCAAGGTTACCAGGCCTGCAGGGGTTCACTCAGCTCCAAGAAAACGTCTCTGAGCGTCAGCACTTTCACTTCATGACTGCCTCATGCAGACACACACACACACACGTATACAAACACACACACACATACACCCACAGAGCCGGCTAGTTGCTGCTGCATGATCATTTGATATCTGTATAAGCTAATGTTCTGTGTCTGTGACTGTGCAAGGAACGCAGAAAAAAAAAAAAAAAGAAGCTTGTTTGTGTGTTTGTGCGCGAGTGTTTTGAGTTGATCCCACTGAAAGTCACCTCTGATAGCTATTATACACCCACGCGCTAAAATATCCCTCAATTTCTCTTACCCCCTACCAGCTCACTCCCCCACAACGCACACTAAACAGACATGGTTTGTTACTATGTTTCTCTGATTTGCTGGGGATTTACAACAGTGCCACGGCCATATTAATAGGGTGGTAGGGATGATCTTAAGCACAGCAGTGTAGATGAGTTTAGATTCTGAGGTTTGGGGAAAATCAAAAAGTGATTCTGACCATCAATCAATGTTTTCCCAAACACATACCGTAATATCTCCGAGGATTGAAGTCAAGGTGTGGCTCTTTGTGTGTGCGAGCGAATTTATGTATGCGCATGTTTCCTTTTGCGTTTGTGTTGTAACGGCGCACGATTACGCAGTGAGTCTGCGTCCACCTTTATTTGTATGTGTGCGAGTCGTATGAGGCTGTAAATCACCTCTGTGCCTTTGCTGCCTCTCAGTCTGTGTTCTGTGATAGATCCTGACAAGCTGCTGTCTGAATTATTGATTCTCTGATCTGAAAGTTTGATGCTTAGCCTGAGGGCTGGATTAACCTGCCGACAGCACCGCCGTCTCCCCTCAGAGGTAACCACAAGCGCAGACACACAAATGCATATTCATGCGCACGCATGTGCACATGCACACGGCAGACACCAGTTGAGGTGGTGGACCCTCCTCTTGGCAGAGCTGCAGATTACATACAGCCTCCCACCCACAGATAGAAGCAGCAGCAGCAGCAGGCTGATTCCCACTCTGCTGTCCTCTCTGTTCATTTGTCCTCCTGACCCCCAGGAATGGCTCTGGGTGGGTGGGTCTCATGGGCGGGGGGGGTATATTCAGAGCATCACGGGACACTCCACATGAATAAAATTCTTCCTGAGGTTGCAACTCCCCGAGGCAGCGCTCGCCAACAGCTCACCTTTTCAGGGGGAAACAAATGGATAATTCATTTCAAATAACACATAATGGAGGGATACTAAAATAAAGACATTCAGCAAAAAAATCATTTGGTTGCAGGTTTGTAGACTTTTTTTCACGGTCAGGAAGGACCCATCACCAAACTGGTTGTAAACAAAAACAGCGCTGCACGAATGTAATTCCCCTTTCAAACTTAAAGCTGCACTAATCAATATCTTTATGCATAAAAAATATCTCAGATGTTTGTGTGGAAAGTGGTTTGCATGCATCATTTATACATCTGTCCTCAGGAGTTCCATGTATGAGTGGTGCTTTGCATCTACGACTCCTTCAAGAAAAAGACTTATCACACCAACCGTATCACCAGACAAGAATATTGATATTGGACAATTCTGCGAAAACCTGGATTACATTCAGTAACAATCTTTTATTTTTACTTCCAATAGCAAATTCTTGCTTTTTACAATATCTGCACTTAACAACTATTGCATGGCAAGTTAATCGCAGGTCTGTGACTGGACTTGAACTTATAGAGTTTCTTAGTCGTCCGTCTCACGCACGTCCAGGGTCTAACCTGTGTAACAGCAGCGGGGAGTCGGGGCAGTCCTCCGGGATCAAACCCCCGACGCTAAGATTTGCACTAACTGAATGCGAGTTGCTACACCTAACCGCCTACTGACGGTCCGTCTCCCGGAGCCGCCGCCCGCCTGCCCTCCTCCTGGCGAAGTAGTCTCCTGGTGGGGAAATGGGACAAAATGAAAATACAAGTAATTTTCTTGTTCTTGCCACTTTGGATTTAATCCAATAAACAAACTATCAAAAACGTACACAGACCCTGTACCTTCAACGTATCCTCGGGGGGCAGCTCTGCTTCTTCATCCTCTCATGTTGGACTGTTGGAGGGCAGACTGGACGCTACAATGACTCACTATTGCCTCTCCAGGAACAAGCATGGATGTATTAAAAGAACTGGATACAGCGCTGGAGGTCATTCCTAGAGTTGCTCATTGGTGCATGAAGCCTAAATGGCTCGACTTCCGTCTGGAAAAGTATCCGGATCTTGGCGGAGAGGCGTCTGAGATGATTGGCATAGCAGAGTCTGCTCGGTCACATGACTCGGTCACGCTGTCGTCACGTCACGCTGTCTTCACGTCACGCTGTCTTCACGTCACGCTGTCTTCACGTCACGCTGTCGTCACGTCACGCTGTCGTCACAGTTTGTGTTCCAGCCTCGGTCTGGGTCTCACTCACATGAACGGAGAAAGGGAAATAACACTGGATTCAGCTATTAGTGCGTTTCACAAATTTAAAAACTAAGGGATATTAGAGTGTTCGTACTGGGAAGTTGATTCACCTAAAAAAAAATTATCCACTGAGTTACAGACGTCTCTTTCCCAATGTAAGTCTATGGGAAAAAGTCTTTTTGGGCCCAATGCATCAAGTGACGGACACGGAAGTTGCAGTATCGCCGTTTGACCACTAAGAAAGTCGGGATCGACGAGCGGCGCACTTCCTGGGGGCTTGGGAACAAGTGATATTACAAGACAGGACGGGCCGTGGCCAGTGAGCAACCTCCTGGCCTGTAAAGTGAAGCCAATGCTGAAGTGCCTTAAACCTGCATTCTTTCTAACAGCCAGCAGGGGGCGACTCCTCTGGTTGGTAGAAAGGAGTTTGATTGTATAGAAGTCTATGAGGAAATGAGCCTACTTCTCACTTGATTTATTACCTCAGAAAACATTGTAAACATGAGTTTATGGTCTCAATCGCTAGTTTCAAGTCTTCTTCAATACAGCATGATGTTCATTTAGTAAATTATGGTCCCGTTTAGAGTCAAATAGACCATAAAGCAGGGTGAGATTTATAGCGGCATTGTCCAGTCTGGGAGTTGTCCGTGTTTTTGTCTTACAACTTGAACCCTTTCACAGTGTGTTTTCAGTTCATGAAAGTTAATTATAACCTTCTTGGTCACCTAGAAATGCCTTATTCAGTTGTATTCAGCTCGGTTGTACTTAGCTCCACCCTCTCATGTCACTTCTGGTTGCCAAAAACCAAGACGGTGACGGCCGACATGCCAAAGTCGAGGCTTCAAAACGGCAGTCCACAAACCAACGGGTGACGTCACTGTGACTACGTCCACTTCTTATACACAGTCTTGGTTTTGGGGCATTCTCATGTCAGTCGATATCTCTATAACACAACACATAGACATCTTTGACATAACGTCAACACTGTAACCAATTTGATTTTGACTTTCTGAATATTGGGGTCGTTGTATACAAGTGTATTGTGATTACTTCCCAGGCTGGATCAGACATCTTAGCAAAGCTGTTAAGAGGAAGCACAATTGAATATGAAGTCAACACAAAAGGTATATAGAAAATATAACCACTGCTTTTATTAGCCTATTGTGCTTAAGAGTAGGACAAGGTCAAGAGGCAACACAAAGCACTAACAACTATTTACAGCACCTAAACCAACACGTCACTTCATCATCCGTCTTCCCTCTTGATTTGAATCGTTGACAGGTTTGAATGAATTCTTGCCCCCTTCAGAAATTTCGGATGCACCACACCCCTGCTGCGACATCCCGTCTTCCATCACAAAACTACACGGCAAATTGACAAATTGTCAATTTGTCAATTTCTACTGATGTTAACGGCTGAGTGATTTGTTACAAATGAAGGCTTTCATTATGAACATGTCTCCTGTGTTGGAAACAGCCATTAAAAACACACACACTGTTGAGTGATCAGCTGACAGATGAAGGTGCATTGTGGATTTAGCAGTAAAGTAATTACAGCCTTGTTAAGATACGCCATAAACTAATGGCCTACATCAAACCAGCGCTGCCGTCTGTATTGTTAAAATGCAAGTGTGCTTATTTATCGGCCTTTTCCTCCGTCAGTCCTGAACCTTTTCCTCTCCCTCTCCCTCCCTCTCTCTCCCTCTCTCTCTCTGTCTCCTCCTGTGTGCCGCTTCTCTTTGCTTATCTGTCACATTGCTGAGGTGAGTCCTCTGTCTCCTGATTTATTCATGATACGACTTTTAATATCATTCACTATGACACTGGAGTCTGCATCTCAAATTAAAATCCTTCAGGCAAAGTGTGTGCCGTGTACTGTGCACAAAGTATGTGTGTGTGTGTGTGTGTTTGTTTGAGAGGGAAAAAAGAGAGAAAATCTACTGTATCTCCGTCGGTTTATATGGCAGGGTGAGAGCAGATGCTTAAATAATCCATTATCTGATTACATGAGGGCGTAGCATGCTTGTGCAAAACTGCAATATATATGTTTTATCAGAAATAGCACAGGACCGGGTTTATATATATATATATATATATACTGTATATGTAGTATGTGTGCGTGTGACTTGTCTCTGTGGGTCTCTATGGTAATGTGACATCTCAACAATTAGCCAGGTGTAATTGAGTGGGGTACATGACTGTCACCGGCAAATGTAGTGATGGAAAGGCACGCCACGCCATTCAAGAGTGTGTGGGTGTCAACCACGAGCATGGTTACCATGTTTGTCTCCGCGTTTTTAATGGGCGCTATAAGCTTTGATGGAACATTACCAGTTTGTTCATGAGCGTATGTCAACATATGTGGGAGGAAAGGTGCGCTTCTGAAGAGCTTTCTCTGTTTAAGCGCGTGGGTGGGATTTTGTATATGTGTTTATCAGTATATTGGAGAATTTGTCAGGAGCATGTGAAAGTGACAAAGAAGGGGAAAAGCCAAGCGAAGATGTAAAGACACCGATGTGTTTTTTACACCTCGGTCACGTTGTCTGTTTGCGCCGCCTCCTATACATTTGTCTTGTCTCAGTGACAACCTGATCACACTTTGTTCCTGCTGATTGCAATATAGTTGTTCGCACCTCACACCTGATCCTATAGCTACCCCCGAGCTGTAAACCGCCGTTTCTTTTTTCTCTTGTTCAGAGAAACTTTGTGGCTCAGAAATGCATTTTTAAGCTCAGATCTGTTACTAAAGTAGTGACAGAACCCACACTAATGATATGGTGGTTGGACCCAGCATTTTGTGAAGGGTACTTCTGCAGTTGCCAGGGGGGTAGTTTGGAAAGATTCAACTAATTAAAAAGAAACAGGTAATTACGATTTGATTAAAAAATCCATGTATTGAGCGAACTGTAACACCTGAACACTGTACTGTATGTTACGATTGAGGATGCATGAAAACTAATCAGCAAGCTAGCAGAGGAGTCTAAATGTTGGATAAAACTAATGGATAAATGGTTGAAATCGATCGCTGAAAGTAATCAGAATCAGCTTCATTGGCCAAGTGTGTGTAAGTCTTTTGACTCTGGTTTTAAGTCACTCTCAATTTATTTGCACACAGCTCAAGAACAAATAGAAATAGTCATAAAACCATGGACAACAAAGCTGACTGATAACTATATAACATATAACAAGCATAAACACACTATTATGTACATATATACAGTGTCCATATACAGGTCAAACTGTTAATGTAACCCAAAACAAGAATATCCTACTATAGTGCTGGAATAAATAATGAATAGGTTATGTATTATTAAGTTACTTTGTATATATGCAGTGGGTGGTTATGTGTGATATACATAAACATACAGTATATACAGCATGCACACAAATCAATACATTAATTGTGACTATTTCACGAACTGCTGTGCGACTGGGCTGGTCAGAAACAGTTTCAGTTCAAATCATAGATAAATAGATAGGTAAGTGAAATAATTAGCTAAAAGTTATGGAGAAACGGTTCAAATAAAACAGTAAGCTATAGAAGTAATGGATGAGTGAGTGAGAGATGGCTAATATGAACCAACAGTAGTATTTTGAAATCAATTCTTTGACAGACAGGAAGCCACTGTGATCCACTTTCTTGGTCTCAGTGAGAACTCAAGCAGTTAAATTTAAATTACGCAGCTAATAATGGATAAATAATTTAGTTGAAATAGTTTGCTAAAAGTAATGGATAAGGGTTGAAATGTCCAACCTCTGCCACTCCAAGTGTGTAGTATGACTGTTAACTTGACCAAACCAACCTAAACACTGACTATTCAATTTGATAAAAATATTGTTATGTAACCAAAATTGGTAAATAGTATCCAGTTAAAGATGAAGTAGGCAAGATTGGAGCAAATATGATTACAAAAAGTT
The DNA here is from genome assembly GCF_015220745.1 of Sebastes umbrosus. Taxonomy (NCBI): domain Eukaryota; kingdom Metazoa; phylum Chordata; class Actinopteri; order Perciformes; family Sebastidae; genus Sebastes; species Sebastes umbrosus. Next base: position 5,850,443 of record NC_051283.1, on the reverse strand, counting down.
ATTTTTATAAAACAGTCGCTATATCGTGACAGTAGTACATGAAACAGGTAACCTGAAAAAAATCATGTGCCTCTGTGTCCTCCGATGCTCCTAACGGTATCTGCAAGATTTCACAGACCGGAGGAAAACAAGCAGTAAGAGCTGATCTGAGGTCTGCTGTCCAGCTGCTGTCTATGAGAGCCGGCTGTCAATCACTCGCGAACTCCGACCAAACGGTCAAACTAGGCAGCGCTGATCAAATATGAATCAATATTATGTTACGTTAATGCCTACTTCTCTCCTCAAATGTTTTCAGAAACATCCTGTAGTTCACAGTTTAGCTGTAAAATGAGAAAGTTTGTGACCCAGCATCCATGTTGACATCAGGTTGAGATGGCTTGAAGGAACGCCAAGTTCCGGTCACATGACTGGAGCACAGCCAATAGGAACGCTCTCTCTCAATGAAATGACCGGTGATTGGTCAAAGTCTCCCGTCACAGGCTAGATTATCTAAGGCCTGAAAACAGAGCCATGAGGAGGAGCAGAAGTCTAGTTATCTCTCAGAACACTTATATTACAATATGCTGAAAGGTTATTATGTTTTGCCTAATGATGCCAAAAATATACTGCCTACTGCCACTTTAAGGCATGAGGTGTTAATGAATGGGTATCTGACTTCATTTGCCAGGGCTGTGGGGTTACATCACACTAAAAAGGTCAGGAATCAGTGCATTACACTCTTCGTCATTCTCATTACAGGCTTTTACACACCAACAGATGTATGTGATCTAAAAGGCGCTCTGGTGGAAAGAATTCAGAGGGTCTCTGCGTTCTGTCAGCCTGCTCTTGGGGCGGGAAGTCATTATGTGTATAACCACCTGGCCCTCCTCTTACCCATAATGCTGTATGCCTCTGCGATAACAAATACCCCCAAGGACAATAGCACGGGACGACAAAGGATGAAGATGAAGAGGAGGGTGGGTGCATGTTGTGCCTCAGAGCGAGGGCATGGCTCAGCAGGCTCGACAGTGTCCCCTCGATGCTGGCTGCTTTTTGATGTAGAGGACTCAGAGTGGGCTTGGTTTTTTAATGTTATGCAACTTTGAAGATGGAGTGTTTGAAGTTATGCATGAGTTGGACTCATTTCCAGCTTCTTCCTGATTTGTTTTTGTTTTTTTCTCACCATCTCTTTCTTCTCTTAGGGCTTTTTTTCTATGAGAGGCACAAGTTATGTGTTTGAAGTGAAGGAATGTTTCAAGGGTATCTGCTGAAGCGTCCATTGTGGTAGTGGTCTTCGCTGTGCTCATGTCTTAATTGTGTCTCTTAAGTAATTGTTGCTGCTGTGTTTCCTCATTTCCTCTCTCCTACAGAATCTATACGCTCTCTCCTAATTGTCTTTCTTTGGACTCTGTTCACAGATTTTTACATGAGAATATATGAAAGAAACTTTGTGGGAGCTAAGTTCTTTTCAATTAAGGTCAACGGAAGGTTACAGGGTAAAAACGTACTTATACTGTAATAGAGGGAATTTTAAAGGACCAACTTTCAAACCATATCTAATGGATATCTGTCACTTTAAAGTGAATCTATCATCACTTTTTCTCCCCTGAGACATCTTCTCCCCTTTTACCTGTTACCCACCCATGAACTCTGAGCCATCGATGTAGACTGTACTTGGTCTGGAATGACCAGTAGTTCAAAGTGGCTAATGTTAGCAAACGTTAGGTAGAAACTGCTGTACAACTGACATCACTGAGTCAGTTTGACCAACGTTATTCACTTTTATAGCAAAAGTTATGAGCTTGCTTTAAAGGTGCAGTCATTGTTTTTTGGCCACTAGTAGGCAGCAGGATAAGCTGTTAACCATAGAAATAGAATAGGAGTAGAACAGACATTCCCATTCAATTAATTACTAAAATGAGCAGTTGAGTTGTAACGTTACGAAGTTACACTTGTTACAGAAAAAGAGCCGAACAACGGTCTGGTGGCTCCTGAGAAGGAGTTACTAGTTACCTAGCTAACTAGCCAGCCAACCGTTTCAGGAGCTGCGTCTGCTCTCTTCCTGGTGAGCTGCGACCACCACTTTACGGCCCCACTGATATGTGCTGTCACCATAACAACCGACAACAATGACCATTTTCTTTTGTACTAGTCAAATGACCACAGAAAACAGTTCTACTCCTATTCTATTTCTATTCCGTTAACACAACCCTGCCGTTATATCACGTTATGAAGTTGTAAAACAGGTGGCCATTTACTAATGTACAGAACAACATTCCCTCATCACCTCCCGAGGTAAATATCTGTCTCTTTAGCTGCTAAATGCTCCACTATGTTCACCAGCTGGTTGCTAACTCTGTTTGTCTGATGTATGGTGCTGGGCAGGTAGTATACAGAGGGTTTATAGGAGCCTTTTTACTGAAAACAGCTGCAGGAAATTTAATAAAAGCAGTGAGGTTGAACAAAAACAGTAAAGTTGCAGCCTTCAAAACCAAAACGATGAGCTGAAAGACACCAAAACGATCCGTAGAGATACAGAACAATACAATACAAGGAATATGGGAATGTCCTAAGGGGCACTTTCACAAGCAATAGTTCATTTGTCTAGTCCGAATCAGAGTGAAATTTATACTTTTGGTTCGTTTTCTATTTAGTCTGGTTCGGTTTCACAGTGCACAAATTAAAGCGGGCCAGATAAAAGAATAAATGTGCTGAGTGGCGTGTACGAAGGATGTCAAGTAAACATCGGACTTCTGCAGAAGTCCAAGTCAGTCCTCTCCCACTCATGTTAACCTGTCGTGTACATGTGTCCATCTCAACGATGGCCGGCTGTAGCTCAGTGGGTAGAGCGGGTCATCCTTTAACCACAAAGTTGGTAGTTCGATCTTCGGTTCCTACTGTCTGCATGTCAAAGTGTCCTTGAGTGAGATGCTGAACCCCAAGTTGCTGCTCCTACAATGCTTAAGATGGGTTAAATACAGACGTCAAATTTCATGTATGTATTTGTATGTATATGACGAATGTAATAAAGTTTAAATTTAACAAATGCCCGCACAGGCAGCCTAAACGAAGGCCGAGACCGCCACCAGTCGTTTTAGTCACCACCAGAATACGAATACTTCACAACTGCCCGAACGAACCGCTACGAGAGTTCATTTAAAACAGACTAAACGTTGGCTTGTGAAAGTGCCCTAAGTTTGTTTGTGAATAAAAAAAAGTGCAAGTGTAGGAGTATTAAAATGGACAGATGTGCATCTCTTGATAGATGTGAGGATTTACTGTGTGACATTTAATCAAATCTCCACCTAATAAACGACGCCAACATGTATTTGATCTCGCCCCGTCAGGAGAGGCTTATTTAAAAATGCAAAGCGCGCGATGAAAACAATATTTCAGCCTGATACAGGATCTATTTTCATTCAGCTCCCGATTCCTCCATTTACCTCTCCCAATAAACAACACCGAGCTGCTCGGCGCCATCTATTCCTTTCGCTTGCTCCTCTCTGCCCCTTGTCAAAAAAGACAAATGATGTGAATCCTTCCTTTTAAGAACGCTGCAGCCCATTTTGGAATCGTTCTGCGGGAGCAATAGCACTGTTCAATATTTAGGATTAGGCTTTGACAGCGTGGAGGAGGAACCATTATCCCATTGTCGTGTGAAGCTGCAGAGAGCGGCTTGGATCTCTGTGATGTGCACTTTTAATGAGGCCCATTAAATCAAGTGGCAGTTCCTCACAGGGAAAAGTTGGTTGGTGTTTAATAGTTTCACCGCAAGCTTACATAAGCCCCTTTAATTCAGCGCTCGGGCGCTCTTTCTGGGCAGCGCCGGGAGAAGGCTCCCTTGCTCCGCCGAGAGGCACGCAACAGCAATTAGCCATCCTCTGGAGTCTTAATTAGGGAGCCACGTCGACCTGAAGACGAGCGCGTGAGAGGACCACACGTCGGTCAACAGCCAAACAAAAATAGATGAAAAAAATAGAGGCTCCAATTAATTACAGACTCCAAATGAGCATCCAAGTAGTAGCAGGCCTTGAGAGGCGAGAGGAATAGTCAGACAGGGCTGCTTAAACTCCACTGGAGTGATGGAGGGTTGCCACCAGTTTATACCCCCTTCTCTTACATCAGCTCCTGCATGCAGAGCCGCACTTTAGAGACGTGGAAGAACGCTTATCAAGCAGCTCGCGGCGCCCGAGGGCAAACTGATCTGAGTGATCTTAGATTGCATGCTATATGTTCTTTAATTAGCTCGTAACTGACTGTGAGCAGCTATTGTCTCCGCTAGCTTATCCTTCATTTGGTTAATTGGCATTCAGCCCATGCTCTCCTTATGTGTGTGTGTGTGTGTGTTTATATGTGTGTGTACTACCTGCTTTTGTTCCATCTCTCTTCCTCAGTGTGTAGCAGGTGCTGCCGCCGTGTCCATGGTGATGAGAGACAGCATCGGAGAGAAGGATGACAAAAGACAATTGCCATGGTGACGGCGTACAACGTTTTGGCATTCATGTGTCAACTGTGAAGATGATACGGTGACGGTAACGATTTACGTAATGGCGATGAGAATTACCGTCGACAATGAGCGTTAAGGTGCCGGTAGCGTCTGTGGCGACGGGTTTTGGGGCAATGAGCGTTTATGACAGCGATGAGCATCACGGCGCCCGGTAGTGACGGCACTTGAGGCCCGATGCCCACAGCGAGGGGGCTTCTGTATCAGATTACGGCTGGTCTGCAGGCAGAAGACAGCAGCCTCTCGTTAACTTTAATGAGATAAAGACATGCCCTGCTCTTTGTCTGGGGAGTTCTCTTTTTATATTCAAGAGTGTGTGTGTATGTGTGGAAATGCGTGTCTCTTAGAGGAATGCTGCTCTGCCACGACCACAGCAACCTCACAAACACAACACAAACAGAATAATGCCATGTATAAGAGGAGAATGTCAAACGTGATCACCAGTCATTTGTATTCCCTTTGATTTTTCTGCGTGTACGGCTCTGCATTAACCATGTTTGAGCTGTATACCGTTGATGTTTGGGCTTATTTGCAAATGAGCAAATGCTCTTGCTTCTACAGACCTTGACAGCTGACATTATACCAATGCTACTTTGCATCTGTGTGAAAAACTAAAAGATGTGTGTGCGCGCCCGTTAAAGCGAGCATATCTCTGCATGGATCTATTCGTGTGTTGGTGAGAGTGTGTGGCTGGGCGCCATGCCAGCCTCTAAGTGACAGCACCCCCTCTCGTTGGCGCATCTTTGTCTCAGAGACTAATGGCACAGAGAGAATCAATTACCGCCATAACGTTGGTGATATGCCAGAGCTGCTGGGCGGCGGAGGGAGAGAAATAAGCCATTCCCATGCACCTTCCGTTTTCACCCATCTTCCTCCTCCTCCCTCCTCCTCCTCCTCCTCCTCCTCCTCCTCCTCATGTCAACCAATGGCCGGCTGGAGCCGATGACATGTCCCCTCGCTTCCCGTCATCAGACCTCTGTGGAGCACCGCAGGGAGATGGCACCCATTCCAGACACTCCCCAGAAGCCACAGTCGCACCCCGTCATCAGAGAGAGCCCAGGATCCCACCGGCGAGGCGGAGAAGGACACCCTGCGGCTTGGAAACATAGTTCCACTCCACCACTCGGTGTGGCAATATTTTTTGCTGGTTGCAATTTAGCCTTGAAGCCTCGTAGCTCTTTATCTTCAGTGATTCAGAACAAGTGAGCAGGTCGTCATCATACCTGCTGTACTGCTGCTTATCTGCTCTAAAGCATGATGTCATTGGCATGTTATCAGGGTTACCTCAGTTTAGCATTGGAGGCTAAATATTTTGATCAATTATTAATTAATTAACAGACTTTAAGCCTGCACTTGACTTGGCTGTCGTGATTCTGAAGCACTATGCTCAGCGATTTCTATGTCAAATCTGAAAACTCAAGGCCACCATTAAGGCTGCACGGTCAGCTTAAAGCTTTAGTAGGCAGAAATGTTTTGGCATCATTAGGAAAAAACTCGTTGTAATTGTACAACTTGTTGTACAAATTGTTAACAAATTGTTGTTAATTGTAATTCAAGTGTTCTGAGAGAAAACTACACTTCTGCACCTTCTCATGGTTCTGTTTTCAGGCTTTAAAAAATCTAGCCCGTCACGGAAGACTTTGACCAATCACAGGCCATTTCATTGAGAGCGTTCCTATTGGCTGTGCTCTGGCTGGTGGACGGTGCTTGGTATTTCTTTGACAGATCTCAACATGGCTACAAACTTTCTCATTTTACAGCTAAACCGTGCACTACAAGATGTTTCCGAAAACATTTGAGGCGAGAAATAAGCATTAACGTAACATAATATTGATTCATATTTGATCAGCGCGGCCTAGTTTGACCGTTTGATCGGAGTTCGTGAGTGATTGACAGCTGCTCAGAGATGGCAGACTCCAGATCAGCTCTGATTGGTTGTTTTCCTCCGGTATGTGAAATTTTGCAGATGCCGTTAGGAGCACCGAAGGACACAGAGAAACATGATTCTTTCGGATTACCTGTCTCATGCACTACCATCTAATATTTATAAAAATAACTTTTTACAATCATATTTGCTCCAATCTCGCCTACTGCTGCTTTAATCTCTTATTTAATTTATTTATTCTAAATATATAGGAATATATAAGCATGACTGTTGTGCTGCTTCAACATCAATAAAGTATTTTGTTATTGTATACGTTCTTATTTTCAGTTTGTTTTGATTGATTTATGCCTGACTTCACGTCTGTTTAACCTTGCTTAACCTTGTTCTTGCCCTGTAATGCACAGTGTATCTACTGTATACTTTTTATAAGTGTAATATTAAAAAAACGTTATAAATATTGAAACCTATATTGTTATTTTGGAATCAAATTACCAGTAGCTCAAATATTTTCCATTTCCATATTTAATCCCTTTGAAGTGAACAATTTTCCTGTCAGAAGTTTGAAAATATTCTCTTTTTACTGCTGAAGATATGATAACACGCTAGCCTTTAAACAGCCTTTTCATCTCCAGCATAAAAATTATTATATTACATTACATTTCTTGATGCATGCATTTGTTGACTCTGATTAAATGCCTCGGTGGAACCAGTTCTGAGTAGTTTATAAGTGAATATTATGGTCTCTCCGTCATATCAATAACAAATGACAACTTTCTGTTATTAATGATTTGAGAGCGTTTGCTAAACGTGTGTTCACCTCGCAGTAATGAAGCAGGGAAACCGAGGGATGCTTGGATTGTCTCCAGGTCCATTTAGATACACCTGATGTAAAACCACAAATATTTGAAGCAGAAAGTCTTCCACTGCACACGGCATCGTTTAATATGGGATTTCTCAACAGCAAAACAGCATGAAGAGCCACATGAAAAGCTTGTGGCGGTAGTTAGAGTACATAAGCGGTCTCAACACGCTGACTGTCGAATTTAAAAGGCCACAGAGAGAGAACAAGTCCCTTTGTACGACCTGCTTTCTGAAGCCCAGCCACCAGAAACGAACATCGTCTCAGCCCTGATCTCGCACGCTGAGTTTTTCAAATTATCCATCAAACAGGATCAGATTGTCTCACTTCTTTCACAGCTTCAAACAGACTGCTAGACGAGAGAGGAGGAGGGTTAGGCTGAGAGAAAGAGAGGTGGACGGAGGCATCTGACAAACTCATCTGCAACGTAGAGGAGCAGTAGAGCGTCTGTGGTAGGAAAAGTAAAAGAGATGTCTGTCTTCTGCTGTTACAGTAAATAGCTTTTATATACTTGAGTAAAAAAAAAAAAAAAAGGAGAAGCAGTACTCTACCCCGGCTTTTGAAAGCTGTCTCGTCTAGACGTGGTAAACGGGCTACATTTGAAGTGTTGCCAAATAAAAAATGAGCTGTTACTCAAAGGCCTCTTCACTCTCTTTATCTCCCCTCAGTCTCTCTTCCCTCTGAAGTTTCTACCATTCGTTGCTGATGGCACCTGTTTTCAGGAGGACAAGCAAAAAAGTTAGCATCACAGTGACAGAAATACTCCTCCATAGGGGTATTTCATCCATATAAACTTCAGCTTTTAGTGAGCTAAATCATTAATACGCCCGAGCTGGATGGGTCAGAAGGCCTGTGCTGTCGGAAAAACCTTTGAAAATATGAAAATGTTCTCGTTCCTGCTTTACTTTTTCCATAATGACTTCTATAGCAATTCCTCATAAAATTTTAATTACAATGTAGTAGAGCTTGGAGTTATTGTTAGTGTTAGTATCTGCATTATGCATCTCAAACAGCAGGAGAAGGAGAGATCTGGGCCTGTATTTAGCAAGCGTCTCCAACACATTCTCACTCCCGACTGGTTAAATACTGACGCATGGTCCAACGCATCAAACTATGACGCTTTAGGTACTCCTCTAGAGTTATAGTTTTTGACGTGTCAGGGACGGCATGTCAGTTTCCGCTCCTTACTCGCAGAGTGTCTTTTGAAAATAAACTTCCAACGTGGGTTTACTTGGGTTTATTTACACAACAATACTACTTGGTTAGGTTTAGGAAAATATTGTATTTGTTACGTAACTGCCGTTAGTTAAATATATAAGTTACGTAACAAAACTAAGGTAAAATAAGTCAACATGGGACATGAACAGCGGTCTCTTGGGTGAAAGTCCTGTGTTCGTTTGACCCATCAAACCTATCCTCCCACATGCTCTATGTGGACTTTCTCGCTCTTTATACAACGACAGTTGCTCCGAAAGTCTGATAAAGACGCTGATGGGTTTACATTGGAGTTAGGTGAAAGCCTGGCGTGTCTCATACAGACCCTAAAGGGTGCTTCGGTCTTTGACAAGTTGGGGGTGATAACGGGTTGGCATCTCAGAGTTGGAAATCATTCCTGGCCAAAAATTCGGTCTTTTGACCTGCTGGGAGTCGCCAGGAAATGATGTTCAGGCAGAGATATTCTGTGAGAGGAAAGATGTTATGGGAATATTTGCAGTAATGATTCTGTCAGAACCGTCAATTTCATGTCATGAATCAAACACGACTCAAGGGTCTTCAGTGACAACACACCAGTACAATAAAGGATATCATAACTAAATTAAAACAGATCAAATTTAGCATGAGATTTTACATCTAGCTATTTTTTTAATAATATTTTGAGAGGTATGTTCATATTGTTAGGGTGCATTTCCCAAGACTGGATGACATTACAGAAATATACATTTTTCCTCACATGTAGGGAACTTAAAAGGAGTGTAGTTGTATTTTAGGCTACAGCTGCCAGAGGTGTTATTATCTAATCATCTGGTTCTGTCTTGCAGAGGGGCACCGTGTCAAAGTCTAGTTCAACACTTTATTTCACTTTATGTTGTGCTGACGTTATAAAATAAAGTTGATTTAAAATCAAATTGCCTCACAGAAACCTTGGCTCCAGATAGTACTCCAGCAGAGCACAACCGACTGGTTTCTGGATCTCTGTGTGCACTGGGGACTTGGAGGTGACCGGGTGTTGGGGTTTGGATCCAAAGCCCTGTTGATCAGGATTAGAGTTATGATTGGGTCCAAAAAATCTGTCCCGACCCCACAGTACAGTACATGAACCACATCCGCGGCAACAGTAAACGCTCAGGGAAAATGTGCTGGGAGTGACTGTGGTGACTTAGAGTGAAAGAGACTAACAGGGCGGGCGAGAGGGGTGGTAGATGGGTCCAACAAACACAGGGCTTTCATCCAGGAGACCGCAGATCATGTCCTGTGCATTAAGTTTCACTTTCACGTTACAATCAGCTGTTCATTCTTGTCCCGTGTTCACAACGTCTAGTTATATTTTCACTGTACAATCATTGTAATTTTAAGCCCAACCATGTTGTTTTTTTTTCTCAACTACTTAACTAAGTGGTTTTGTTGCTTAAACCTAAAGTGTTTTTGTATAATTTACAACATTTAGCACGTGTTTACTGCAACCGAAAAGTGACGAGGGGTCTTTGAAAGCGTCAGCATGTGACAAGTTAGAATGAGAATGTGTTGTACATTATCCATGACATTACACAGATTATAAAGTATGCATTAAAAAAAGGGAAATTGGCACCAACCAAACCTGATTCAAGCCCAAGGGAATTTTGAGAAATTACAGCCCAGCCCGGCCCAGCCCGAAACCAGCGGTGTTGGTCCCAATCGGGTTCGGGAGGAGAATCAAAGCTCTAATCAGGATGTGGGCTTGCAGTTCTGTGAGGCTTGGAGAACCAAAAATGACAACAACAGTCCAAGAACTTAGTGCAGAGCTCTGCTTTTTACTGTTTCTTAATCTCAATAGTGCAAACGCCAAAGGAAAATTACTGAGACGAGGGCCCTCTATCAGCCTAATCCGCCCATGCCGCTGTTTTTCAATGTTTTGTGAGTTTCAATTCCATTAAAGGTCCCATATCGTGCTCATTTTCAGGTTCATACTTGTATTTTGTGGTTCTACTAAAACATGTTTACATGCTGTAATGTTAAAAAAAAACTTTATTTTTCTGATACTGTCTGCCTGAATATACCTGTCTTCACCCTCTGTCTGAAATGCTCCGTTTTAGTGCATTCCAATGGAACTACAACGGAATTGCGTTGCTAGGCAACAGCTTGGGTCCATGTTTACTTCCTGTCAGCTGATGTTATTTACATACACTGCAACAGGAAATAAACTGGGACACATTTAGAATTGTTTATGTTTAAAACCGTGGAATGATCAAAATGTTGTTTATTTGTGACATCACAAATGGACAGAAATCCTAACGGCTTGTTTCAAACGCACAATTTCTGAATATGGGCTGTGTGTATTTCTCTGTATATTGAGCGTTTCGACACTTTCACAGTATTTATTTAGCACTTAAACTTGCTTTATAATATAAAAGACGTGAAAATCTCACTTTTTACAATATGGGACCTTTAAATGCCAGCAGCATCATATTTCTCTACCACATTTTTGGTTATTATTAGTAGTTTTATTGTTGTTGATTTATTGTTTATTTTTTGTCTTGGTTGAAGTTTGTTCATCTTTTGTTCCCTTTTTTTTGCTTTGGATTTTAATAATTACATATTTGTTTTTACATTGTGATGTAGTGTTTTTGTACCCAAAGAAGAGTAGTTTCTACCTTGGAAGTAAATAAATAAATGAATAAATTCTACTGTATCCTATTACTATTTGTAGCTCCAACAGCCTAATTTTTCTTCACCCCTATCAGTGAACATTCATGTTCTCTTGTGATTGAAATTTTTGCATGTCATAGTCTGAGCACGTGCACAGTCAGAACCACCGGAACTACAGAGGAACAGAATGGAGGGTGGAGAGTCTGGTGGCTGGGTAAGGAATGTGTTTGGCCAGACTCGAGACTCATCGGGCCAGCGTCTCAGCAGGTCAGCTTTACCGGTAGCCGCGTGGAGGGGAGGCCACATTATCAACACCGCTGGTATGGGCCGGGGTTTGATGAGGTGGATGACCGGTGGGTGAATCACATCAAATCGCAGGTTTCTGTGGGCAACAACTTCCTTTTTTCCCCCCCCCCGGCGGTGGCTGTCGGGACAGTATTTTAAGGCTGTGGTTTAGATAGTGTGAGATGGCTGTGTGTTCATCACTCGTTAGGCAGCTTCGGCTCTCTACACACACACACAATAAACACAGCGTACAGACATTCCTACCCACATGTGCGTGTTTTCATGCAGCACGTTCACATGCACCACACTCCATTCCAGCTGTAATGATGGAGAGTTCCCGCCCTTCTCTGCCTCTGCAGGGGATGTTAGTGGGTCAGCACTGCACAGAAGAATTCAGTCTTCTGGAGGAGAATCACACAGCTGCAGCGACTGTGAGAGTCTTCAGACAACATATATAACATGATAAAGCACACGCTCTTTCTCCTCAGCAAGAATGGGGAAAGTAAAGCTAAAACCGAGACTGATACATGTGAAGAGCAACAGTTGTATTTCAAGATGCTCCTCAAATAAAACAGCGTGCTCTGCTTACATTCTTATTCTGCTCACTTGGTTCTTTGAACACCCTTTATTTATTAGCTGACCTTGAAATAAATCACCACAGCACACTTAAAGCTGCCTCGCCTTAGACATATTGTAAATAAATAAAACCCTGCCAAAGGTAAAGAATATTTAAAAAAACAGATTAAGATCAATCCAAAAACTCACAGATGAAATTTTGCAGCTCCGTTTAAATGAGAAAAGTCATATTTTTTTAAGTAATTTATTTGCCTATTTTCGACAAAATCAACTCAATGTTTAAATAAGATGTACAAATATTAAATTTGAAAATTTAAATTTACAATGCTAAATTTCGCTCATCTTTATGACTTGTAATCATATACTGTATATAAGAAGTGGACGACGTCGCCCATTGGTTTGTGGACTACCATTTTGAAGCCCAGAGTTCGGCATTTTGGCCGTCTCCATCTTGTTTTTTTTGCAACCAGAAGTGATACGAGAGGGTGGAGCTACGCACAATCGAATGCTGAATAAGCCATTTTAGGCAAGCAAAATGTTACAATTAACTTTCATGAACTGAAAACACACTGTGAAAGGGTTAAAGTTCTAAGATGAAAACACGGACAACTCCCAGATAGCGACCTGCCAATCACAAGGAAGCCACGCACTAAAGCATCCCCTGCTTTATGGTCTGTTTGACTCAAAATGGGACCATAATTTACTAAATGAACATCACACTGTATTGAAGAAGACTTGAAACTAGCGATTGAGACCATAAACTCATGTTTACAATGTTTACTGAGGTAATAAATCAAGTGAGAAGTAGGCTCATTTTCTCATAGACTTCTATACAATCAGACTTCTTTTTGCAACCAGAGGAGTCGCCACCTGCTGGCTATTAGAAAGCAAACAAGCTTAAGGCACTTCAGCGATTTTATTTTGATTTATTTTATTTGACCTAGTAGTTTTATAACATACGTATAACCAGCCTGTTCTCACACAGGACACAGGACTTTGACCCAGGCAACCGGTGTTCGTGTCCCGTGAGAATACAAAATCAAGTTACATAACTTTACAGTATGGAAGGTAGATTACGTAACTACATCACAAAATTCTTATTTTATTATTTCAACCCAAACATGAAGGTTTTCCTAAACCTTACCAAGTTGTTTCCTCTGAACAAGGAAGTTTACTTTGAAAAAACAGTGTATGCGTGTGTGTACGTTACGTAACAAAAGTGCTGTAAAATAAGTCAATGTTGACTTCTGGTTTCACAGCAGTCTGTCCTGGATGTTTGTTCGACTCATTCGTCACCCTGAACCGCTATGTGGACCTTATCGCTCTTTATACTATACCACCTGACTTCTGGAGCAGTTGCTCTGAGTGTCTAATGCTGCCATGGATGGGTTTACAACAGAGTTACTTTAAAACCCGAGCGCCTCATACAGAAGCTAAAGGGTGCCTTGTGTGGCAGTATCAAATGCCAAAGGCTGTGACAAAACGTCATTAAGGCCTGTTTTGCTTCTATACTCAATGTAGTCTTTAGACAGTTTATCATGGTTGCTCTCAAACTTGATATCATATATATATATATATATATATCTGAGAATGGTTGATTGCATATATATTTGGTTTCGATGCATATTTTTCCATGAATTTATCACAGCCAACACTGGTTGCTAGGAGATTTGTGATGCAACTGTGTAGCTGTGCTATAGATAAAAGTAGGCAAAAAAAACCAAGACGTGACCTCATGATCACTTAGTTTGGCCAACAATAGCCTGTAAACCAACACCATCACAGGCCTCACTCGGGTTTACAGTGTGTGAATCCGTCTGTACATTATGCCCCCATTAACATTCATGAGCAGAGTAGAGAGGGAAGTTTGAGATATTGTGCTGCTTGTGTACACAGAGTTTCTTCTCCAACAACTTTGTGTACGTGTTGTGTGCCTTCTTACCCGAGGGACATCACAGCAGTATCTCATTTCACATGAAAAGGCCCGGGCTCGCGGGAAACAGTTTGTGCGGGAGAGCACTGCCTCCATCGTGCATCTACCACCCCCACCACCCCACTGCCAAAAAAAAAAATAAAGAAGAATTTTTGATTACAGTAACAAGCCCATAAATTATGCAGGATTTGAGGATGATGAGCTGATGAAAGACAGCCCCTTTTAACCTTTTTCCCGGCAGAGGAAGAATCGCCCTCCCTTTCTGTTTTGGCCACATGCAACGAGGGAGAGTCAGAGACGGGGGTCTAGACGTAGGGCGATACGTTCAGCGTGGGGTGGGGGTCTGTATTTTCAGTCTGCGAGTGGGAATACATAGTGAAACATGATGGCCTCGCGCCGCATCTGTTGCAATAATCTCTTCTGCTCGGCTCCGTTTCCCTGGCGTCACCGGAGAAGGAAGATTCCAATTGATTCTGCTGCTGTCGCCATTTTTGTCATGGAAAATGTTTTGTTGCTGCTGCTGCTGCTGGTGTGTGTGTGTGTGTTTGCATGTTTGTGTGTGTGTGTGTGTGTGTGTTGAAGAGAGGGAAGCTGGGGGAAAGCTGTTGATGTCGGCTTCGATCAGTGTGGCTGCTGGGAGCATCCTAGTAGGAAACGAGCGCGCCACTTTCAGAGTGGCTGACTGCTAATGTGTTCCTGTGTAACACAATACACACTCCCCAACACCCCCCACCTGCTATCTTCACTATACGACTACTGTACAACACACACTCATTGACACAAACATACCTGCCATATTACACATGCAATCACACCAGGGTTGCAAACACAGGCAGTGTTAATGATTTTGGAAACACAGAAGCTCAACACTTTACTTTAAATGGGTTTTCTTATAATTTGGTGATATTCTATATTTACTAACAAGTATTGTGTATCCAAAGCCTGATACTTATTATTTCTCTGTGCCATAGAGTACAGTTTAGTAGTAAACTATATTTATATTTATTTTGATTCGATCCCACATACACCGTCCAGCTGGGTCGCCAGGAAAAACTGGTGGCATTGTACGTTTCGGAAACCACGGGTACGTTGATGTTGACGTTTTTGCATTCAGTCAAAGCAAGTGACCTGATATACTGAGCCACTGTTATTGAATTTACGTGGTTGCCTAAACCTAACCAATCAACCAATCACAACATTAACCACGTGGCATTGTGCGTTTCTGCAAGCGTGATATGAGGCTGCTATGAAATGTATTTATGAAACGTATTTCTGGTTCAGAAAATGCCCCAAAAAAATTCTCTAATCCTCTACTGGATATCAACATTTATAACTGCATTATTAACAAATATAGAGGAAAAACACCAGTCAAAACAACCTGGCAACCCCAATATTGTTATTATTACCTCCGCCAAAGCTGAAGCTTTTCACAGGCGTTTGTTTGTTGGTTTGTTTGTTGGTTTGTCCATTTGGAGGATTACTCCAAAAGTCCGTGATGGATTTGAATGAAATTGTTTGTTGGGGTGGGGTGTGGCACAATGAACAATCCATTAGATTTTGGTGGCGATCCAGATTATGATCCGGCTTCGAGAATTTCTTTTAATAACTCTGCTCAGCTTGTGCTTTAACACCACAGGCTTTTGGACATGCGCAGTGTAACTGATGACGCGTCACCCTGCCTCTTTCCTTCTGCCTGCAGAGAGAGGGACAGAGAGAGAGTGGAGAGTAGATTCAACGTTTTTTCACATTAAACTCGATGAAAATACAGTTGAGTTCGACCAAAGCACACTTGGTGATTGTTGGAAAGAGTAATGACGACGGTTTAGGTGAGTTTTATTTTGTTTCTGTCCAGTTTGAATGAAGTGTTTTACGATCCTCCGCTACGTACAGCTTATCTCAACATAAACAAAAATACACGTGGATGATGGCGCAAGCTGAACGGAGAGGGGGGGCAATCGTACTCGGGCAGCTTGGCGGAGGTTCTAGTTGAAAGGTATAACTACTTAGTAAATCTAGTAAATTATTTATTCACCATTAAAGAATCAATTAGTTACAAGTGCCCTTTATGAAGGGAACAGTATCAGAAAGCGGCAGTGAAAATTCTGAATAACACTGGTTTTATCAATAAGACGAGAAAGTTCAGTTGTGTCCACTTACTAGCTTTTTTCAAGGCTTTCAACCACTTCTCAAGGTCTTCTTCAGTCGGATCGAGTTTGCTCAGATCAGACACAAAAATGTTTTTGGGGAGTTTTTATTTTTTTTTAAATCCATCTAGGCCATGAGATATGGTTGAAAGCTCCAGAAAAAAAAGCTTGCAAGTGGACATTGAGATTTGATTCAATCTGATTCTTTTATAAAAAAAAGACTATGTTGTGAGCGCATGATTACCATTTTACTGTAATCAGAACATTGTACAATATAGATGTGAGCTGTGTACAACATACAGTTTTTAATGCTGTGATATGAATGAAATTAAGTATTTTTGTTGTTTTTCTGATGAGAACAACAGAATTGTACTTTCAAATGAGCTTATTATAATCTTGTAATACTTCACAATTCACATCAGGTACAATGTTATTGAATTTAGCTGTTATGTTTCAGTTTACGCACAAAAAAATATGAAGAAAGATTCACACATGTGCATCTAAACACATGCACCCGAGGATATCTGGCACCTTCCCAGATCTCATATCCCGCACAAAGAGCCATTGTAGTTAAATATGATAATGAGCTCAATATGCCCTCCTCAGGAATGTGTGAAAACGGGGCTGTTTCAGTGCAGAAATGCCCTCTTTCCCACAGTCTTAAAGAGCCAGCGGCCCCTCCGAAACATGACTGGCATACAAATGCCTTTGCGCCTCAGTGCGGGGCCAACGTTTGGCGGGTGGGTGGGCGGACGCGAGAGGGCGCCCTGGCTGCCACCCAAAACCCACAACGGCCATATGCAGAGGAGGTGGAGGAGCATCTCCCAAGAGCCTAGAGGTTAACTGTAGACCAGCGGGGAGGTGAGCTCTGATTAGTGATCAGTGAATGAGGGAGCAGGCGTCGGGCTCGGAAAAGCACTCGGAGAAACGAGCCAAGATAGTTATGGAGGAGAAGGTGCCAAGATGAAAACACTACAGGTGGGAGGGGGAGGAGGGACGACAGTCCGTGGGCAACTATCACATATATAAATATATACCATATATAGAAGGGTGTGAAACTCCTCAGAACAAAGAGCCAAGTTGATCTTGTAGTTTTAATTATCAGAAAGGAGAGCAGAGGCCATAAAAATAATAATAAGTGTGTTTGGAAGCCATATTATAACAAAGAGAGCATTCTAAAGTAATGATAAACTTTATTTCTATGCTTCTTAACCTAAAAGCTGCTCATAACATGCTTTAATAAAACAATCGAGGGACACATCTAACACAATATATGTGAAAATAAAATGACTCTTGAACCTTTCACAGCGTGTTCTCAGTTTTTGAAAGTTAATTGTAATGGTACATGTTGACCCATCCATCTATCCAGACCTCCTCCCTAAACAACCCTGTATCACTAAAAATGACATCCCCATACAACTAAACTGCATTCTCAATTACGTTTTGAGAGAAATATATTTTCTTCGGATTATGGTCATAGTTTTAAACAGGTTTGAAACTACTTGGTTAGGTTTAGTTAAAGTGGCAGTAGGCAGTATATTGTTGGCATCATTAAACTTTCAGTATATTGTAATTCAAGTGCTCTGAGAGATAACTAAACTTCTGCTCCTCCTCATTGCTCTGTTTTCAGGTTTTTGAAAATCTAGCCCGTGACGGGAGACTTTGACCAATCACAGGTCATTTCAGAGAGAGAGCGTTCCTATTGGCTGTGCTCTGGTCATGTGACCGGAACTTGGCGTTCCTTCACCAGATTTCACAATGGCGGTGGAGTTTTCGAGTGATTGACAGCCGGCTCTCATAGATGGCAGCTGGACAGCGGACCTCAGATCAGCTCTTACTGTTTGTCTTCCTCTGGTCTGTGAAATCTTGCAGATGCCGTTAGGAGCACAGGAGAACACCTGAGGCACATGATTTTTTGCAGGTTACCTGTTTCATGTACTACTGTCAGGATATAGTGACTGTTTTATAAAAGTAATCTCGCCTATTTTAGCTTTAAAGATGATGGTTTGGCTTTAATAAGCATGTTTGTTACGAAACTTAAGTTACGTACGTAACGTTAAATGCAGAATATAAATGTACAACTACTCAAAGCTTCCAGTGGTTCAGAGCACGTACTCTCTTCTTCCTCTGAAGATCGAGTGAATTGGAGTTGATGCTGAGCAGTTCTCAGCTCTGTGCAGGTTCTGGTTTAGATTTTTCTCTTTGCCTCCAGGACCTCTAAGTTGTTAGCCCCTGATTGGTGGTCCTGACCCAGCGGGCCAACCCTTGGGAGGTCCCGCCAGCTTTGGTCAGTCTCAACCCGGGTATCAGGACCTGTAGCAGCTTCAGCTGGAGAGGAGGGAAGGGAAACGTTGGAGGAAAGTGCTTGTGATTGGACTGGGACTGAAATACTTTCCTTCAGTGTAGCCTTTCTCACCCTGCTTGACCACCTATCTGACATTTTTTGGGGGACAT
The DNA here is from genome assembly GCF_015220745.1 of Sebastes umbrosus. NCBI lineage: Eukaryota > Metazoa > Chordata > Actinopteri > Perciformes > Sebastidae > Sebastes > Sebastes umbrosus. Next base: position 5,831,981 of record NC_051283.1, on the reverse strand, counting down.
GACATGACACTAAAATGGCCACATTTCAGGCTGTCAAGAAGATATTGGCCAAATTCTAATAGATTAGGAGATGCTCAGTTCAGGTCCGAATTCTTCAAATTTCTCCAACAATTACAGAAACACTTCCTGATAGATACTTCAACTTTTTATTTTATCAATTTATGTTCAATATAGATTGAAGCAAAATTCTTTTGTCAATCTTAAATCATGGAGAGGACATTAATGTCTGCACCATTGTCATGACAACCCATTATGACCATGAATGTTTATACAACATTTCATGCCAATCCATCCGATAGATGTTGAGATATTTCAGTGTAGGTCAAAGTGGACAGATCATTAACAGTTACAGTTAGTTTAGAATAATACAGCTCTTGCAATACTATTTAAGTAATTTATGTACATGTCAAATATTATTTGTTATTTTCTAGACTTTGTGAGCAGCTATAGGCCTATATACAGACGTAGGCAAAATTGTTGGTACCCTTCCGTTAAAGAAAGAAAAACCAACAATGGTCACTGAAATAACTTGAAACTGACAAAAGTAATAATAAATAAAAATTCACTGAAAATGAACTAATGAAAATCAGATATTGTTTTTGAATTATGGTTCAGCAGAATCATTTAAAAAAACAAACTAATGAAACTGGCCTAGACAAAAATGATGGTACCCTTAACTTAATATTTTGTTGCACAACCTTTTGAGGCAATCACTTCAATCAAGTGATTTCTGTAACTCTCAATGAGACTTCTGCACCTGTCGACAGGTATGTTGGCCCACTCCTCATGAGCAAACTGCTCCAGCTGTCTCAGGTTTGAAGGGTGCCTTCTCCAGACTGCATGTTTCAGCTCCTTCCACAGATGTTCAATAGGATTTAGATCAGGGCTCATAGAAGGCCACTTCAGAATAGTCCAATGTTTTGTTCTTAGCCATTCTTGGGTGTTTTTAGCTGTGTTTTGGGTCATTATCCTGTTTGAGGACCCATGACCTGCGACTGAGACCAAGCTTTCTGACACTGGGCAGCACATTTCGCTCCAGAATGCCTTGATAGTCTTGAGATTTCATTGCACCCTGCACAGATTCAAGACACCCTGTGCCAGATGCAACAAAGCAGCCCCATAACATAACCGAGCCTCCTCCATGTTTCACATTAGGTACAGTGTTCTTTTCTTTGGATGCTTCATTTTTGCGTCTGTAAACATAGAGCTGATGTGACTTGCCAAAAAGCTCCAGTTTTGTCTCATCTGTCCAAAGGACATTCTCCCAGAAGCTTTGTGGCTTGTCAATATGCATTTTGGAAAATTTCAGTCTCGCTTTTTTATGATTTGGTGTCCTCCTCGGTTGTCTTCCATTAAGTCCACTTTGGCTCAAACAGTGACGGATGGTGCGATCTGACACTGATGTACCTTGACCTTGGAGTTCACCTCTAATCTCTTTGGAAGTTGTTCTGGGCTCTTTGGTTACCATTCGTATTATCCGTCTCTTCAATATGTCATCAATTTTCCTCTTGCGGCCACGTCCAGGGAGGTTGGCTACAGTCCCATGGACCTTAAACTTCTGAATAATATGTGCAGCTGTAGTCACAGGAACATCAGGCTGCTTGGAGATGGTCTTATAGCCTTTACCTTTAACATGAAGGTCTATAATGTTCTTTCTGATCTCCTGAGACAACTCTCTCCTCAGCTTTCTGTGGTCCATGTTCAGTGTGGTACACACCATGATACCAAACAGCACAGTGACTACTTTTCACCCTTTAAATAGGCAGACTGACTGATTACAAGTTTGAAGATACCTGTGATGTTATTTACAGGACACACCTCAGTTTAACATGTCCCTATGGTCAAACTATTTTACATCTTTTCTGGGGGTACCATCATTTTTGTCCAGGCCAATTTCATTAGTTTGTTTTTTAAAATGATTCTGTTGAACCACAATTCAAAAACAATATATGATTTTCATTAGTTAATTTTCAGTAAATTTTTATTTATTATTACTTTTGTCAGTTTCAAGTTATTTCAGTGACTATTGTGGGTTTTTCTTTCTTTAACGGAAGGGTACCAACAATTTTGCCTACGTCTGCAAATGAAAAGTATAAATCGCATGAGAGACAGAAAATGAGGCAGTTCAAACAAACACAGAACTTACAACCAGGAGTCCGGTGTTCATGTCCCAAAGTGTTGCTGAGTTATTTTGAAGTTCCGTTAGAGGTATTTGTGACGTGTTTTCCACACTTATGTTACGTTGTTTACGTACGTATTTTACGTGTTTGTTTCAAGCCCAACCATGATGTTTCTCCTAAATCTAACTAAGGTTTTGCTGCCTCAACCTAACCGCAACCGTTTCACATTAACGACGCAAAACGGTAATCCCCGTGGCGTGAAATGACATGCGAAAAAATATCATGCAACGTATACTCATACAATGGTTTGTATGATATGTTATGAAAAAAGTTGTTTGTCCTTTATCGTTCGTTTTCCGACAAACGTCCAGCAACACGTGTCAATTTCTGCTCGTTACATGCATACAGTCTTTTAAAATTAATCTTCTGTCTTCACAAGAGTCAACTTTCTTAGGTTTAGGCAAGAAAATGATTTAGTTAGGTTTAGGAAAATATCGACTTGGTTAGGTTTAGGCAACAAAACCCCGAAATTATGTTTGGGAAAAGATTGTGGTTTAGCTTAAAATAACTCTGGAAGTGACGTTACTTATGTGACAAATAAATCAACGTTGGTTTCACACGAAGGTCCAGTATTTTTTGACCCACCCGTCCACCCAGACCTGTCTCCCTACACGACGGTCGCAGCTCTTTATATTTCTTGGCTCACAATAACATGAGTTAGACATGAATTGATTTTGTGGGATATATATAAATTACAGTGCGTTATTTTTCATATACTGTAGATATATACAAACAGTGTATATGAGAACAGCCTGACATGCGGATGTCCTTAAAATGTTATGCTATTTATAAGCCTTCCCATGAGACCAGGTTGATATTTCAGAACAGGAACAGTAGTGTGTGTGTGTGTGTGTGGACCTTTCTATATGTCTCTTCTTCTCATCACGGCACCGGATTTCATTTTCCAAACATTAGATTGTAGATTGATGTTGTTTTTTTTATTTCCACTTCAGTTATTCAGGCCAGTGATGTATAATAAAATTGAAAATACTGTCTATATCAACATCATTGTAGTTTCATTTTTTGCTTTGTTTTTTTTAAGATGTTTCATATAGGTGCTATACTGCACATGGTGTACACTGAACTTACATCATTAACATTTAAATCAGCAAGAAAATATGGCTAAACTGAGATTAGGTGAGTTTTGATCAAAATTCTAAAAAAGTGAAAGTTGCCCTGCTTCAATTTGTAGTTCTCTCCCACTCTTTAGTTTCCTGTGCCTCACATGCACACATTTGAAATGCACACAAACACCCACTTCTGACACACTCATTCTCTAACTTTTTTACCATCAGCGGGAACACAACAACCACACAAACACAGACACATTTGAATGCATTAATCCGTGTCCCTCATTTTGATACTTTTCTGCTCATCAGCATGGCGGGAAGCAAGTGTGTGTATATGTGTTTGTGTTTTTGTATGTATGCGTGTGTGTGTGTGTGTGTGCGTGTGTGTGCATATGGGGATTTGAGACATCACTGTGGGATTCCAGTGGGCCACTGCGCGGTCAGGGTGTCGTCGCAAAAGTCCAATCAGCGTGGCGAGAAACAGCAGGGCTCACAGCAGTGCATCTATCTTCAAGGCCAGACGGAACAGAATGATGAAAAACCTCAAGACTGAAAGAAATGTTCGCCCCTAATACGAGAATCCGGTCATTATCGACTCACCCCCATGTCGGAGGAAACTTCTGAAGTTCACACAACCTCCACTGAACCTTTCGCAATACCGAAAAAAGCGTCGGTATTTGATGCCCTGGAAATGAGAATGGGCTGTAGGATCAAACTGATATAAAATGTGTCAAATTCTTCCATGTTGCAGCTGATTTCTCCTGCATGACATTTAGTAGTTTGGTTATTTAGGTACAAACATACAGAATTCCAACTACATTTGGCACATGAGCTGCCAGAGTCTTGTCGAGTTATTTTTGAAGTGACGTTAATGACGTTTGTGACGTGTTTTCCGTACTTATGTTACGTTGTTTACATACATATTTTACTTAGTTATTTTAAGCCCAACCGTGATGTTTTTCCTAAACCTAAGTGTTTTTTGTTGCATAAACCTAACCGCGACCATTTCACGGTAACAACGCGGTGCATAAATGACACGCGCAAAGCGTAAAATGCATTATCAGGACATGTGGTATGTCCTGAAAATGCTATTTATACGCCTTCCTATGAGATCAGGTTGCATGCAGAGAGTAATCTCGATATTCTCATCTAACTCATGTCATGAAAGCGTATTAGTGTATTTCCTAAAATGTTGAACTATTCTTTAAAGGTTCCATATCATGCTCATCATGCTCATTTTCAGGTTCATTCTTGTATTTTGTGTTTCTACTAGAACATGTTTACATGCTTTAATGTTTAAAAAAAACTTTATTTTCCTCATACTGTCTGCCTGAATATACCTGTATTTACCCTCTGTCTGAAACGCTCCGTTTTAGCACATTTCAACGAAATTGAAAAGGAATTGCGTTGCTAGGCAACAGTTTGGGTCCATATTTACTTTCTGTCAGCTGATGTAATTTACATAAACTGCAACAGGAAATAAACTGGGACATATTTAGAATATTGTTGTGACATCACAAATGGACAGAAATCCTATAACGGCTAGTTTCAAACGCACAATTTCTGAATATGGGCTGTGTGTATTTCTCCGTATATTGAGCATTTTGATAGTTTAACAGTATTTATATATCACTTAAACCTGCTTTATAATGTAAAAGACCTGGAAATCTCACTTTTTAAAATATGGGACCTTTAAGAGAAAAAAAGAAACCTGTATAATAATTAAATCATCACAGAGCAGAATTATTACACCTGATTTTCTTTGATTTAAGTGCCTTTACATTTGTGTCTGTTGCAATTATAAGGAAAACTTGAAACTAGAGTTTTTCCAGTAGATTTTTATTGTGATATTTTTTTATCAAAGGTACAACATTCTTGTTGGCTCCTTTTAAGAAATGTGTACAGGAATTGTGTCTTTTCTTTTAAGATAAACCACAATTCATGGTGCTGTGATGTCACAACCATAACAGCAAATTCAGTGAGATTAGATGACGATCAGAATCTACATTGATGTATCTGGTAATTAATGATCCTCCCTTAGAACACATTTAATTTTCATGTTTTATGTCATTAGAGATTTGAATTGTACATGTGTACTCTGGTTGTTTTTAAATCTCATTCATTCTCCGTCATTTGACTGCACTTTATTAATCCTAACTGGGGCGATTGTAAATTAGTTTAGTGAAACTGATGTAATCTGTAGTATCAGGTCATGCATAAAAAGGTGATCATCCTTAAATCTGTCTATTTTTTTTATCCTTCTTTGAGGATTACCACTTTAAGATCTTGGATGACCTCCATGTAAGACCTTCCCACTGCTCCCCCCCCCTCCTCAGGCAGGCAGCAGGGGCAGATGGGTGTCCACTCAGGCGGACCCCAGGGTGTGTTTGACACCCAGCTGGGAACTGAGGCTGGGCCCTCAGGGGAACCTCAGCATCGTCAGCGCTCTGCCACGGGTTTTGTGAAGGAATGAAGATTTTCTGCTTATGAAATGTCCCCGTCGTCTGAAATAACCCTGTCACAAGAATTAGCTATTTCCCTCCTCTCGGTGGAGACCATGTAATGGCTGCTGTGTGCTGTCTCCCCCCACGGCCACCAGCCTGTCTGGAGGATGCTGCTGCTGCTGAGGTCACGGAGGTCACGCTGCAGATATTATCCAGAGATAACGTGTTTGATTTACTGCAACAGTGTGATTCCTCATGTGGCCGGTGTTTATACGGCATCTGTGAAATTCCGCTTTAATAAATATACATATAAATGTATCTATATCTTCTTGATCTGATAACAAGGTCTTTCAGAGAGCGCTGTGTGAGTGTGAAACCCATTTGATACACATATCATCATTTTCTGTTGAAAGAGTAAATTGTAGTCCATAACCCTGCACTGAGATGATCCTGAAGAATTCATTAGGGTTATTTGTAGTCCTAGTTGAGGACGCTGAGGTCATGTCCTCAGTGATATTTCTGGGAATTTGGGGAGTGACATGAAGAGAATTTAACAGTCTGTGATTTCACACTATATTGCACAGGCTGATTCTGTAATTTATTTACACTTAATATCTTAAAATGTGTCTTATTAGGCACATAAAATCAATTGAGGGCGATATTGTAATACTATTCACAACCTAATTATATACCCGTCAGTGTAGTGAATAATTAAAAATGTGTTTTAACTATAACATAGGCAGGTTAAATGTACATTAAATATATGGACAGATAAAGACAAATAAAAAATAAAGACAATTATTTTGGTTGGTGGCTGGTTGAAAAATGGCTACAGGAAAATATCAGAGAATATATTGTTTATGTGTCATTCTGGAAGGCAATTACAAACAATGGGTTCACATTAAAATGACTGCTTTGTTAAGGTTAGGGGACCTTCGTGTTCATGGTTACAATAATAAACCCTTGGTTAAGATTAAGGAACGATCGTGGTCATGCTTAAAGGCAGGGTTGACGATGTTCTCCAGTATACACTATTTGTTATATTGGTTGAAATGTTCTTTACACCCCGACAGCGATCCATTACTGATGAGCTCTGAAAAAGGACCGGATAAGAACCGTCATCTGTAGCTGCTGTAATCCTGTAAAAGCATCTACCAATCAATGCCTCGCGGCCCGCTTGGAAAGAACCAATCAGACGCCTCCCTGCCTCCCTGCTCGTACTCTACCGTTGGCGTGCACCAGCCTGAACTCAAAGCGCGTCGCCGCCGCAAGTTTACTAGAGAAAGGAAGAGAAAATTCAGCCAAAAGTTGCCTTTGAAGGAGCCCCGAAGAGAGGGGTTGGGTTTAGACGGAGCTCCTGAGGCGATGCTACTTTCAAATTATACTAGCTTTCCAAAGTCTGATGTTTTGTTGACCCATCCAATGTGATCTCATGGGAAGGCGTTTAAATAGCACAACACTTTTAAGGACATTCTTTCTATTCTATTTCTATTTCTGCATGTAATGATATGCATTTTAAGCTTTTCGCACGTAATTTAACTGTACAGAGTTAATGTGAAACAGTAGCAGTTAGGTTTAGGCAACAAAACTACTTAGTAAGGTTTAGGGAAAATGTCATGGTTGGGTTTATATACTTTAACAAATTAATATAAGTACAGAAAACCTGTCACAAAAAATGTATGTAACTTCACACAGGACCCAAACACTGGTCTCCTGGTTGAAAGTCCTGTATTTGTTTGTTTCAGAAATTCCGTCATTCCGCGTATTATTGGTATGCATTTTTTACCTTTCACGTGTCACGTGTCGGGGCAGGTCAAACAAACGCATGACTTTCCACCCAGGAAACCGCTATTTGTGTCCCGTGTGAAAACAAAAGTCAACCAACTTATTCACGTTGACTACTTATGTAAGTTATGTACGTAAATTAATTTACGTAACAAACGTCCTTATTTTAACTTAAACCATGATCTTTTACTAATCTTAACCAAGTAGTTTTGATTGAATTCACAACTTTTACGTGTTTAAAACTGCATCCATGCATCCGTATATGACAAGTTGGGAACGAGAACGGCACTAAAGGACACGCGAAAAGCTTATAATGCGTGACATAACACGTGAAATGTGCTTAAAAGTTTAGTAAAAGCTATTTATACGCCTACCCATGAGGTCACGTTGGACCCATCCATCCAGCCTGACAATTCTTCATCATGATTACTATGTTCACTAGAGGTTTTTGTCACTTAAACATAAACATAAACATAAACATAAACATCATGTCATTTAGGGGCACTGAAATTGATTATGATTATGTTATTTTCTAGTGATTGGTTAAAAGAAAACAAAATATCCCTTTCACAAACAGACACCGCCTAACACAAACATCCCAGTTTAGTGTGATTATCGAGCTATGGGTGGAGGAAATCTCAGAGACAAATAAAACCCAATGATGTTCTGCCTGGCTATACCACCAGAGGTCAGCAAGAAAATATGTGTTTTTGTCATTTGGGTGAAATAATCCTTTAAGGTCGCTCAGTGTAAATGTCAAGAATTTGCATTTTTCTGCCTTATATATTTCCTTTTTTATGATTATTACAGTAAATGTTTAGTAACGCATATCTGATTCTTATTTGCTTTAGTTGACCCTTCACACATATTTCCCATGGTGCATTGTTGAAATTAGTCTCATGTTATTCCACATAGTTTAATTAGTTTTCTCTTAAATCAGAAGTTGAAAGACAGAAAGAAAGACTTTCGTTGAAAAAAATGTAATGGTTGGTTATATAAATGGTTATATTCTGTTTTTTCACACCAAGAAGATTTCTTAAATATGGAAGTTTACTTCTTGATCTCGAATTTACTTTTTTTTTGAAATTTTCCTTTTTCTTTTTGTTCTTTTTGTTTCTTTTCTGTCAGTCTTTGTCCCATCCTCTCTTTGTGGTGTTGGTTTAATCTCATTTATTACAGTCTTTTTTTTTTTTTCAAAGGGCTCTCTGTTTTTGCTCTCCAAGGTCTAGGACTCAGCCATTATACGTATGTGCATTAACGTGTCCTCCGACCGTTCCCCCGAGCCACTCCAAAGAGCAGGGATTAATATCAATTATGGACGGGTGGGAAAGTTCCCCCGCCATGTGCCAGATCCTTAATAGGGACATGTGTAAGTCATTACCTCAACACTTTGGGCTCCCAACACAGTTCAAATATGTGTGTGCATATGTGTGTGTGTGTGTGTGTGTGTGTGTGTGTGTGTGTGTGTGTGTGAGAGAGAGAGAGATGATTGATGATAAAGAGGAACAGAGTAAAGGGGGTAGTTTGGGGGGTTTCTTTCTAGTTCGATAAAGCTCAGAGAAAGCAGAGAAAGTGGGTTTCTATTCTCTGAGAAGTTCGCCCTTTGAAAAGTGATGAGAGGCTCTATGGTGACAAACCTTCTATCAAAACTTTGAAAGCCCTCTTTCTCTGCTTCCATCGCTTTCTCGCACACCCACGCCCACGCACTCACTCACACACACACACACACCTCCGTCAGCGGCGGCGGCGGCAGTCGACCTGGTTCCATCAGAGCTCTGTGTTGTTGAAGGCCTCAGCGCAGACAGCTCTGACACAGACTCCTCGCTTCTCCCCTCTCCTTCCCCCTTCCCATCCCTCTGCCTCGCGTTTTTTTTTTTTTTTGTGCATGGCAGATCACAGTCCTGCCGGCCTCGCTGGCTGCTTCACAGGCTCAGCTGGAGAAAATGCAGCCCCGTCTGATGAATGGACGCCATAACGGGGGTCCTAGAGATATATGGCTACGCCAATACTGGCCCTGGTCTCATTAAAATATGGAGGAACTGCCAGTCTCTGTTGACCGGTGCTGAATATAAAATACTCACTGATATTTCATGTTATGGATATTGGCATTTTAAAACTTATCTCTATACTTTCACTCATGTCCACCTTGATATATTTCCAGGCCTGTCTGAAGCTAACACACCTGTACAAACTTCCTTCCACTAGCAGAGTTAAAAAGTCCGACAGTGACTGCTGCTTCAAATGACGTTTCCCTTGAAAAGACTGAGATGATGATGGACAAACATTGATTCATCATATGATTATCACCGTACAAGAATAGTGAAATCCTGGGAATTATGTTTATATTGGATGATTTTTCACGTCCCGATTTACATTACAGTCAGTGTCAATGCTTTTCCTGTAGTATGTAGGAAGGCGGAAAGCAAGAGTGATGAGGTCGGGTTTAGATGTAGCAATTGTGACTTCTATGTGTCAGAATTAACATTTACCGTCTTATTAATCTGTTCGAAACCAAGTGTTTTAGTTCAATGTATCCTCATACAATTTGTAATTTTGACTGTGAAAGCCCTTGCAGTGTCTAAGCAAAAAAACTACTTTGTTAGGTTTAGGAAAATATCGTCATTTGGGTTAAAATAACTACTAAAATAACTAGGTGGCGTTGGTTAAGCACGGAATTTACATGACAAATAGACCTAAGTTGACTAGACTAAAGCTTTGTTTATGCTCGCGCGAGACGTCTTGGCGCGGGCCTCCGTAGATGGCGTGCGCACTATGAGCATGCACAGAGGCGTTTATGCTCAGCGCGCTGTTTGTTGCAATATGCTCTGAAATGTCAGGAGGGCGTACAAATAAAATATTCTGTGGATAAGCAAGAAGTCAACGAAAGATACCGGAAAGGAAAGTAGGCTGCTTGGCAACAGTAGTAAACATCAACGTACGTACCGCCAAACATTACATTTGTGTTCTGTAAGTATTATTGTCACTTACCTCCAAGTCAAAATTACTTCTTGTCTCTCAGTGCTTCACCTCGGGTCGCCGCTCTTTACATGAGACCTTTTTCTTAGCTTTTACAAAACGATCTCTCAGATTCTTTCACAGCCTGCAGCAGAAAGCCTCTTCTTTCTCAAGTGTGTTTCTTTATTTAATGTCATGTGACTGTCCCTGTGGTCTCTCAGTGAACAGTTGTAGTCGTCGTTGTAGTCTGTACAGTCTTGCCTTGAAGGCGTCCATGTTGAAATGAAACGCGCAGCGCGCTCAGTGGGCGCATAGTTACAAAAATTCAGAGGTGCACCGCGACAACTTGCGGAGCCTTGGCGCATCACGCAAAAGCCGTGATGACACGAAAATCTAGTATTTTTAGACCCACCTATCCAGCACGACCCCCTCCCTATGCTGACTTTGTCGCTCTTTATACTATAACATGCAATAACAGCTTTTTTGGCCATTGGGGGCAACCAAAATAGTAAATGTTGTGGGCCGGACAGCTAAACAATGAGCTGCTCTGCTGGTTGCCTTGCCAAGACTGTTGTTATGCCAAAGCCAAGTTCACACTTCACGACTTTTAAAGTCATGAGATCGCTGTACTCTTCACACTACACAACTTGCTGTCTTGTTATCGGGAGTCTTTAAGTCGTTGTGGTTTACACACTACATGACTGACCGGCGAGTCTGCCACAGCGGGTCACACATTTTTCACCGGGAGAAATCCCCGACGAGTTCTCCAAACTATGCTTCTCGAAAAACATGCGAGAAGTGACACAGGCGTAGTCGTGCTTGTTGATGTTGTCGTTGGCACGCATGTTCACATAATAGCCTTTACTATTTCCCCCTATGTAGATCATATTAATTCATGCAAACATCCAACACCCAATAGGTGCAACAACAACTTTGATCCGTGTTGGAAATGCAACAATGTCCAGTAAAGTTCCTAGTGTTACAGGCGACCTGTCCGCCAGCGTTTCCCCTCAACCTGTGTCTCCCGCTCTCATTGGCTGTAGCTTCCCGACAGACTCCCCGGCAGGTCCAGATATTTAACATGCTACTGTACATATCTGGGATGTGTCTGCGATGCATCAGTGAGCCTCGCCGATTTGCCTCCGATCCGTCGGCGAGTGGAAAATCAGGGCTAAAGTCTTGTAGTGTGAACTAGGTATGAACTATAAGCTAAAGACTCCCTGGCTCCGGCTCCATACTAAACCCACTAACATGAGTGTTAACAATCCTCTCCTTTAAGTCTCGACAAGAAAAATCAATAAGCTTATTTCTCAAAATGTATCAAGAACTATTCCTTTTAAAAGAGTCAAAGACACGAGTCTGTTAGTTCACTAAAGGCTATAAGTGCTATGTTGGTACAGGCCTATAGAGACAGTCCTGTGACAAACTTAGGTATGCAGGGCACATAATCTTGTAGTACTAAAACAACATTACAGTGAAAGGCGTTCTAAGGTTACAGCCAATATAAGGAACTTAAGAGAAAGTTAATTAAGTATGTTTTTACAGGAAAAAACCTTGCCCAGTGCGACTTTAAGACAGGGTGTTCCTTATCCTCCGTTGCTCCTCAATAGCCCCCTTGCATCCCTCTCCCTCTCCCTCTCTCTCTCCGCAGAGACTCGCAGTGCTCTGGACAGATGACCTCGCTCGCAGCCAGCACTCTGGAGCGAGCTGAGCCAGCCAGCCAGGCTCCAAGTCACTCCCAGCGCTCTCCGCTGATTATAGTGGGTGGGTAGGACGGCGTGGAGGTGCTGAGGCTCCGAACACTGGTGCTGCTGCTCTGTGGAGCCCAGACAATGCGCTTTTTACAAGAGGGATGGATCTGCACGCCACATAGAAGCCAATAAATCCACACCGCAGTGGAAGGCAAGACAACGCAGCGCCATTGTGTTGGTGTTGCTCTTTGTTTTATGTTTTTGCATGCGTATATGTGCCTTCGTGCGCACTTGTTTGTGCGCATCTAAGTGTGTTCACCTCAAAGGAGTGGCCCTCGTCACACAGCTACTATTGTTGCGAGCCTCTCCGCCTTCCCTTCCCTTCTGTCTGCCTCACAATGCCTTAGTGGCGCAGGAGAAGAAGAAGAAGGGTAAGTGGGAGGGAGTGCATTGTTGAGTTGGACTGGCAGCAGAGGGGAGGGGGGTGAGGAGGAGCGAGAGGGAGGGGAGGAGGTGATGTGAGCCCGGGCAGACTCCTCGGAGCCGGACGTGGAGCTCCGATTATAGTGGCGGGGGACCGCAGCGAGACGTCGCCCAGCAACCCCAGCAGCTCTGCCCGTAAATCATGTCAGCGGGGCTCCTCGGCGGCGCCCGCGAGCCTCCCGTCCAGTCTGTCAGCGTCTCGGCTCGGGGACTGAGACCAGCGGGCCATCTAGGCCTGAGGGCCAGCAGGACCAGAGCTGGGGACGAGGACATTTGGGTCAGAGTCTCCTAAAGATACACCTCACAGACCTTCAGAAATAGAATATCACTATGAAATCCGTCCTTGGGGAATTTAATGTTTCCTGTGAGGGGAAGCATTTCCTCACCATTAGCCTTTTCAAAGCTAATGAGCAGAATATACGGCCTACTATGAAAGTGGGTTGACTCATGTTAAGTAACAGATTAGGGTCAAATGAGGGGAAATCCCAAAAGAAAGCTAAAAAAGCCTTTCTCTATCATATATAAAAGTCATAAACAACTACGTCCCGCAAATGAGAGCGAAAACGTCTTAACTTACACTGCAGAGGGTTCATTGAAAGGAACACAACTCATCAGCTGTTCACTTGCTCTGATGAGACCTTACTAACACATTAGTACTTTGTAACGGTTGCTTACCCTTCAATAATCCTGCACTCTTAACAAAAAGGGTTCGTCCAAAACGGCATAACTGTCTTTGGGAAAAGTTCCCTATAGGAGCCTTTTCAGCGTACGTTCATTACTGAGCTACAAAAAAATCCTTTAGGATGACTTGAAAGGCTCTAAACAAGCAGTCTTTTAAAGGTTCAGTGTGTAGGATTTGGTAACATCTAGTGGTGTGGTTGCAAATTGCAACCAACTGAGTACCCCTCCGCTCACTCCTCCCTTTCCAAGACTGCGGTAACGTGAGCCATCGGGTGCAAAACCTGGGTAACACTGTTCGCCTCGCTCAGAGGTCGTCCTTACCATAATAACAACACTTTTAGGAGCAACGGGAGTCAGACGGCGGCTAGCGGTAACGTGGTTTTGCACTCTGCGGCTAACGTTACCACAGTTTCACAAGCGTGTCGGAGAACTACAGTGGCCTTCAGGTAACGTAAAAACGTGAAAGGCTCTCTCTAGAGCCAGTGTTTGTCCGTTCTGGGCTACTGTAGAAACATGGCGGAGCAACATGGCGGACTCCGTGAAGAGGACCCGCTCCCTATGTAGATATAAACGGCTTCTAAGCTAACGAAAACACAATGATTCTTAGTTACAGGTGATTATTCACTAATGAAAACATAGTTATGAATATCATTCCATTTCTGCAAATAGATCCCCATGCAATTTTACACTACTGTTCCTTTAAGTTCCTCTAACTGGCTTTGATAGTATGATAGTAAGATATTTACATGTTTCATATGTATTTTAAAAGTTGTTAACATACAATGATTTCCTCGGGTCACTATGGTTAATATTGTGCAACTCTAACATTAAGAACAATTTTGTTTCTCAGCATATGTGAAGATACAGTGGTACAGATACTGGCGCTGGCATACATTTAAGAATTTTTTAAGAAATGAATAAACCACAGCGAGTGATTGGGAGAAAGAATTATGAGCTGTTGACTTTTCATATTCTCATATGAGGTGTTAGCCGTGTGGTTTCGATGCTGATTTGCCACGACTCATTACCCTGCAAGCAGTTGATGGATGTCAAATAGCTGGAGTTTGGCCAAGTTCAACATTAACGTTTCAGAGAGCTCAAAATGTTCACTGTATGATATGACCTAATGGGAGATGTTGATATTAATAAAACAGCTATGGAAAGTTGGACTGAAGATGGAGAGAGAAGGGGCTGTCTTGATTTCTCAAACCGTTCTGTTCTGGATGTCTACTACGTTAATCAGCCTTTTCTGTGTAGTCAAACGTAAAATATAGTTTGTAGTTGGAATTGACAGTTTGTGTAATAATTTTACTGTTAGCCTTTGTTTTTCTCAGTCAAAAAAAGTCAAACAAGTGATTAAGATGCAATAATTTTTTAAATAATAAAAGTACAAATAAAAAACACATGCGAAAGAAAAAACGTCTTTACCGACTTTACCACACATAAAGCATTTTAGAGAAAGCGTGATTGCGTCATCCGTCTAACCGTCATTGTGATTCAGATATTATAATAATAATTAAAAAAGGCTAACACTAAATTAACAGCAAATATTTGCAATAATATCTGAATCGTGCAATCACAATCTTACAGTTTTTTGCGATTGCTTCTTGCAAAACACTACACACATTAGACACACACGTTCAAGAATGAAATCTCTTGCAATTGTTGGGAAAACACTTCTTCTACACTCCAAAATGCAAAACATCCCTGAAATTGGCAACACGCCTCCCACACACTCACACACACACACACACACATGAAAACACAGTAAAGACACTAATTGAACACCAATCAGTCTGAGCCTTAGCACTAGAGATAGACCTCAAGTAAGCTCACCTCTTCTGTGAGAACTTTTCTTTTCAATTTTTGTGTTCATTGAAATGTGAAGAGATGTACTGTACTGGAACAATCATTCACAGAAGAATGTACTGTATGTGAAAATGAAAAAGATATACAAAGTACTAAAGACAGCAGTGTTTTGTATAAAGTACATCAGTGTGTTGTTGCCTCTCTGAAATAGTTATTCAAATGGTACATGTGTGCATCACTTTGTTGCAAAATTTGAAAAAGGGTTTTGAGGTTTTGATTGCAGAGTTTCATTTTGACATAGGAGTGTTGTGTCTTTTTTGGCTTGTGTGTAGAGTTTCGACACACATTTCCCAACACCGACTTCAATAACTTCATAATCGATAAACGGCAACAAACGCTGCGTGTTTATTTTTTCACGCGTCGTCAAGTTGATGAAGTTCATTCTTCATTTGCTTGTGTTGCATCTATTTGCATGTGTTTTCTTAATTTTGCAGTGTGTTGAGCTCTCCGTATCAAAAGTGACTAAAAGACATAAAGTATTTCCTTTTTTTCCAATAGAATGAAATAAATGCCTCTGAAAATGATGTGTTCTGTAACACCAACAGTAGGAAACACAGACAGTGAAACACTTGATAACTTTTTAGCTAGTCCGTAACGAAGATGAATTTTTCTCTAAAATGCTAATGAGCGTTGATAGCCTCACATCCCGGCTCAGTTGCCACCGGCATATGATTCAATTGTATGTTTCCTGAAGATTGCAAATGCAATGTAAAGATTTCAGGCAGCCTTGCAAACATTTCTTTCAGTGTGGTAATGTTGTGGGTGGCTTGAAGCAGGTGTGTGTTTGGGGGAACATGGCAGGTTGGCTTTTGACAGTCATATTGACTTTTTCTGTAGTTGTGTTCAAAGTAGAGAATGCATATAAGAAGTGGACGTAGTCACCGTGATGTCGGTTAGTAGCTGCCACTTTGAAGTCTTGAGTTTGGCATTTTGGCTGTCACCTTCTTGGTTTTTTGCAACCAGCAGTGACACGAGAGGGTGAAGTTATAAGTACAACCGAACGCTGAATAACACATTTTTACACGACCAAAATGTTACAATTAACTTTTACGAAATGAAAACACACTGTGAAAGGGTTAAAGTTGAAAGACAAAAACACGGACAACTCCCAGACCGGACAACGCCGTGGTAGCGACCTGTCAATCACAAAGTAGCCACGCCCTAAAGCATCCCCTGCTTTATGGTTTTGATTGAGACCATAAACTCATGTTTACAATGTTTACTGAGGTAATAAATCACGTGAGAAGTAGGCTCATTTTCGTCTTATTTACAATCGGACTTCTTTCTGCAACCAGAGGAGTCGCCCCCTGCTGGCTGTTAGAAAGAATGCAAGTTTAAGACACTTCAGCATTGGCTTCACTTTTCAGACCCGGAGGTACCAATATACTCTTGTATTGGTTTTGTAACGGTTAATCTTTACACCCCTGTTATTACAGATGGGAATGATGGCCAAAACTATGAAAAGTTGTAATAAACCAGACTTGTCCTTTTAATCTGTTGTTTTGACTTTAACAATTCTTTACTAAATCTACAGTGGATTTCTATAACCGGGTGATTATTTGAACCAGTCTACCAAGTGCATTTAAGTCAGAAACTCCTCATTAACAGCCGTCTTGTCTCCCTAATCTGATCTGATAGACCTCACTGGCCTGGATGAGTGGCACCCTGCCCGTCTCCATCCCGGCCCCGGCCATGCTAACATGTCAGTTGGACGCCCCCACTTGCCCTCTTAGCGCCCCGCAGCGTCTGGCAACCCTGCAAAACCAAAGCCGACATCTCGTTAGCATGCTGGTGGCTGCTCGATCTCGCCGCCGAGCAAGGTCACCGGAGACTGAAGGTGGTCGGAGTGCACCGGAGTGAGTGGGTGCAGGCGGGGCGGAAAGTGGAGGAATGATGGCGGGTGGGGGGGGGAGTCAGTTTGTGCTATTAGCATTCACCAGCTCCCCGCGCATTGCTAAATTTTTCAGTAACCTCCAGCTGCTTGATGTTGGAGCAAATCACCAGAGAGGCTCACCGCGTGCCTATCCGCCGTACCACCCCTCTCTCTCCCCCCTCAACCACCCATCATACCCCCCCTCCCCCCTCCTCCCTCCCATCCTCTCCCCCTCCGGAGTGCCGTCTCATCCAGCCCTCTTCACTTATTCATGTGTTTATTTATTATTTCATCGGCTGCGTCTGAGCCGGAGAGAGGAGGCATCTAGTTGTGAGAACAGTCATTAATTCATTAAAGCCTCTTCCTCTCTCCTCTCCTATCCATCTATATCTTTATCTCCCAATCTCCATCGGAGAGGACCCTTTCCCTCCCGCACAAACACACCGTCCTGTTGAACTCCTGTCTCTGTTTACTCCACCTTCACTTCTCTTCTTTCTCTTCTTCCATTGTCATTCGCCATCAACCGATTCCTTGCACCACTTTCGTTCACTTTTTCTCTGCCTATTGATACCATAGACTGTATATATACAGATGGATGACGCATCTCCACTTCCTCCCACTGCTCAAAAAGTGAAGCCAAAATATCCCGGATACTGGAGCTGCCATCTTGAGATTTTGATGTCATTCGGATGATGATCGGGGAGCTGAAGCCGCGATATCAAGGTCCCGCCCACACACCCGTCCGAGCCAATCACGAGTCGAGCTTGCTAGCGTGAGCCATGTAGCTGCTAGGTTAGCACCACGGTAGCTTTTTGGCTAGAAAGAACAACAACTAACTCTAATATCTCTATAACTACATTTATGATCAAATTGATACATGTTTTATTACACAGCCTTGTGACGGTTATGGAAAGTTATTAAAGTTATGGTACGTGTCCACAGGCTCTGTCCTTTCCACGCTTCCCATTCATTGTCTATGTAAGTAGCCGTGCAATGCATTTTGGTTGTGTGGCGGTGCAATTCGAGACACGGACCGTCGCATCGCCCTGCTCCTCATTTATGCAAATCAGGGACGTTCAACGCGATTCGCCGCCTCTGGCAAAACTCCCAAGAAACTTTTAAACTAACCGTTGTCGATCAAAAATAAAGGCAGATTCAGCACCTGCGTCGCTTATTTCTAGCATATAAAATGTTTTCAGAAAAACATTTCGGTGAACTATTTTCGTGATATAAGAGAAAAAAGTTTCCAAACAAGCCGCCATGTTGTTTCCAGTTTGAAAGCTGGGAGCAGCAGCCCACGAGGGAAAGCTTTCGTCCAATCAAGTGCGTTGTGTCTAGTGGAAGCCCATCATGCGTCCAATACTGGGAAGCGAGGCGATCCTTTGCGATAAAAAACGCCACTGTGAACATGTACCACTACATCTCCTCTTGAGCCTCCGGCTGCGCTACTACTTCACTCAGAGCAGCTGTCAATCCCAGCTGTAAATCATCACGTCTCACCCCCTTTATATAGCATCAAATAACTAATTAAAACCAAAATGAACACTTGAATATACATCAGCGTGATAAGAACTACCTAAAATGACAGAAACCATCTTTGGGAAAAATGTATTTGACGTGTACTTTGACTTTTTAGTTTGGCCCATGTCTCATCCACTAACATGGAGGAGGCGGGATTTATGACCTATACTGCAGCCAGCCACCAGGCGGAGATCGGGATGGTTTGTCTTCACTTTTGGGGAGCTGTCATGTCGTCCAACTTCAGTTACAGTCTATGATTGATATGTTGAAAGACAGGTGTTCAAAGGCAGAGAGGGGACTAGAGGAGCTGCCCAGTGATCCAAGTTGATATCTGGGGGAAAAAATAAGTGCATCTGGGTAGATTCACTGATCAATAAGAGCTGTGGAACCATGAAGAAGCTCGTCACCCCCTCTGCCCTCTGGATCTCCATCTTCTATTCTGCCATATCTTTTCTTTCCTCCATAGAAAAAGGGTTTTTTACAGCTCTATAAAGGCTGGGTCATTCCAGTTCACCCTAGACCTGAATAGCGTTCAAGCATTCCGACGCTTATGCGTGAAATAAGATTTAACCGTCAGCAGACCGAGGCGAGACAAATGCCAAATTGACGTATGACGTTGTGTATGTATTGCATCTTGATTTTGCTCTCGCCATGGGTGTGCGCACGGTAAAGAAAGAAAGAAAGAAAGAAAGTGTTGCTTTGTGACACAGACAAGAGCAGACACTTCTGCCAGGCTCCTTCACATTTTGTATTCTTTTGTCTGTCTCGGGTGAACGGGCCGAGAAATATGCGAGAGCGTCACATATCTGAGACCGCAACCTCTTGTGTTTCTGCTGAGACACTTTTTGTGCAGCACTATCCTTCACACTACGCATGTCTCCTCTCTATCATGTTAACATCAGTAGTCAGACTAGTTTGCCGATGTGTGTATGTGCGCGTCCTCAGGGGCCAGTGCGGGGGCCCTAGCGGGCTGCTCCTGAGGGTTATGTATGGGAGCGGGGCTCCAAGGTGCTGGCAGGCCTGTCTGGGTTATTAATGACAGCGATAGACCGGACCTCACACACTCCATCACCTTACGCCTTACACACCACCAGCTCATCTACCACACTGACACCTGGCAGCCTCACCCCCCGCCTCACCCCGCCTCACCTCGCCACCAACCCAGGACAGGAGCAATGCCTTATGGGGCCCCCAGACAACATTTTGACTTGGCTGTCAGCCACATCTCAGCTCTGAAATTGCTCTTAGTCAGTTCATATTCATGACATCGTGGTAGATGTTACAGCAAAGGTTTAATCATTCTTATTGGATTAAAACTGTCAATGTCTAATCTTTTTTTTATGTAAAATGTATGTAAAATTGTACTCTTATTGAAGTGTACAGACCTTTGAAACAGTTTCATTATTCACCAATATCTTCTTAAGTTTGTTCTCAAGAAAAAGGTCCTAAGAAAAGTCTACGTCAGATTCAGGTGTTCTTAAACCGCAGAATTGTTCGTACATGTGTTCTTATAGTGATGAATCCCATTGTCGGAAATTGAAGGCATGTGCCAGTTGATCCTAATCAGCATAGGTAAACACCCTGCCAATCGCCATAAAACACAGAAATTGAAATGAGAGTATAAAGAGGATTGAGCACCAAACTCAAAACGTAAAAAACTAACTTCGATAGTTCTGAAGAGGTGGTAGTTCTGCAGGAAGAGAATGGAACGATCGGTCATATTTAGTAGCGTCAGTAGTGGATGTAAAATACTACCAAAAAGAAGCATGGGATGCTGTTATTCGTTCAGTGTTGAAGTGTTAGTGTTTATTTAAAAAAAACAAAACTTTGTTAAATACTGAAAATAATGATTCAACAATTTTATAATAAAAAATATTAAAATATTAAATAAATACATTATTTGAATCCGATGTTACATAACTCCAGAATTGAAGAAAACGCAATAGCCCATTATTTTTGCACAAACGTGTCAGCACTCAAATGTGCTCTTGAGAGTGCATAGATTCTGTTCCTACCTTAGAACAAATCCTAAATAAGAAAACATTGGTGAATGTCAGAATCTTCGTGAAAAGTGCGTAAGAAATTTCTTCCTAAGAATGGTTGGTGACTGAGGACCAAAACCTCATTTCCATCAGTAAAAGTCAGCCGTTTTCAGCAAAAACCCACGGTACACTACCCAATACCAACCAGCCAGCACGTTCTCATCCCAACTCATCACATACCGCCCCTTGGCATCACGCCCCTTCACGACCCTCGACGTCACGCCCCTTGGCGTCACTTTAGTATTAGGCAACAAAATCACTATAGTTAGGTCTCCTGGATGAAAGCCTTGCGTTTTTTGGACCCATCCACCTCCCTTCCCGTGCACCCTATGCGTCTCTTTCACTCTTTAAACTACATCACCACAGTCACTCCCGTCACTTACTGTTGACACGGACGGGTTTACATTGTAGTTAATGGAATGCCCGGTGCATTTCTTTACCACGCCACCAAGGGGTGCTTTTGCGGCGGTATCGAATGCCGACAGCCGTCACAAAGACTCGATATTTGACTCCCTGTGAATGACTAGCTAGTGATGATACTGTTTATCTTTTAGAAGCTACAGAGCCAGATATTTCCCTCAAGAGTTGGTGGAGACCAAAACAGAGATAGAAGGAGAGTGAATATTGAACTTAGATTCATCAGTTGGGCAGAAACAAGACTCAAAATTAATGTTAATGTTCCTCCGTGTCTGTTGAATGTGTAAATTTGCTAACACATTAGCTGCAACAACTTAATAAGGCGACAACTCAAGTATGTCAGAGTTGTTTTCATAGTTTGTTGTACAAGTGTAAGCCAAGTAACTCTTAACACCACATATTTTCCCATGGCACCTTGTAAGTTAATCTCCATACATCCTCTGTTCCCTTAAAGAATGAGTCGTCTCTCCTGTGATTGATCACTGATCTCACCAGTTTCTTTGCTCAGTAAAATCAAAGCAAGCAAAGTTTCCTTCCATCCGGGGGAGTCATATTCACTGCAGTTTAGCTCAATATGAGAGGACACAGAGGAACTAAACACGAGGAGGGATCAGGTCAGGATTTAGTTTGGGGATATTTCAATTGATATTTGGAAGGGATCAAAACTAAATTTGCCACACTGCTCGCTACTGAGAAAATAATAACATTACCATAAAGCATTACTGATTTTCTAGGGCATTATGATGATCCTTGTGCTGTAATTATCAGTCGCAAGGTCACAGTAAACTGAAAGACACAGTGTCTTATCAACAAAAATAAGCTTAACGTGAGCAGTGGTATTAGAGAAGAGAACTCCACTGACCACTGTAATGAAATGGGATATAGCCTATAGAGCAATGATTGGTAAGGCTTTACATTACAGCCCGCAAATTACTGTCCCATTATTGAGTGTATACAGGGTCAGTAACAGTACTTATTGCGTACCTATATGTGAGTACAAGGCTATAGGGAATAAAGGGGGAAACAACTTTGTGTTTAAGAGGGACTTAATAATAAATTACACTAAGTATTGTTTTAAATCACAGAGCACCTATCTGATAATTACAGGCTACAGAAATATTATTACTAGCAAGGCGACATAGCAGGAACAAAGAAGTAACAGTGTTGATATTAAAATCAAATGATCCATATTATCATTTAGTTTAAAATGATGATATATTTACAAAAAATTACTTTGGAAAATTGCAATGTATTTTTTATTTTTTTTTAAATTAACAGAACTTATTATGTAGTTACATACTGTAGAATAGAGTGCTCCGAAGTTCACCATTTAAACTACATTAATTGGAGCTTAGTTACAGAGTATGTGAGCTGTAAAATTAAACAGTCATTTGTTCACCTCCTTTAAACTGTAGTTACAGGGTGTATTAAAGTTTAATATAATTTTTTTTTCACTAAGTTTAAGTGCCACACCAACCTGATCACATGGGACGTCGTGTAATGACATTTTAAGGGATTTCTGCGTGTCATTATAACACATTTTAGGCCTTTCATGTGTCATTTCATGCCACGACTTTACCGTGAAACGGTCACAGTTATATTAAGGCAACAAAACCACTTTAGGTTTAGGAAAAACATCATTGTTGGGCTTAAAGTACATACGTAAAAAACGTAAGTACAGAAGACATGTCACCATCGTCACTAACATAACTTCAAAATAACTCAACAACAGTTTGGGAAACAAACATCCGGCCTGTTCTCATTCCTAGCACATTAAATACTGGGGCAGTGTTACGGCTGTCGGCATTCAGTACAGCCACAAACGGCACCCTTATGCACCGTAGTGACACGCACCGGGCGTTCCATTAAAGCTGCAGTGCGTAGAAATGGAGCATATATGTTTAAAAAAAGTTACCAGTATATCCTGACAGTAGTGCATGAGACAGGTAATCTGAAAAAAATCATGTGCCTCCGGTGTCCTCCGGTGCTCCTAATGGCATCTGCAAGACTTCACAGAACGGTGGAAAACAACCAATCAGAGCCGATCTGGAGCCTTGTCGTCTCTGAGCAGCTGTCAATCACTCACAAACTCTAATGAAACGGTCAAACTAGGCAGCGCTGATCAAATATGAATCAATATTCTGTTACTGTAATGACTATTTCTCGCCATCTCGTAGTGTACTGTTTAGCTGTAAAATGAGAAAGTTTGTGACCTGGCAGCCATGTTGAGATCAGTTGTGGAAATACTAAGCACCGCCCACCAGCCTGAGCACAGCCAATAAAAATGCTCTCTCTCTGAAATGACCTGTGATTGGTCAAAGTCTCCCGTCAGGGGCTAGATTTTTTAAAGCCTGAAAACAGAGCCATGAGGAGGAGCAGAAGTCTAGTTATCTCTCAGAACACTTGAATTACAATATGCTGAAAGGTTAATATGGAATTGTTGCCCAATGATGCCAAAAACGTTTTCCTTCTGAAGCTTTAAATACCGAGGCTTTGTCACGGCCATTGGCGTTCGATACCGCCGCACGCAGCACCCTTAAGCGCCGGTGTGAAACGCACTGGGCGTTCCATTTACTATAATGTAAACCCATCCGTATAAACACAAGGCCTTCAACCGGGACACCGCTGTTTGTGTCCCGTGCATCATGTAACAATTGTTCGTGTCCTGTGTTCACAATGTTCAGTGTCATTTTCACTGTATAAACGTAGAAGTTTTAAGCCCAACCATGAATAGTGACCATAAATTGACGCCAAGGGACGCGACGCCAAGGGGCGTGACAAAGCGGCGGTATGTGACGAGTTGGGATGAGAACATGTTGGAACAACAGTGTCCTGGTTGGAAGTCCTGTGTTTGTTGGACCCATCCACCTCCCCTCCTGCCAAAATGACTTACAAATTGCTGTGTTATTCATACGCCATTTGGTGAGACCGGGCTGCTTCATGATATAGCTGTTGTGAAAGAACATATTGGCTGCTGGTAGCCTGTTTGGAACTTGTTATGATTCAATATGTACCGGGTCATTTAAAAAGTACTTACAGTGTCATTTAGACCCTAAATGCAAAAATGTGTACTTGTTCACTTGTACTTAAAGGTACCCAGTAAGTATTTCTTCGGTGCCTCATTTGAACACAATATTTACTGTAACTTGCAGACTTTAATCTAAAGCCTTACGCAATGATTTCTGCATACTGCTCCTTCACAGCTCAACTTCACATATTCCCGTGCCAGTGGAGCTGCCAGTCAACCCAGCAGAGGACGGAGGGCAGAAATGAACGGAAACGAGAGGAGGAATGGGGTGAGATTGGCAGGCGCGAGGAAGGCCACAAAAGGTGAAGAAATATGAGTGAAAGAGCCAACAGAGAGCTGTGTGTGTGTGTGAGGGGGAGGCGTGATAGAGAGTGTGAAAAGAGAGGTGGGAAAAGAAAAAAGGGGGAGACCGATGAGAGACGAATGAAAGAGAGAATGAAAACAGAATAAAAATAGAGGCTGAGAGGAATCCTCATTTTTCATTTCAGCCGGCGGACTCGATGCCTCGAGATCAGACAATCAGACCTGATGGCTTTGGGAGGCTCAGTCAGCTTAGGGCTCGGAAAATGATGGGAGGATGATGAGGAGGGTTAGAGAATCTCAGCGAGGAATAGGAGCAGGAGGAGGAGGAGGAGGAAAGAGAAATGGTATTGGAGTAAATAACAGCAACACAAAAGGACAAAGGATTCAGAGATGGAGATTGCAGAACCACTGGCAAAGGAAGTGGGGTGATTTTTTTGTGTGTGCTGAGGGCGATGTGTGGGTTTGGAGTGGATCGGGCGTTGTTTAGTGTCACCAAACAGACCCCGAGCGCCAACCCCTCCCTGGGCGTAAACAGCCGAGTCGAAGGTGAAGGGCGGCGGGGACGGATGGACAGATGGCCGGATGGAACGATGGAATTTTCTTCTTTTAAGAAAGCCGTCAGCGCCGGGTTTATGTGTCCTTCACCCCGATCCTGCAGGAATAGCATTAAAACAACCACCTCCCCTCCTTCTCCCCCCCGTTTTCTCCCTCTCTGTCTCTCCTTCTCTCTCCACCCCCTCTCTCATTAAAACTGCGCGCCTCGGCTTCTAATTAAATCCCACTTGAAAGTCTTAAAAGTCAGACTCAGATTGATTCAATTTGCATTTCTGAACAGGGAACATTGCCTAAAAGGATTAATAAATTGGTTGAAAATGCCTCTTTCTGCAATGTGCTGTTGTTGCTTGTAAGACAACACCCATCCAATACCGCTTTTTCTCGCATTCTTTCACTCTTTTCAACGCATTCAGTCTCTCTCCTGCACACACACACACACGCACACACACAAACGAGGCCCTAAAAGCAGTGAACCTAGTTGCCCATTCATCCATTTGTCCTGAAACACACACATGCACGCACACACACACTCCTTCTTCTTCATGATTCCACCCTTCAGTCGTCAATTGAATTCACATGTTCCCAAAAACACACTGCGGTGGGTGAACGTACACACCCACATCTTGCATCTATCTGCAAATACACACTCGCTTGTGCACGCTCATGCAGGCAGAGGCCGACACACACACACACACACTTGCCACATTCACACACGGCAGCAGTGTAACACTGTTGGCAGACCTCCAATTTTTTCAGCAGAATGTGATGGAAGCATGCAGGGGAGGATGGCGTGCGTGCGTGCGTGCGTGCGTGCGTGCGTGCGTGCGTGCGTGCGTGCGTGCGTGCGTGCGTGCGTGCGTGCGTGCGTGTGTGTGTGTGCGTGTGTGTGCGTGTGTGTGCGTGTGTGTGTGTGTGTGTGATGGAGGGGTTGGGGGGGGTAAAGGAAAAGAGAGCGAGAGAGAATGATGAGGGGGGGAGGGAGGCAATTGCTCAATCGAGGCACGCTGGGGGATTAAAAAAGCAATAGGAAGATTGGCATGAAGAACCTCAGCGATGTTGACGTGCCGTTGATGACTCACTTGGGTGATAATATGTGAGGTGCGCCGCTGTTGGAGGAAGGCTGGCCACGGGTCAATGACTCTCCTCTCTCCCGGGGCGCTACCGAGTCAGCTAACTCACCAACCCCGAGTCCCCGAGACCTCACAGTCACTCCTCACATTCAATGTGAAGTGGCTATTTATGTCCACACACCCGGCTCTGATCCGGCCGTAAGTACAGGCTCCTATTGTCGGGAACAGATGTAGCGCCGCTGGAACGATTCATCGATTAGTCGGTCGACAGAATGTTAACCTTGGGTTTCTGGGAACTGTGATGGGCATTGTTCACTATTCATCTGACATTATAGACTAAATGATAAACCAATTGATCCTGAAACTCCTCCCCTGAACAGCAATATAGCAACCGTAACTAGTCATGGCAGGTGGGTCAAGCCTCGGAACCGGTGTGTACAGGACTGTAGTAAGGGCCTTTACACACCGGGGGCGTTTTTTTTCAAATGATTAATTTGTACGTAATTGTATTTTTTTCGAACTGTTGTTTTGTCACGAGTACTTTCACTCAGAACGTGAATATTACGTGGCAAAAAAGCGACATGCTTTTTTTTGGAACAAGTGCGAAACAAGTTTCTGAGCTTTTGAACCGCGGATAAAGGCGGACACAATAAGGAGACTCACATTCTTATTGTGGAGGGCTTTCTGCTTTAAACCTACGAACCGTTGATCGACGTGCTGAACCAACATTACTTTATTTCCATCCCATATGAAGAATGCAAAAAAGAGGAGGTGCTCTAGGAACTACACAGTGCCAGACCCCTGTTCGATGGCCACGTCTGGCCCATGTATTTGAAACAAAAGAACATGGGCCAGACGCAGAATGGGTTGAGTTGCGCCTATCGGAGTTTCAGTATTCCGAACCAAGATGGCAAATTGTATTAGGCTACTCCTGACAAAGGCAGGACACACCAGAGCCTCTTTTTCTGTTCTTACCTTCATAATAAAAGCCCTAGACATAGAATATTTCCAGGCGAGTATTTCACATTTTCGTGTTGTTTATTCGTCATGCCCTCGGTGTCTCAACACTGGAGCAAAAGTGTAAGGAATGGATGAAATGAAACAGTGTGTTTATAGATAGATACGTTAGTATGCTCGGCTAACTAGCTTACTTTACAGTAGTATACATAAGCGGTGGAAGCGGATGGCCAGGGGGGGGCTGCAGTCCGGGTAATTTTTTGAGTCTGATATGAAACTTTTATGAATCGTATCTGTGTTTTTTTCTCAAAACTTGTACTTTAAAGGAGCCCAACGATATTGGTTTATCAATGACGTTCTTTCAGAACCATGGACAGCGTGGGTTGTTGTGGGTTGTTGTGTGTTGTAGGTGCGGCGCTGTCCGTAGTACTGAAACGGAGTGGAGGAGATCGATAGACAGAACACGATTCCTTAGTTCGGTCTCTTAGCCATGCTCGCTATTTGTGGTTGTGAAGAGAGATATATATATATAGAGAGAGACAGCTGTTTCTAGCACCATGGTTCATAACTTCAAAATATATTTAGCGCTCCGCTAGTGCTACGTTCTTATGTGAGTGCTTGGATTAATAAATGCATTCTTTGATTTTGATACAGTAGCCTTATGTTGTTGTTGTATTTAGCCTTTCTGAGGCTATTGCATGGTGAAATCAAAGAATTTTATTTTATGAAAACAATTTTGCCAGCTGGTGAAGATGCTGATTTTACCTCTGGGACATGTAGCTTTAGCCTCAGTTTCTTTTAGCACAATTTCATATATCTAACCATCAAGTGCATATTTAGGATCCCTTTTTTTAAAAGATTCTCATTTCAAAAGGAGCATTAAAAAGTCAGACAGAGACCATGTTCTCAACCAACTATTGCAACTGAAGTTTTGCTTAATTAGCAAGCTAGCTACAGCTGATACAATCTGCTAACTAGCTGAGGATTGACAGGTGAAGCAACAGTAACTAAGATATGGGGTCAAACTTAGCTAACGGTCTATTGATTAACAGAGAAAAGAATCAACACATGGATCAGTAATGAAAAGAAGTCATTAGCTCTATATCTGTAACAAATGTACAGAGAAATGACACAGTAGGCAGGGACGTGAAGTTACCACAGAGGATACAGAGGTCATGTTCTCAATGTTGTGTCAGAGGAGTTTACATTCTTCAATACATAAAGATAGAGGTGAAGTCCCGCCCCTTCCCATAAGTGGACCCATGGAACCTTATTTCAGAAACAATATGTACGGTAGCCAACGGCGAGAAACACATACTGTTTTAATCCCATTTGAATCACACATATGATGTTTGTCAATTTAAAAGATCATTTTTCAAGTCAAGAGAGTCTCAGTTTGTCGTAGTGTCATTTAGTTTTGTGTGAAACCGCTCAGTGAACTACATCCCTCGTCTCGCACAATATACGTCACCACCACCAAATGAAACATTAGGCTTGTTCCAGATGAACTGCGCCTCGCCTGGAAAGTAGACGAGATCAGCAGCAGGGGGCGGTGACTAAAAGCTGCGGTCATGTCGGACAGTTTCCAGCCGTTTCGAGCAGCCTTCAAAAGAAAAGTTACTTCCTTTTAGATCCGATCCTGTAGTTTTCAGACCACGCTGGGATTTATTTATATTTGTTTGTGAATCTATGTGGAAATGTGCCTGTGTCTGGCATTAGATTTTATCCTTTATTATTTTTATGTCTGCCTTGTAAAGCACATAATGAGCACTTGTTTTGATAAGTGTTATATATAAATAACCTTCATTATTATAGTAATTATTATTATCAACCACACAAGATGTGTTTGTTAACAGATGAAACCTTCATTTCACAACATGAGACTAATTCAATCCAGCATTAAATATTACAATTACACAGAAAGTTGTGACTTTCTACAACACGTGGTGTTTACTGTCAAAACTAAGGCAATCAGCTCTTTGATCAGGCGTTCAGAGCCAGGCGTTTCCCATAATGCCCTGGGTCTTGCAGTTGGTGGAGAGCAACTGCGGCGCCTGGCTCTACACAGGAATATATTTAGGGAGATACAATTTCATAAAATATTATTGAACAGTCAATGGAATGAATGAAAAAGAGGAAATAATTACAAAATGCCAAAGAGTTTTTTGGTGGCAACTGCAGGATTTATGAAAGTCAGGCTGCGGTCCTAACAAGTAGGAATGGCTTAAATATAAGCCAGTGATTCTCAAAGACAAACGTCTTCCTCACGAGGTTCCTATGAAAAGTAGATCAACATACCTGTGATTTCATTCACTAGAAATGATCCCAATTAGAGAATGAAATGTGGTGTAATCACAGCTCTTATTCGCGTCATGTTCACGTCCACTGTACATGGCTCCGCACACAAAAGCATTCCTCACATCTGGAAGATTCGGCTTGAAATCCCATTTACATGAATACACAGAACTGACACCACTGAAACCATTTGGTGTGATTCATTCGTGCCCTCCAGCATCTCTCTGCTACGGTGTTTCATCTGTTTTCTTTCCATTTCAAAATCCAGTTTCATGTTTATGTTACGATTACTGCTGGTTGACTGTAGGACATTTTTTCTATTGTATTTCAGTTGCATGGAAACTATTGCCTCGACATTGCTGCATGCTTCACAGAGCCTTTGTTTCAGGCGCCATCAGATTGTCTGACTGCTCACACTTAGAGTCACATTATTATCATCTCTTGTGCTGACTCCTCTGAGGCTGCAGCAGCACATGTCCTCTCCTCACTGAGGTCACTGGATGTGTTCACATGTGTTGACCTCAGATTCAGGACATCACACAACCGGGGCTCCAACGTGGCTTCTTAACTTAGAACAACACTGACCTCAAGTGGTTGTTTACCAGCAGCTCATTAAACAGACTAGAGCTCTGCTACCAACATATATTGTTTTCATGATATCATGCTCTGATTATAGTAATTATCACACACTCACAACATGCTCGTACTGCTTTTATGATGCTCATATAATGTCGAACGAGCATCACTGCTGCAGCTGAACTGCTACACAGCAAAGTGTTTGTGTTTGTGCTCAGTGTTCTGCTTCACTTCCTCGCTCAGTGGAAATGTGTGCATTCCACTATTTAGTCAGTAAATGGCATGGAAAGAAGATGAGATGAACTTTAATGAATGAGGCTAAACTCTATTTGTGTGCAAATAAGACTTTGGTGTGCAGGGCCAGATTAACCTGCCAGGAGGCCCCGGGGCAAAAAATGAGATGAGGGCCCCTATTGACCCCTTCTCCTTCTAATATATGTATCTTAATCATATTTTGCCTCGAGCCTCAGAAACTAATCAGTATACTCTTATCCTGGAAAACACAAATTCATACACAAATCTTGGAAATGTGCACCATTAAAACTCGATCACAATAAAATTCCTGCTTAGATTAAGTTCCCTGGCAACGTTTTTTTTTCTTATGTAGGGAGCGCTATATTTTTCTTACTGCCTGTCTTGTCGTCATGGAGAGGTGGTCGACTCACCGTGTCAGTCAAATGTGTCGTTTAGGCAACAAAAGCACTTTGGTTAAGAATAGGCAATGATCATGGTTTCTGTTTTTTTATATTAATTAAGAAAGTACGTCTTGTGTCGTGTTTCAAATCACTGTGGACTTGAGTGCACAAACGTAACCTTAAAGGAATGTATCATGCCACATGTATCATGAACATTTTGCAAATACCTTCATTAACAAACATAAGCATTACATTTCTCACAAAACATATTCCATTTGCAAATTAGCAGTATATAAAGACACTCATTCCTGGGATTACCAAGATGACCTTTGTTGCATCTCTCTTTCCACTGTTTCCTGTTATCTCTCTTCTGGTGCTATGTAATAAAGGCATACAATGACTTAATAATAATGGGAAAAATTCTAGGAGACAGGGTTGACAGAAGCCAATGCAATAAAAAATAATTGCAAAATTAAGTAATTTCTGTATTTAAGTATTTTTTTTCTTCTGACCTATTTAAAACACAGGAACATATTGAAATGTTTCCCTTTGAAACGAGCTGGGTTTGAACATTTGATGAAGGACACAAAATACCAAAATGACCGTGAAACATAGTCAGAAATATTTCATGTTTTATATCTTATATGGGCCATACATAAACAAATATAGTATTCCATTACTTGTTATACATCAGTGGGCAACCTCCGGGGCTGAAAAGTGAAGCCAATGCTGAAGTGCCTTAAACTGGCATTCTTTCTAACAGCCAGCAGGGGGCGACTCCTCTGGTTGCAAAAAGAAGTCTTATTGTATAAAAGTCTATGAGAAAATGAGCCTACTTCTCACTTGGTTTATTACCTCAGTAAACATTGTAAACATGAGTTTGTGGTCTCAATCGCTAGTTTCAAGTCTTCTTCAATACAGCATGATGTTCATTAAGTAAACTATAGTCCCATTTAGAGTGGCTACCTTGACAGGTCGCTACCACGGCGTTGTTCGGTCTGGGAGTTGTCCTTTTTTTCGTCTTACAACTTTAATCCTTTCACAGTGTGTTTTCAGTTCATGAAAGTTAATCATGAACTTTTTGGTCTTATTTGGCTTTCGGTTGTACTTAGCTCCACCCACTCCTGTCTCTTCTGGTTTCAAAAAAACAACTTGGCGACGGCCAAAAACCAAGATGGCGATGACCAAAATGTCGAGGCTTAAAAAACGTAGTTCATAAACCAACAGGTGACGTCACGATGACCACGTCCACTTCTTCTATACAGTCTGTGTTATATACAGTATATGTTCCTTTTATGGGCCGAAAAGGTCTTTTACAGATAAAGAAATGTGTCTTATCCTACATAGTGACATGAGTTATATTTCGGGGTCAATTGGGGAGGCATAAAACTCCAATCACAGAAATCCAAACAAGACTACAAAATCATGTTCATAAACAAGTCTCAAGCTGATAAAACAATGTTAAATATGTTGTTAGATCTTTTTAAGATGGTCCAGGTTCTGCAGGACCCTAAACAAAACATTAGATACGTATGGTCCTTGTCAATTCAATTGATCTTGTGTTTTAATTATGAATTTTCCCGCACAATTTGGTTATTAATTAAATAATCACAGAGCAACTGAATGTGAGTGAAGGGCCTCCGGGCCTCCGGGCCCCCTGGGGTCTGGGGCCCTATGGCAGCTGCCTACTTTGTCAAGCCTCGTTTGGGTCATTTGGAATGGACTGTTGTGGAGTCTGTGTTTAAACCACGCTGGATTCATTGCATCGGATGTAAAACCTCATCACTAGACTGTATTAACTGCACTCCAGGAGACAAACAGGATGTACAGTTTGAGTCATAATGTTCTCAGTGTTGAATTACTCTTGAGGTTCATCCACAGTTTAGTCAGACACTTACAAAGCCCTAACAGGCTGAGTTTGACCAGCGCGGCAGTAAAAAGGTACGACGCTCGGTTCACTGCTGCATATTTGCACACACTCATAAGCTTTGTCATCATCAGCGTAGTGGCAGCACGGCTCCCTCGCCATGCCTCTTGGCGTTGATTGATCATTGTTTTGATCAGCCTTGACTTTATGATTTATCAAGCCTCCTCGTGTTCATTTATCTATTTAGCACACACTGACGCCCCCTTATTATCATCTCACACTGTGTATCTTATGCTGAATCACGCTCAATAAGCTTCCAGACAACTTACTGTATGTGTAAAATCTCACATGCTGACCTGGAAAATTCATAGTTTTCTAACTTATTGTTTTTGCTGCAGTTATTGTAATTCACAGCAAAATGCACCACCGGCCCCAAAAGCCCAAAACCTTTGAAGAGGAGTATGAAAGGGAAGTTCCCAGGTACAAGGTGAGATGTATCATCCAAAAAGTCCCTTGGCAGACTTAAGCTGGCCCCTTCCACCCGCGTTCGCTCATTATTCACCAGCTTACAATCATTCCCGTAGATGTAGAGGTGTCCAACCCCGTCTCATTCACAGGGTGTCAAATACCGATGCTTTGTCACAGCCGTCAGCGCAACATACCGACGCTTAAGGCATCCTTTAGCGTCGGTATGAGATGCACCGGGCTTTCCATTAACTGTACACACATAGTAGTTTTAAACCCAACCATGTAGTTCTTTCCTAAACCTAACTAGGTGGTTTTGATGCCGAAAATAAAGTGACATTAAGTGAGAACGTGTTTTTCTCTTCTGATGTCCCTGTCCTGTTTTTATGACAATTTTAAACTAACAACCACGTGACGAAGTGATCCAAAACTTACGGTGTTTGTTTCAGTAGAAGAAAAACTTCACTTAAAGATCTCGTGTAGTAACACAAGTAACTAAAAAGCCAGCCTTGCTTGAACAGTTTGCTATAAAGTTTTACATAAAAGAAAAAAAAAGAAAATTAATATGCAGCTTTAAAAGCTGTCCTGAAATTCAGCTGCGTAGCTGTGGGTGGGCCTATAGGTGGGCCTTGGTCCACCCACTTATCTACGTCAACCAGTTACATAAAAGTTACTATGAGTATGCATATACATTTGGCTGAATGTCACCAGATAACACTGTAACCTGTTAAACGGAAACACATGTACACTGAGGAACAGAAGCCTGAGGAGCCGGAGGAAGAAGTTCAGCCATCGTTCTCAACCGTATATTGAAATGTGTTTGTGTTTTTTGTGAGAGTGAGTGTCTGTCCGTCTTGTGAGGATCTTTGTGTGGCTGTGTTTTGTGTGAGAGCTAGTGTCTTTGTCTTGTGAGGATCTTTGTTTCCCCATCTAGGTGCTCTCTCTCTGATTGGCTGGAGGTGTGGGTTTGGTCTGGGGGTGTGACGGCTGCTGATTGGTCCAACAATCATCTCTGCAGTTTAGAAATGCTCAGGTGCCCAGCAGTCTGACAGCAGCCTTGTTCTGTTCTCGGCCTCCAAACATTTCCGTTAAAGCTGTGATCTAGAGTTGAATTAGTAGACTTAGTTGGCTTCATAATTGTGTAACTTGTTGTAGGTTTTCCTTGTTGCTAAAGATAGCACTTCAGTGGTCCAGGTGAACAGCCTTCATCACCCTAACCAATAACAAGGCCTACTGGTGAAAGACTCTTTTCAACTGTCAGTTGGATAAAAACTGGCATCAGGGGGCATCACATCAGACTGAATGCTATGTTATGTTATGCTATGCTATGCTGTTTATGTTTGTCTTGTTGGATCAGAATCAGCTTGATTGTCCAGGTATGAGTAGACCTACACGTAGGCTCTCATTGTACGACGGAAATAGAAATGCAGCTAAAAACAAGGTCAACAAATCTGAACAAGAGTGAAGAAAGAAGATAAATATACATGTCAGGTGCCTGTAACATCACCTCTGATGATGATGTGTAAGGCTTGTAGCATAAAACTGTGGTGCATGGCTCCTATTGTGGTTAACATATGCCTTTCAATCTTTTAAATAGATGTTTGGTCTTGGATGGGACAGGCCCACCTGATTTTCTCTATGCCCACCCACACTGTGATTTCTGCCTATGCCACTGCTGAAATTATATTTCCATAAAATTGGGGGAACTTGTATGAGACAGATGGAAAAACAATGGTCATAATGAGCGAGGGTCGAAGCCAAAATAAAATATTTTTTTTCTACACATGATTCATCTAAGTGGTGCCTTTTAATTAGACCCTAACCCTGCGTGATAAATGTCCATGTCTTCCAAACTCCATGTCACCATTTTTTAACAAATGTTTCCTGTTAGAAATTTGTCTTGATGACATCATTAGGTAAAAATTGACAAAGTAACCCTGATGACATCATGAGAGTTTCTTTTTTAAGACTGTGCAAATCTGAAGACAAATCACAGAAGACATAATAAAACTTTACTGGGCCAAATAGTACATGACTAGTACATTGACTTTGACATGTAAAATTGGTGGAGCGCCCATTTAAAAGAGCATAAATTCAGACAGGAAGCTCATTACAGCTACATTATTGTTCCTCTGAAAACCAGCACAAATGTCTTTCTGTCC
Source organism: Sebastes umbrosus (assembly GCF_015220745.1). Classification (NCBI taxonomy): domain Eukaryota; kingdom Metazoa; phylum Chordata; class Actinopteri; order Perciformes; family Sebastidae; genus Sebastes; species Sebastes umbrosus. The sequence goes on along the minus strand of NC_051283.1, from coordinate 5,797,057 downwards.
ACGTGGGTCTCAATGCAATGTGACAGAGCGTCCAGCAGGTGGCAACAGAGCACCAGCACAGTTTTTTTTACCTCTGCACTTGTGCCTGTTGGAAAGGGAGGCAGTGCCCACTCATTGGTGATTAAGGTTCTGGTGATGAGTCACGAGGAGGGGGTGGGAGGGGGGATGGGACAGAGAGATGAAGAGAAAGAAGGAGGAAGAGAGGGAAGAGGAGGTGCTGGTTGGGGAGGGCTGCTTGCATTACCTCCAGGTGTCCTCTCACGTTGCCAGGAGGCTGACAGATTTCTACTGTCTGGCCATGAATCTGCCTGCTCTGTGTTCTGCTGCCAGGGTCCCTGCCTGTCCATTTATCTACAGCACACATCCATTCACAACACGCACCAGTACTCTCCAGTCAGGGCGGGGGGGTCAATCCTGCAAAGTCCCCGCATTAAATGCTATTTGCAAACAGATCCTATGGATTAAATACATGGGGGCAAATAGAGGGATTATGATGAGAAAGAGTGAAACATTATAGTTGTTTTTTATTTCTGATTATGTGACTTGATTTTTGATTTGACCTTTGGTAAGACATCAGATCATTACAGGGCTTGTTAAGCAAACATTTTGCATTCAAAACTGAATTTTAGAGACCTGGTTTCACTTTTTCAATCTATCCAACACAGTTCACAGCCTGCTTCCCCTTTATGATTTGACTTTCATGTCACATATCCGGTTCTTTTTTTCTTCTTTCGGCCCTGCAACAAACATCTGTGGATTTTTTTTTGTTTTTTTTCACTTCTTATCTCACATGTTTTATTTGTGCGGTCGACTTAGCTCAAGCAGAACCGCGTACGCTGTAGTACATAGCAGCAGCAGCAGCAGCAGCAGCAGCAGCTGTGAGTTAGTGTCGATCAGCCAGCTAAGCTGCACGGGGGTGGCTGACTAAGTCTTCTTACCATGCAGAAACTTTGCCTCCCTCCTCCCAGCCTTGCCCACATGCTGAGCGTCACATTGTGTTTTGTTGTTCTTGTGGCCGGGGTGTCGTCACAGAGGAGGAATCGTAAATGCACATGTGTAAACTATAGATTGAATGGAGCTTTTGCGTGGTTAGAGAGGACAAAAAGGGAAGTGACTGTCTGTTTGTGTCGTCTCACAGTAACTGTAGCAAATGTAAAAAGACTTCCCAAGATTATATATATGGGATCTTTAGGCAGTAATAAGCAATCTTCCTCAAGCATTCACGATTACACCACCTCCTAAACTACAAATACAAACTCTGTCAATGTCAGCCTTGATGAGATACAATCCATTTGTGACAACAGTGTATGTGTATACATGTCTGAGTCATGCCACATGTGCATAACGCAGGGGGATATCTCCACATACAGTGGAGTGTTTAAACTCTTAGAGTACACTTCCAAGTTCTATGAATGTCACATGTTAACAACCTGACGTGTCTTCTTCTAGAAAAGGTATTAAACAGCAGCTTTTTTTCCAGATTTCTTAAAATCGACAGGGTTGTTCCCTTGCACCAGCGGCGTGAATTTACACGCCTGAGTCAACATGTGTATCACGCCTCCGAGAACTATCTGAGAAACCCCCGTCTTCCATAAGTCGGTGCGTCTGACTCACTGTGCAGCCATCCGCTACCGCTTTTACGCTCATATGCGTCCCCGCAGCTGTCGAACGCGTCTTTTTAACAGAAGCTTGCATTTCAGTTTCAGCTTATTTGTCTCGCCGTGTGTGTGCAGCCTTTTTTCCTCTACTAATATTTACACAGAAGTGTCATAGCTTTTAAACGCTCGAGCCGTCCTCTTATGGCAACAGTGAGTCAGCCGAGTAAACTGGTCATATATCTACAGGGTGATGTGTTCAATAAAACTCTCGGTAGACTCTGACCTGCAGCTGATGATCACCAGAAGGCAAACAGCCACCAGTGTAAACAAACACAGTGGAAGCGGTTGTTAGTCCCCTTAAAATGCTGTCCTCGTGTAACACCATGAAACATCATTGAAACGGGGGGATCGAGTCTGCAGGACTCCAACAAATGCTTCACTACATCAGCTGTCCTTGAACAAGAAGGATGTTTGTGCCCGCACAGATGCGCAGCATATTAGATTGCAAAAAGGGGGATAAAGTCTGCAGTATTCTGCAAATAATTCACTGCGTTGGTTGTCCTCCAGTTTACCTGGTCAACAGATGGCATGCATTATAGCTGAGGCAAGGAGGCAAAATGAATTTAAGGGGGGATAATAAGTGCTTCAGATATGGAAGATGTTTGAGCAATCGCTGGCAGAGTAATGCCATGCTTGTTAGTGAGGCTCAGGAGGAGGATGGCTGTGGCTGCTGTGTTCCAATCAAATCAAAATGACAGAGTGACCTTGGAGAGGCAAAGAGAGGATATATTTTTAGCCAAGATGTTTTCACAGGGATGCTCTTTTTCCTCTCTTCTTAAAATTTTGTTATTTTATTTATGCCCCAATGCTGGCCGCTTGGTCTCTATAGGGACGCCTGTTTACAGAACAGAGCTCATGAGACAATCAAGCCTCTCAGCTGAGGGAGAGGAAGAGGAAGAGGAGAGGGGGGGGGGGATTGACTGTTTCACATCACTTGCTTTTTGACAAGTCTTTTTTTTTTTAAGCTGTGTCAATAAAAGGCCTTTCTTTGCACACTGGGTGCTTGACTCGACTACAGAAACCAGGTCCCCAAGGTGTTCGGGGGAGCTGCTACTCACTGAGCTGTTGGATCAAACAACGTTTTGCTCTTTTAGTTTGATTGTCGCTCGATGTTTCACAAGTAGAAAAGGCTATCAGCCTGACGTTGTCATGTAGGTTGTTGGAGAAAGAAAGCTGGTTTACCACAAGACAGTGGCAGACGTGACTATAGCACTGCCAGCCACCCAGCCCAAACAGTATTCTCATTCATGTTTTGTTGTTGGTAGTCGGTTGACCATCCATCCATCCATTCATCCCTCTCCCCAGCAACATCTTCCAGCTCCTCTCGGGGGAATCCTGAGGTGTTCCCAAGCCAGATGAGATAAATAATCTCTCCAGTGTGCTCAGGGTCTGCCCCAGGTTTCTGCTTCCAGTTGATCGTGCCTAGAAAACCTCCAAAGGGAGGCGCCCAGGAAGCATCCTCATCAGATGCCCCAAAACGACCTCAACTGGCTCTACTTGCTGTCCAGTACAATGCCTGAATTGCTGCAGAAGCCACACCAATCCACTGTTTCCGGCGACGCATTTCCGGCGACGGAGGGCGTCTCAAGGGATTCCATTCATTTTATACGAAAAGCTGGAGAAGCAGTCGCATAGTGCATGGTGGGAATGATGCGGCGAGTTGGAGAGGGTCTGTTTTTACACAAAGTAGAAATATCTCAACTTAATGCAAACGAGCCCAACGAGCACGACACGTTTGGCTCATGAAATTTGGACCAAGCTCTCAAAACTAGGTGATCTAGTTCTAAAATGAAACTAGATTCTGCAGTGGCATCGCCTATTTCTCACCTCAAATGTTTTCAGAAATAGATTTTGGTGGATTGTTAAGACGGAAGTTCATGAGCAGGTCGACATGTTTCCTGTTTGAAACGGCGAGCAGAAAACCGGGGACCAATCTGGTGCACTACACGATAGTGCACGCCAGTTGAGTGGAGCAGCACGTCCTCGCGTCCTCGCCGGATCTGGTGGACCTGTAGCGTCACTTGTGAATAAATCGCTTTACCAGTTCTCAGGACGCAGGCTCCAAAGGTCCGTCCAACACAACAGTTAAAATGTACTTGCTTTTGACCACATGTTTGCATGATGGCGACCCTGCAAATTCTACAACCCTTTAGGCTAGTTGTGCACGTCCGCACAAATTAACACTACTTGACCAATGCAAATAATTAAGGACATGGACGGTGATCTCAAAGTTATTAAGATGATTGTTGAGACTACAGGGAGCGTGTCGAGACACCGAATATAGTGGGTATGGATTTTTAATCCTCCAAGTGCACACAAAGCATGTGAACAAAGTTGCTAGCATTGCAACTGTTTGTCTATATGTGTTAGTAAAATCAAGTATAATGTTTTCCTTAAATGCATCTTACATTTAAACTTACCTGGTCTCCCCCTGAGCTAAAAGATCAGCTTCGTCCACAACCACCAGTCAGCTAAAGCAAAGGAAGGTAAATCAAGACCACTCGACGATGCATCAAACGGTGTCGGTGCTTTTTTTTATTGCACATACCACAACAAGCAGATGCTACATAATAACTGTATTTCATCAACTGCTCAATGCACTTTGACCAGCAGCTGACAATCCTGGATGTTATTTGTTTGGTGAGAGCCTACACTGAGCAGAAGCGACTGAGAGGAAGTGGTAGATAAATAAGTGGAAAGGCAAAAGATTGAATACCAAAACCACAAAACAGACACGTGATGATCATTTGATGAATGTTTGTCATGTTCACCTCCGTTGACCTCGTGCATTTCAGCAACAAGAAAGTGCTCAGACTCATTGTTTTGCCTTTTAACTTCCTGTCGAGAGACTGGAATGGGTTACGTTTTGACATCTGCTGCTTGTGATCACCTCGCGTCTACATTTTTTTCAAATATCTGAGCAGCTTTATGTTAAAATGTACAAAGTGAAGGAAGGAAAGAAGAAAATGAGACTTTCCTCTACAGCAGTCTGACAAACGTTGCCCTCTATTTACACAGCATCAATAATTAGATCAGTTCTCCTGCACAACTCTGGGATCAGCGCTTTCAGTGCTTGTGCACATACATTTGGGTATCTGGAGTGACAATGATCATTTACTTAGTGATGAAGCTAACTGGTGTTTATGTACTGTCCATGCCGTGACCTTCAGATGGAAATCCTGAGTAGCTGAGCGAGAAAAAAACATTCATATCAGCCACCTTGTTGTAATTCTGAGTCAGAGATATCAGACATTTCTTACAGCCACATGTCCCATTGACACGTGGCAACAAGAAGTACAGAAGTGTCAACAAACCAGTAGCAAAGTAGTTGCAAAACCACTGAGACACTGTCAAAAAAAAGCCTATTTACTCCACTCCCAAACTTACTTGACTTAATGTTGGTATGTATGCATGCTGAGAGGAAAGTGGTTCAACATTTACATGAGCCGTGAACTTGTGATGTTTGAGAAATGCTTGTTCGATTAATGTGTTTAGTCGTTCTGCTCATACAGGTTTTCTGTAGGGGGGACTGTAATTCCCTGACCTGCCTGACCCTTTAAGATGAAGGAGTGCGCTTCCCTTTTAAAATGTCTTTGTGTGTAATTTCCATGGATGTATTAAAAGAACTGGATACAGCGTTGGAGGAGGGATCCCGGTGATTCCTACGAGAGTTACTCACTGGCGCATGAAGCCTAAATGGCTCGACTTCCGTCTGGAAAAGTACCCGGATTTTGCGTCCACTCGATCACATGACTTGGTCACGGGGTCCCAACGTCACGCCGTCGTCACGGCTTACGCTCCAGCCTCGGTCTGGGTCTCACTCACATGAACGGAGTAAGGGAAATAACTCTAGATTCAGCTATTAGTGCATTTTACAACTTAGAAAACTTAATGATTTAAATAAGGGCTATTAGAGTGTTCATACTGGGGAGTTGATTCACCTAAAAAAAAATGATCCGCTGAGTTACATACGTCTCTTTCCCAATGTAAGTCTATGGGAAAAAGTATTTTTGGGTCCAATGCATCACGTGACTGACACGGAAGTTGCAGTACCACCGTTTAGCCACTACGAAAGTCGGGATTGACGACCGGCGCTTTTCCTGGGGGCTTAGTAATTTCCTGCTGTAATGTTATGGTGCATTCAAATGGGGTCGTGTTTACCGTGTTTACCGTGTTTACGAGTTCGGCCCATATGAACGCCCCCCTCTTGTCGTATTCACGACCTCGAAGTGGAAAGTTTCTGAAATTTCCGAGTTCACGACTTGTGACGTGTTTTGTCATTTTATGGAAGTTATTCTTTCGGTGCATAATAAGTTAATATATTGTAATTTTAGTCTTATACTGTATTGTTTTTCTTCGTAATTTTATAATAGGTCTGAGAAAATGTCGATATTCCCAATGGCCCCATCTTTTTCCTCTGTCATTATGCCTTTGCATTTGCTGCATTATGTTACCCGCTTGCTAGCTTGCTAAATCGTTAGCTTCTGTGGCTTCTAGATGGCGACAGTAACGTTAATATAGCTGTTTCTTAGCAGCAGTGTTCTCACAACTTAACCACTTGAACGCCAAGCATATCCTGTACACGACTTCCCATGTTGTGAACACGAGCTCACGAGTTTCATTTGAAGGCACCATTAGTCAGTTCTAAAGAAGGGAATGTTTTCTTATTTATCAACTTCACTAACAATATTACTTAATACCTATGTCTTCTGAGAGGGCACATTTGATTAATATATTTTGTCAAAGTCTATTTGACTACCAGTTGGCTCCAAATGAGGGGAGATTGATGCCACCTGGTTAAAGTAGTACTAATTCCAGAGATCCTCCCTGATTGGCCACAGACAGCAGGTGACAGGGTAGAAAAGGAAGACTTGGAAGACCTCAAACTGGTTGGTCTGTTTCTCACTCTACAGGGAAATGCCAGTGTTTTGTATACCGGAAGATTTTTCCTCATTCATTGTCTTTTGTGGCCGGTCTGAATACATTTAGTTTTTCAGGAAAATCAACGCCTGCATGCTGGTCAATTGTTCCCACTCACACTACCAACCATCAAGTCCAAACCTCAAATATATAACACAACAAAAATAGATAATTTAATCATAATGGTGTGACTACAAGGCTGACCATCTTGGAATAATATTTAAATGTTCCAAAGTCAGTTCTTCCTGTTCTGTCAACATTGCAAAGTTGCAAGATTAGATCATATTAGCTAGTTGGCTGACAAAAAGTTAGTGTCACAAACAAAGCTGCTTGGTCTTGTTTTAGTTATTTTGTCCATCGACACCATTAGCCACAGCTTGATGTCATATAGCAGGAAAAGCTCAGGTGTTATTAATAACATGATAAATGGCTGCATTCCATTTAGGGGGAGTCAGTTTCACTGACCTGGTACTACCCATGCTGGCTCATTGATATCGCTTCCTGGGACAATTCATTGGAACTGAGTCAAGTCAATTTTATTTATACAGCCCCATATCACAAAGCACAAATCTGCCTCAAGGAGCTTTACAATCTGTACAGTATACGACACTCTCTGTCCGGGAAAACTCCCCCCAAAAAACAATTTTATCAGGAAAAAATGAACGTGATCTCACAGAAATACGGGAAATCACCACGACCTCTTAACAACGCATTACGTGGTGGTGGCACGGAGTGTGTTAAAATGACATGCCGCAACCATGGAAACAATCTGACGTTTAGGTTTAGGCAACAAAACTACATTCTTAGGTTAAGGAAAGAACACATCATATTTTGGTTTTTAAAAAAAAACTAGCCTATGTTTGTTCCGTAACTTCTTACATATCATACGTAATTTAAAATAACTCAACTTTGACTTTTGGTTTCTCACAAGACACGAACATCAGTCTCCTTAGTGAAAGTCCCGTGTTTGACCCACCCATCAATCCCAACGTCCTCCCTACGCAGACTTTGATTAAAATGTATTTCTGTTGAACCTGGGAATTTGTGTGCCCATCAAGTAAAAAGGATCCTAATTGACTTTCCATTAACATTGTTTTCTGTGTTGGTGGCATGTAATTTCAACACATCCCATGCCACCACCATGAAATGCGCTGTTTAAGAGGTTGTGGTCATTTCACATATTTCTGTGTGATCAGGCTGGAAACCTCAGGAAAAGAAACTTTTTGAGGCGAGAAATCAACTGTGTAGATTTAGAATATTGCCAGTTTTACAATATTAGATGGCGAATCGAACATTTGCTCCAGATACCTGCTGAGACAACATGATCATTTTTACCATTACTCTAATATCTGGAGGGATATCATTCAACTGTTTTGTTTCTGTAACTGAAAAAGCAGTTTGAGTAACGTAAATTTTGTCGAGCAATGTTTTATATTCCCCGTCTCCCCTCGTTGATGATCCTGTTTGTCTCACTTCACTATGAGCTGTTAGAATAAATAGTTTAAACCTGCAGTATCTTTTAAAGTAAACAAACGTACAAATTTGTTTTTTAGTCCAGTGCTTTGAGAGCTGGTTTAAAGGTATACAGTACATACTGCATACTGCGTTTGTCAGTAGTATGTAGTAGGCGGTTTGGGATACAGCCTCAGTTTCTGTTTCTTGAGAGCACCTTGATAAACCTCCGTCAGCCCATCCTTTATCTTAGTTAAGGAGGTCTTGTAGGGGTTCTCCATCATTTATTTTGCTCCTCCTTTTCTCCTGTTTTGTAGTTAGGGACCTTAGCACTGTGTTTTTGTCACTCGCTCAACTAAGGGCATTTTTATTTTCTAGTTGTTGTGCGCTTTTTTTGTTTAATAATTTGACCTTTGAGACCTTAAAAAAACAGTTTTTGTTTCAATTTCTGATATATTAGTTTGTTTCTCCATTAATCATTTCCTGATAAATAAATGTCATTCATTGCTGCACTTGAAGTGCATCAGCAACCTTTTCTTGTTGTTCCTATTTTCCAAAGGTTGAGTAAACTTGTTATGTTGCTTCCTGTGTTCCCCTAGACACATAAACAAATAAGAATATGTAACTTATAAATGGGTTATGGGTTATGTGGGCTAATAAAACATTGTTCCCCTTACAAATAGTTGAATTAATACGCAGTAAAACGCATTCTTCCTCAATTAAATACACTCAGGAGTTTTGCTGCAGCAGCCTCTCTTGGTCTGGAGTGACCAGTATCTTATAATGGCTAAACAGCCATATCTGAGTCATTTCACTGACTTCATGGCTCTCTGTACCTGTGCTACAGTAAATTGACCACTTTTGCATAACTGTCACTTGTTCCCACAGTTGCATCGGCTCCTTTTAAATCAGCTTGTTGGCTTGCAACATTTTGACTTCATATTTAATCGTACACAGACATTTCTAAAATGGATTGTTATGATGGTGCCAGAAATAGTTGTCATGAAGCAGCTGCAATCCCAATACAACTCTTAACTAGTCAATAAATTAGGTTACAATGAAATTAAACCATTTCAAATGAATTACTCTTAACCGGATTTCTATGACTAACCAGATTAAGGTTCATTAGGCTAATAGTTTGAATTAACCAATTAGCTATTTTCTCTGTAAAGCAGAAAAAGAGGAACGACATAACAGTACAGTGCTAGTTCTGCCTTCCAGCTGTGAGAATGCTCTCATCATCCAAGGATTCAAATCATTTGGCACGTTAGTGTTGCCAGATTTTAACTTGGAGCAGCAGCAGTACCCACATAAATTAAATTAACCTACATTCAAATTTCCCGGTTTGTCCTGTATTATGTTTGCTGGACTAGAAATTTGAAGCACTTTGCTTATGTCCTTCCAGCCATCATTTCACGCTGAGATGCCTCTTGGCAAAAAAAATAATCTAGATGAAGTGGAAAGTGTGCATACCATCCTGCTTTGCAAGAACTTGCACTGTAGTATGATGTTGTTCCCCTTTTTCATTCAAAATAATAGCAAAATTCACACCCAGTCACTAAAGTTAAAAGCCAGCGTGTGAGACTGTGTGTGTTGTAATGGTGCATGTGCACGATGTATATCGTTCTTTATTTTGATGTATTTCAAAATTGTAATCCTGCTAATAATCCCCATTTTTACTAGATGTATCCAACCTGGTCTCACGGGAAGGCGTATGACATTACATTCCGCGTGTCATGAGGACGCATTTTAGCCTTTTTGCTAAAATTTGTCATTTGTACACCATGCAACAAGACTATGGTAACATCCACAGTTAGGTTGAGGCAATAAAACCACTTAGGTTTAGGAAAAACATCATGGTTTGGCTTAAAATGAGTATAAAAACTAAGTGAAATATGTATGGAAACAACGTAACATATCTACGGAAAACATTTCACAAACGTCACCAAACAACATGACAACGTCAATAACGTAACTTGCAGAACAAAAAACACTGGTATTGAACAGTGGTCTCTTGGTTAAAGTCCTGTGTTTGTTGGACCCATCCACCTCCCTACCCGATCATGTTTATTTCTTGTTTAAATGTCTAAATCCTTGCACATTATTGTGGCATTCATACGCCTTTTTGTGCAAATGGGCTGATGTATATGATATATACCACTGCTAACTAGTGATGGCAAGATTAAGCTTCATGAAGCACTGAAGCTCTCCAGCAAATTGGTTCGCAAAAGGGTTCATCTCACGAGGCTTCATGTGGGCTTCATGTACACACGAAACCACCTATTGGTCGAAGAGTGTAAAACAGGCAGACATATTACAGATGTGAGACAGTGGTTTAACCGGGCAAAGGGCAGTGAATGTGCTTGTGTAACTAGAGGAAAATGTTAGAGGGGAGACTATTTGTTAATAATAATAATTTCTCAACTGTGTTTCAGCTTCCAGCGCCATCAATGACGTCAACGATACAAGCCTCGATACGTCACAGAAAACTTCCTGGATTACTCAACACACGCTCCGAAGTCTCGGCACAGCACGTAACATCACTACTGCTAACCATTCTGCTGTTGAAACATCAGATGTGAGGTGTGTAAAAGCCAGAGACATTTGAGAGATTGACAAGTGATCCTCATCTGTTAATTTTGCTTATTCTCATTCAGATCAATCCTATTTGAACAAAGATGACTTGTGGTTGAGGGGTTCAGCGGCAATAATCGGGAGTATTGTATCAGCCTGATAATGGCTGGATTATTAGCGCATATGTAAACACATTGAATAAGAATGAGAGGAGAGAGGGTGGTGGGGGGAGGGGAGCCTGTAGTTAGTGAGTCCTCAAGGACACAGTGTGCTGTGGGAGCCTGGCTGAGGTGTTGCAGGGAGGCAGCGTGGATAAGAGGAGGAGGAGGAGGGGATGGGAGGAATGACTGCTGACGCATTTAGGAGCCGGCGGACGGGTGAAGAGGGGGGGTTGCTGACGTCTGGACAGTCATGCAAATCTAGGAAACCAAGGAGATGGCCCTGGTCCAAATTCTGCCCGGTGAACCGTGGTGATTTCTGGCTAGAGATGAAACGAAGCAATGGGGAGGCTCAAACGACAAGTTTGCATTTCTTTCTCTCGCTGTTTGGCAGCGCTCCTCGGTGCTTCGCAGAGAGTGGTCCACTTAAGTGAAGAGCAGCATCTTGACAAGGGAGTTCTGGACGCAGATAACAGTAAACCATGCTCAGCTTTTCTAAAGTACAAAGAGGAGAGAACAATGCGTATTTTGTTTCCAAACACTGTCGAACAAAACGGACAGAACAGAGTACCTGATGCGGAGCTGTTCACACTCACAGTCGCACATGTAGTTCTGTTTGATTACAGATAGATGACTAAGTAAAATATAAAGTAAAAGACAATCAGCTGCATGTGAAGATAAAAATAAAACAAAGTAACAGGCTGTCTACTCTACGTTCTGCATGGACGAGTCTAAATCAGCCAACTGGGTTTAATCCAGTTTGATTTAGATTTTGGACTGAAGTATGTGGTTTAACACAACATAGCATTATCATTTATATATTTTGTATTTTACAGGATAACAGAACATTTTGTAAAATAAATCAGTAGATTAAAAGTTTGCGTTATAAATTCTTACAGTGCGTTTTATCTGTAAACGGGGCTGTTTCTGCACATGTTGGTGACCTAGACCAGACTGGCGTCCCTGAAGAGAATAATGTTGTCTTTATAATATTTTGCTGCACAAATGATCAGCGTCTGACTTTCACTTTTGGCTGGCCTGACCACATTTCATACACTTACAGGCCTACAATTGTGAAGCTTTTTCATTTTACTGATGAATCACAAAAGCTTGTGTAAATTCCGAATTAAACACCCTTCCATAGTAGGATGTGTTTTACCAATCAATCAAACAAACAAACAAAAAAAGTTATTGGCTCAAAGAAATATCTGTTTAATGTTTCAGATCAATTGAGTTTCACAGTGAACTACAACATCATTCCCAAGTAGACAAACTGCATAATGCTACATTTCCTTTAGGTTAGAGCTGCATGTTGATAACACTGTCACACCTATTTTATGGCAGTAGTTTAGTTTTACAGTTACAGTTTACATCCATTCTAAGAGATTGGATCACACTATACACATAAGATACAGTCTACAGCCCTGGCGGCTGACTGTAGAGTAGAGTTTTGCGGTGTGTGTGCTGCACCGTTGGCACAGCCCGTTCTCACTCCCAGGGAGTCAAATACCGAGGCTTTGTCAAGACCATCGGTGTTCGACACCGCCGCACAAGGCACCCCTTAGGCGCCGGTATGAAACGCACCGGGCGTTCTAAATGTAAACCCATCCACGGCAACAGTAAACACTCTGAGAAAGTGCACCCGGAGTGTGGTGACGTAGTTTAAAGAGCGAAGAGACACACACCAGACGGGCGGGCGGGAGGGGGGTCCAACAAACACAGGGCTTTAGCCCAGGAGGCCGCTATTCGTGTCCCCGTGTGTCACATTACAATCAGCTGTTCGTTCGTGTCCCGTGTTCACAACACTCAGTGTCATTTTCATTGCACAAACGTAGTAGTTTTAAACCCAACCACGTAGTTTTTATTAAACCTAACTAAGTGGTTTTGATGCCAAAAATAAAGAGATGCCAAGGGGCTAGAGATATGTGATGAGTTGGGATGAGAACATGTTTGGTTGGCACTAGTCGGCCCGTGTCAGAGGCTTTTTGGCCGATTCAGCATGGTTTATTGGCGGCGAAGCCCGTCGGTGAGAGAAATCACTCTGATTGGCTGTTCAGCTTCAACGAATCAGGGCACGAGAAGAGAAACAGAATTGAGAAAAGCAAGCCAACGAGTAAAGTCGAGAGGACACACACAGAAGGCTCTTTCATTTTTCATCTTCATCTCATCTGATCATAAGAACGGGCACGTACTGTTAATCCCCCGTCCTCAGTCTTCCGTTTTTTCCTTTTTGAATGACGAGTACAGACTACCGGAAGAGTTATTTCCATGTACGTGCTATTCGGCCGTTGGCTATAGTTCTTGTGGTGTGTTTGAGTGCAACTTTTTGGCAAAGACCGAGGCGATGCAACAGTTGGCCTTCGTCGCTGCTCGTTCTTTGATGTCAATTTGGTGTGCCAGGGCCTTTAGGGGTTAATACAGACAAATGTTAAACAAGCAGAGAACATCCTGGAAGTATTCCATTAACATTATTTAGACAGTCAAATCACCCTCACGTGAACCTTTTCATCTGGATACACGTGCCGCAGGATGTTAAAGTTGTTATACCATGATATTAATGAGACATTTTTCAGACTGACTACTGATAGATTAGGTGCACAGCTCACCACCGAGGCTCCAGACAATTCAGACGTTAAAGCCCCGGCTGCAGAAGCCACACCATGTCAAATATTGACTTGTTTAACTATGCGTGTGAAAATGCTTCCCAAGTTCAAGACTCATAGAGCAAACAGTGCTTCTTCATTGCCACCAGCTGCAACTGGAGGACATAAATTATAAATATTGCTTCTGTTTATTCTGCAGTCTGAATGTCCTATCCTCCACACACACATTACACTGTGTTTATGTCAGTGCTATAGGTGTAGAGATCCATAATTAATCCGTAATAAATCTGAATGATGTGACATTTTAAATAAAATGTAGTTGCTGCAAAGGTCTCTAAAGACTTTAAATGTTGTTCTACAGATGTTTACAGTGGCTGTCTTGAAGTTGTATGAGGTGATCTTATTTATAAAATAAAGCCAGTGTAACAATTATTAGGGAAATTTCCGTTTTCCACACATCCCCTTCATCATACAAGGCTGCACTGGGTCACCTCGATAGCTGAGAACTTCCTGCCTCTTCATGGATAATTCAAGATTAAAATGTTTTATACATTTAGGTCACTTGTTACGAAATCACGTTGTTACACCAGTGACGTGGGTATGGTATGATAAGATGAATAGTGTAGATCTGACAAACCACCACAGATACCACAAAGCATTTCAGGGTTAAAGCTGAAGTAGGCGAGATTGGAGCACATAGGATTAAAAAAAGTTATTTTTATATAGAACGGTCGCTATATCGTGACAGTAGTGCATGAAACAGGTAACCTGAACAAAATCATGTGCCTCTGTGTCATCCGGTGCTCCTAACGGCATCTGCAAGATTTCACAGGCAGGAGGAAAACAAGCAGTAAGAGCTGATCTGAGGTCTGCTGTCCAGCTGCCGTCTATGAGAGCCCGCTGTCAATCACTTGCCGACCAAACGGTCAAACTAGGCAGCACTGATCAAATATGAATCAATATTCTGTTACGTTAATGCCTATTTCTCTCCTTAAATGTTTTCAGAATCACCTTGTAGTGCACGGTGAAATCTGGCGAAAGAACGCTGAGTTCCGATCACGTGACCGGAGCACAGCCAATAGGAACGCTCTCTCAATGATATGTCCTGTGATTGGTCAAAGTCTCCCTTCACGGGCTAGATTTTCTAAAGCCTGAAAACAGAGCCATGATGAGGTGCAGAAGTCTAGTTATCTCTCAGAACACTTGAATTACAATATGCTGAAAGGTTATTATGGAATTTTTGCGCAATGATGCCAAAAATATAGTTGCCTACTGCCCTTTAACTTTGTTTTAGTTTACTCATCACAGGGAGTACTACAACATCTGTTTTTCTGTGGCAATAGAGGAAGCTTTCAAAGGTCTGAAAAAATGAAACACTGATGATGTCGTAGTGATGTCATGGTTATCTCAGCTTAGGGAAGACGTGGGTGTTTACCAAACAGCAAGCGTCTAATGAAGAGAAACTATCGTGAGAAGTAGGTATTCAATGTTTTGGGAGCTTAACTCATATAAGGACTAACAGTCAGGATGTCTCTGCAACTTCAATTTTCTTTTTATGTGCCATGTTAGTGGCTATTGATTGGCTTGGTACATACATTCATGATCCCCAGACAGTGAATTGTAATAACTTTGATGATAGCCTGACTTTTCATCTACAGCGCCATCATTTGGGTCAAAATTTGAATTTGTCCAATTCTTTGGTTTGTGACCAAAAGCCTTCAAAACTAACGACATGCTCATCGGCCTCAGCTGTACTTTGTGTTTAGTGCTAATTAGCAAATGTTAGCATGCTAAGACACAAGCACACACAAAAAAAGATGGGGATCCTAAAAACACGTTTAATGCTAAACATTGGCATGTAAGCACTGAGCATTTTGTCATGCTAATGTTAGCATTAGCTCAAAGAACTGCTAAGTACAGCCTCATGGAGCCACTGTTGGTCTTACTGTCGGTTTTGGCCCGGACTGAAACATCTCACCTACTACTGGATGGATCCCCCGATCTTCTCTCTATAGCACCACCAAGACGTTCACATTAGTGTTTTTTGTGAACAATTATTGAATGGACCATTGGATTGGTCTATGACATTAGGTACAGACACTCAGGGTTCCAAGAGGATGAATCCTAATAACTTTGCTGATCCCCCTGACCTTTTCCTCTAGCGCCACCAGCAGGTCAAAGTTTTCACTTTGGTGAAATATGTCAACATCTACTACATAGATTGGAACACAATTTTATTCAGCCATTCATGGTTCCCAGAGGATGATATAAGACTTTAGAGATCCTGGGACTTTTCATCTAGCGCCATCAACTGGTCTAAATTTCAATTTGTCGAATACTTTCTGACTAAATACCTCTGCAAACTTATGATATTATCATATTTTCCCCCCATAATTAGAAAATTCTAGCATGCTAACACAACAACATAAGATAAAAACATTTTCCTTATACTGTATGTGAAACGGAATGACAGCATATTTAAATTCATTCATTATAATTAAGTCATAACTGAAATTCAAAGCCAGCCTGAATAACACTGACTTAAAGATGACAGACGACTACAGGAAAAGGAAACACACTTTTCAAAGTGATTCAAGTTTGGTCTAAGAAAGTAAACAGCTAGTTGTTTAAATCAGCAAACGTCAAAAGATAATAATCAAATGCTGTATGCTAAATCAACAGACGGCGGTAGATGGACATTTATTTTAATAGCATTGACATCACTGTTTAGTTTGTGGCAGTGTGAAAAACACTCTGTGATTGGTGTCGGCACGCATCAACAAGCACAGATCACATTCCTCCCAGCACCCGGACCATGTCTCGTTTCAACCAGATTAGCCCGGTTCACATCTGATGACCTGTTATTGAGGACAATTGCAGCTTGTCGCTGCAGTCATTGTCTAAATGACACCATTCTGCATGTTGATCGTTTCAAGCTGAAGGACTAAAGAGACGTCGACAGAGAGAGAAGAAAATACTGTTCTTGTCCTCGTACTTATTTGTAATGTTCATGTACAGTATGTGATTTTTTTTAAATGGCTTTGAAAAGTTTGACGTTCCCATTTTATGCCTTTAACTTTCTCTGTCTCTTGGTAGGAAGCACTTATTATGTAAATAAGGCTGTCTGAGTCAGCGTCTTCTTTTAAGTCTCTTCTAAAAACATATTTTTTATCGGAAAGCATATCCGGAATTCATCTGAACTGCTGTTGATTTTAAATTTCTTGTTTATTATTTTAATCTGGCCCTTTGTGTATTTTATCATTCACTTTGGTATTTTATTTCCTTTTCTCTCTGTGAAGCACTTTGTTTTGATAAGTACTCTATAAAAGTTTATTATTATGTGATAGATACACAGCAAAAAAATATGTACTAATTGTCTGACAATCCTCTGAAGGAGATGTTCTGAATCTTTGGGTTTCATTTTACTGGGACCAGATATTTTAAGCAATATGGAAAAGACGGATTTGGGGCGAATAAACTGCAGCCACCACAGCTGTGATGGGCTAAGAAACATGTCAATGAAGCATCTTTACCCCTCTTCAAGGATTAATGAATGAAAAAGCAGCTTAAATCGCCTTTATGACACGTATTACAATAAATTAAATGATTGTTGTTATTTATAGGTTCTTGTGCAGATTATTTATTCTAACTTTGACCCTAATCCTAAAGGGATTTCCCAATCACTCTAATACAGATGAGTTTTCTTGGAGCCAGCATCTAGCAGCCATTATACTTAGCCTATAGTTTATTAGAACTTGAATTATTTTGTAATATTGGCCATCATTCCTATCCTTTACACTAACATTGTCAGACAGGTTAGCCAAACTTATTTGGAAGAAAAAATATAAGGCAAACCGTGAGATTATTACCCAAACTGTTGTGACATTAACCAACTTTTTGATTCAACTTTGACCTACCGTACTTACTGTAGTTGTGCACTTCAGTTTTCCTTCGTAATTATGGATTGTAACCAACAATAAGGGTCCAGTCACTTTTCAGTTTAACCTCCAAATAAAGTGGTTTAGGTCAACCCAGTCTCACGGGACGGCGTATAAATAGCACAACATTCGACGGACGTTCCGTGTGTCATGAAGACGCATTTTAGGCTTTTCAAGCGTCATTTGTACGCCACGCAACAAAACTACAGTAACATCCGCAGTTAGGTTGAGGCAACAAAATCACTTAGTTTAGGAAAAACGTCAGTATGTAAACTAAGTAAAATAAGTACAGAAACAACGCAATATACATGTAAGTATGGAAAACACGTCACAAATCTCACCGGTCTCCTGGTTAAAAGTTGTGTGTTTGTTGGATCCTTCCGTCTCCCCTCCCGCCCGCCATAAGTAGACTTTCTCACTTTTTATTTTTATGTCACTCTGAGCGTAGCATATTTACACTAGGGATGTGCATTCCAAGAAAAAAAAAAATACTATACGAAAATCTCCCGCAGCTGCTCTGCGGGGAGAGACAGACATGGGGAAAACGTCATGTAGCGTCGGTACATTTTCCCGCCTTGGATTAAGAGTTTATTTCAACCATATTGTTGGAACAGTGGAAGAGGCCGGTGGAAAGACAAACCAAGATGGTTTTGGTGAGCTTTATTTTGTTTCTGTCGGGTTTGAAAGACGATATGCTCCGCTGCTGGAACAGCTGATCTACCTGCTGAAACTACTTGCACGTGGACACGACGTCGGGGTGCTCTCGCGGCGGTGCGGGGTTTCTGCCCGGGGAGGGTGGTCCGGTGCCAACGGGCCTGGCACACCATTCTGAACTTTAAACCAAGTGCGGCGCGGCGGCCTCAACCTGGTCGCCTGCCATACGCCTCTGGGTACCCAACTCTCCTTCCTCCTTCGGAGGGAGCACGGGGGTTTGTGGAAGCGGAACACACACACACACACACACACACACACACACACCCCTGCGCTAACAGAAAAGAACCGAACTGAACGTGCCACACACGTTTTACCGGTAGTAACGTTACAACCAGGCAGCGCCTGCAACGGTTAATACAAGGGAGTTATATATTTTTTAAGATGGGACGAATAGTCGCAAAAACTATTTGATTTTTTTATAATGAACGATTATTCGAAAAATCAATATCATAATAATCATAACTCATCCCTAATTTACACAGAGTGTTTTCATTGTAGTCAGTACAGATTACATGGTGTACAAATGACACGCCAAACACAAGAAAGGCGATCTTATTGCACGCTAAATGCCTTGAGCATTATCGCGGCATTCATAGGCCTACGCCTTTTTATGCGACCGGGCTGTTTAGGTAATCTGGGCTTGTTTATCGTTTCTTGCCACTTTGTTGTACCGAAGTTGCCGTTAATCTCTGCATTTGCTGAGTACAAAGTTATTATTACCAATAGAGATGATGGCCAAAACTTTAAAAATAAGACGCAATTTGTAAAAAAAAACAGGATTATCCTGTTTAAGGTGCATCCATATCTGCTTCACCGTTCAGCCACGCCAGGATTTCAATTTCACCACATCATCGAGGACTTCTGTGTCTGAGGGACAATCGTCACATGAAGAAGCCGTATTATATCTCTGAGTTGTGTCTCTCTATAGGACAAGATACATCGACCCATCATCGGCATTATTCTGTGACCAGCGTGGTGTATTCTGAGAGTCAGTGCTTCCTCCGCATGTTGAATCACACAGGGCGGTAGTTCTTTGGAAATCACCTGGAAATCCAGTGTTTCAAGGGACTGGCTGCTTTTGGATTTACATGTTTCATCAGAAAATCATCCTCGGATCAAATAAAGCAATAACATGGTGAATCACTTTTTAATGGGTGAGAAGCACAACGTAGGCGCAGTATATTAATGAGGAGTGTTTCCCAATGGGAGATGGTTATTAATCAGAGAATTGTGGTCATGCAAATAACTCGCTGTGGCATTAAAGTTGTTTTCTTCCTGATGTAACATTGACAAAGGTGCACGCATTTTCTCAAGTCTGTAATATTCATTACAGCACACATTGAGCCGAACAAGCAACATCCTGAACATTCAGCTTTTCTTAAAACTGGCAGAACACTACAAAACAAACAAAATCCAAATTTCCATGTTGGGTTTCGCGACCTAAAGGCAGAGCCACATCCGGCTTCAGCTGCAACATTGTGCGAAGGTGACAGAATTTTCACAAAGTGTTTTTCTCCAACCCCCAATGCATCACCACCTACAACTGGTTTACAGCACATACGTGTGGCCTTGAGCGCATACAAACTGGGCGTTTCCAGTTTACCTCTTGTTTATTCACACCACTCTCACCTTAGTCCCACATTGGGTATAGATGGGCTGATTATGACAAAAAAAATTCATCCCCTTGCTTTAGGTCCCTGAATGTACGAAGATTTACTGTGTTGTTTTCGGAAAAAGCTTCAGTTTTATTTACATCTAAAAAGCATTACGGTAGATTCACTGACGTGAAGGTATTTGTTTTAGTTCCAGTTTAATGATCAGACTGCACCTTCAGGTGATGCAGATGTGTACAGAAACCTGCAATTATGTTTGTGTCTGAGTCACGGCTGCACCTAAACAGCCACTGAGTTACCAAAGAAGAAGAATGTCTGTTCTTCAGAAGAGACAGATCTTCAGTCACAGTAAGTGACTATACCAAATCCTTAAAAGGAGTATATTGGGGCCCGTAGCAACTTAGCAGTAGTCAGGCCATCATTGTAAAGTTTCTCCTGGGGGTGCTAGAGAAGGTCTTTAAATATAAAAGGTTTTACCCCTTCAGAGCAAAGAAAACATTCTGGCAGTTTGCCCTGTTAAACGGAGTTATCCTCTTATGCAACATTTACATTTTGACCTGGCCTTTTGATATTATGGAATGAGATTGGTGCCAAGTGTTCCCATCAGTTTCATGGGGGAGATTGTTTTGAATGCTGAGCTGAAATCAACAAAGCAACATTCTGTTGATTCAAGGTCTCCAGAGGATGAATCATGATGTACTCGGTCATTCCACCTGACTTTTCATCTAGTGCCACCAGCAGGTCAAAGACTTCTCTTATCCTGTCAAATACAAACTTTGCTACAGCCATTCGTGGTTCCCAGATGATGTATCCTAATTACATGGTCCTTTTAACTTTTTTTTTTGCCATAATCAGGTTGACATCTTTCATTCAATGGGAACTGTCACAAAAACTATTTAATAGATTTCCATCAAATTTGTCCAATGTTATAGTTTCTGACCAAATACCTGCAAAACAAATGCCACTGCATCATCTTAAGCTTGACCTTGTCTTTAGTGTTAAATAGCAAACATTTTGCATGATAACATGCTAAACCCATAGACAGTATTTAAAGATGGACGACATAACAGCTCCCCAAAAGTGAAGCCAAAACAGCTGGATCGCCCCCTGGTGGCTGGCTGCAGTATAGGTCATAAATCCCGCCCTCTCCATGTAAGCGGATGGGACATGGGTCAAACTAAAAAAATCGAAGTACACGTCAAATCATTTTAAGTAGTTCTTATCACGCTGATGTATGTTCAAGTGTTAATTTTTCTGATAAGTTTGGTTTTAATTAGTTATTTGATGCTATAAAAAGGGGGTGAGACGACATGATTGGCAGCTGTGATTCTCTCTCACTAACATGAAGCAGCCGTGCTCGGCTCGTGATTGGTTTAGGCGGGTGACCTCAATACCGCGGCTCCACAACTTAGTCACGGGTCACCAAAACCATCAAGAATCATAGTAATACTTGGTATTGTGACAATTCCACTAACTGAGGGACTGATTTATGGGTCACAATTTGCATTGGGACAAAAGAAATCTGTAAGCTATAGATGTTACAAAAGTCAGGGTTTCAAGTTCCCTCAGTGTAATAGAGAATGAAAAACATAAACAGTTTCTCTTGTGGTTTGACACTACACTCCTTCACCTTGTTGCACATGCCTCGAATACTTGGCGTCATCACTTTTCTTTTGTCTGAAGCACCCTCTTCACTCGAATGCTGAGGTGAGCCATCTGGTGATTAAGAGTGTAACATAATGACGACGAGGCCAACTTTCTCAGGCGGCGAGACTGCTGTAGAACTGCAGCGAAAAACAGACGTGAGCAAACAAGGAGGGGAAACACCAGAGTCGACGCTTGTGTGAGTCACTGCTGCTGCTGCTTTCGGGCGAGGAGAGTGAATGACATCTACAGTACCTGGCTGTCGAAGGTGTTTACAGGGAAGCTGATGACATAAGAGTTTGGGAAAGGGCGAGGTTCATACTCTGGTATTCTTGAATCATACCATCCTTTACAAACACTTAATTCTTGGATTTTAACTTATACTTTTAGCAGTTCAGTATCACCGGGGGACACAGATTTAAAGATGTTACACTGAACTATCATTAATCTACAGAAAGCTGTGTTTAAGAGCTAAAGTCCTCTAAACCAGGTATTTAACTGGTGGTTAAGAAAGAAGGCACTGGGCCTGAGGCAAACAGTGTTATGTGATTGGGATTAACATACTGTCTGACCTTATTCTATCACAGATGAACGTTCCCTTCTAGGGAAGTTTACCAGCTGGAACTATTTCTTGGAAAACATCAGTTTATCCATCCGCCTAGCACTTCAGTGTTTCCAGCAAGGGTTGCCTGTCATCAGTGGCTTTAGTGAAGGTACAGGGAAGATGTTACAAACCTGGAAAGCTCACTGTGATGACAAGACTCTGGGCATTTAGCAACCCAGATGCACCAAAAGGCGCATGAATGACACCGTAGTTTGTAAGTCATATTGTGTGCAATAACAAGGCCTTTGTTGCCTTAGGCGTGTCATGTTCACGCCATGTAGTCTGACTGCAATGCAAATGCATCCGCGTGAATATGCTACGCTCAGAGCTAGTGACGTAGAATAAAAAGGGATTATAGTGGGCAGCAGGGGAGGTAGATGAGTCCAACAAACACAGGACTTTAAACCAGGAGACGGGTGTTCAAGTCTAATGTCCGTGTCCCAGAGTGTTGTTGAGTTACCATGTTGTTTACGTACTGTAATGGCAATTTTCATATCTGCAGTTTAACACTGTACCTTTAGATAATCTCAGGGCCTCACATGTTCAACTTTGTCACCATAGGACAATGACCTGACATTTTAGATCTCTGTAACTGCAAACAACAGATTGCTGAAATACTTGTTATGTCTTGTGATGCTCTGTTGTCTGCTGTGTGCTGATGCATTGATACACTTTCTATCCTTCTCTTCCTTTCTTCTTTGCACTTATCTTCGTGTTATGCTTTAAATGTATAAATACTGACTATTCTTTGTATTCGGGGCTCACTTGCCACAGTCCACAACAGGTGGCTGTGCTCGTGAGTCCATCTGCAGATGCTTTAGTTATTAATGTATGCCTTTTTATTAAATTCACTGAAAGACAAGTTGTTACCTTGGTTTGTGTCTTGTTTTAACAGAAACTGCCACCACAGTATGTATTTTACTTATTTTACGTTATTCTAAGCCCGACCATGATGTTTTTCTTAAGTGTCGTAAAAATGACACGCAAAAAGCCTAAAATGCGTTATCATGACTCAGAAATGTGTTATTTATGTTGCATTTAGCACCATAAAACCACAATTTGTTATTTTTACATTTCTGTTTGGATACAGACAAGATACTACATGTTAATTAGCAAGCTTCAGAGATGTTGGTATAAGTGTATTTTTAAACTGTTTCTCCCTGCATCCAGTCTTTATGCAAAGCTAGGCTAATCATGTCCTGACTTCAGCTCTATACTTAACATAACAGATATGAGATTGAGCAACCTCGTCTCCTACAAAATTGCATAAACTGCATTCTCAATTACGTTTCGAGGGAAACCTATTTTCTACCAGATTACGGTCACACTTTTAAACAGTTTTAAACACATGGTTAACTTTGAGAATTGAAAAACAAAAACTAGGTTTAGTAAAAAAAAACACATCATAATTAAAAGGAGTGAACGTTGACTTTAAGTTTCACACGAGACACGAACGGCGGAGGTGTCCCGACCCCCAACCTCCGCGGACTTTTGCGGACTGTTATTACAAACATGATACTACAAAAAACAAACTTAATCCGTGACAAAATGCGTTCTGTCTAAATGTAATTCACATTTTAGTTGTATGGCAATGTGATTTTTAAAAGACAGGGCTGTTTCCAAGACGTTGACCTATTTCTTTATTAAATGCTTAAAAAATACAAGGCAAAAGTGAGCATGGCTCACATACCCCCGCTCACTGCTTGACCTCTACTAAAGTAAGGGCAAAAGGTTTTGCCCTTTTTGGAGCTAATGGAACGAGTTCTACTCCGGGAACGAAAATGAAGTCGAAAAAATCAGTCTGCCAAAATTTAAATCAAAGTCTAGAAGTTTAAAACACCCTGGACTTCTAACCCCAAAAAGGCACCACTAGACCACACTGTCAACCGTCATACCAAATTTAATGTTACTAAGTTAAATAGTTTCCGATTTTGGCTCCGGAAACAAAAGTGTGACACGCTAACAGACGGAAGGACGGACACTATATATTCCCAACTACATTGTCGCGGGGGGTATAATAATATTGTGATTCACTGTACCACTATTTCTGTGGTGGTAGTGTCATTACAATACATGTATTATATACTTTTAAAAACAATATTACCACTGCATGACAAGAACAAATCACTCAAGGACCACTACTAACTTTTTTCAGAGCTTTCAACTGAAGCGCTGTTTTTCGTCAACTACTGTTCCCTTTGGTCCAGAATGAACCTTCACATTTAGTGTCACAGTATTGGTAGTCAAGTGCATTTAAGATACTGATAGCTACTTCAATTGTATGTTTGTGTCTTCGTCCTTAGTAGACAACCAAACAAGACAAGGTAACCCTTGACATGCTTGGGCTTGTAACTGTGTGCTTGTCATGGCTACAAAGGCCAGACTGACTGTTGTGTAACTCCCAGTTGTAAATCATCTATGTGACATTATCCTTAGATCAGTCTGACTTCTATGATTCACCCAACCTATTCTCCCATTTTAAAAAAAGAAAAGCATTTGTAAAAAACAGACTGTGCCATTACAGCAGCCTCATGTGTTGTGGGTCTGAGAGTCCTGCTGTCATCAGTACTTTAAAGTATTACCATGTCAGAGCAGATGTGGCACACAGAGCCTCCCTGCTGTCCCACCAGGTGGACTTGGCAGGGCCAGCCCCGCTCTGTGTCCCGGATTAGACTTCGGCTGGCAGACATAACAAAGAGATTGGGGCTAAGAGATGGTTGCACGTGGAAAGCAGTTGACACTAACACTACGCTGTCTGAAGTGAACCAGTTTGGTTAGAAGACAAAGGGGACAGAATGATCAGGGAACATCGTGACACATTGTATACTGTACACAGCAGAGAGGTGTGACTCGTAGTCAGTTTGGGAAATTTCTGTTTCATGTCATGGTGAACAGTGAGTTTGACACTGAAGATCTGTTATCACCACGTCATTTTCTCAGTATTTCACACATCCAAAACTACTAGCTGAACTGAGCTTGTTCTCACATTGTGGAGAAGTTTTTGACAAATTCCCCACTCAGAGATAATTCAGGTGAAAGGTAAAGGTTTAAACTAAAAGATAATCACCATGAAACTTCCCCAGTTGATTACGTATATTAAGACAGTACTTTCTTCTGTATTACAAGTTTTCTGAAATGTTATGTTTTAATATGCAAATGAGGCATTATTTTATTAAATATGTGCTAATTTGCATACATTTCCAGAACAGAAATCTAAACATTGGTTCAAAATTCTTGTTTCATTTTGTTGACATATTAGAGTCAAAGGTTTTTACTGAGGAGATTTAGGATATCTCTTTTTATCACTCCATAGATCAGAAAATACTGTCAACAGCCATAAAAAAAAAAAAAAAATGGCCATGTTTTTAAGGAATAAAATGTTGTATAAATCAGGCTATGAATGATATATGAACAAACCCCTCTGTACAAACCTTCAGAATATAGATAGGAATGAAACTGGAAAGTTTGGTGGATGTAAGTGCTACTGTAGTGGAGATTTCTGGCTCAGAGTATGAGAAAAAAACTCATGTTGAGAAAACAGCCTTTAAAGATATGGATTGTAAAATTTCCTACGTTTTGAAAGACACTACAGGTGAATAGGGTAAAAACAATAGCTAATAGATATCACTATGGAACTTCCCCAGTTGATTACTTACATCAAGACAATTATTTTTTGTATTACAAGTTTTCTGAAATTTTATGTTTAAATATGCTAATGAGGCATTATGTAATGCTAACTTTGGGTGAATTTAGGCAAAATCAACAGACGCAAACAGACAAAATGTAGTAAAATAAACACCTAAATGTGTGTTTTGGATGTTTTCTTTGCACTAGTCTGAAAGAAGACAATTGATCAGTGCATGAAAAAGCAATGTTTTTGCCTGTAGTGTTTCGTCTCAATGAACACAATGTCTGCCTCTTACACTATGAAACCAACCACAGTCCCATACTGCTGACTAGTCGCCTTCAGCCACAGAGTAGTTTCACTGGAGCAGTGGCTGAGTGAGGAGAGACTGTGACTCAGTAAACCATACAGTCAGTAAAATTATGCCCAAATCATTCAAATTGCATTGATGATTCATGTAATTACAGCCATTACAAACTCATCATAGATTTTAAAATACGTGCTAATGTTATTTTAGATTTTGAATACAGCTACAGGAGACGTCATTTTTCTATAAATATACAGTATACCTGTCTTATCAAATCACAATGTGGGAACTGATACATTCATCCTATTTATCCATGTGAAGTTCTGCTGTTAGTTCAGTCACCATTTACGTGCCACAGAAATGAATGGGTCTGCTGCTGCGGATCGGATAGTTGAGCGGGCTGAGACAATACTTTAGTGTGAGTTTTAACATTGCCACTCTTTTAGTCAAGTCAAAGTAAATTATGTGTGCCAATGTTATAAACCCATTGCAATCTACTCACATCACTCCTTTTAATGACTGTTCTTCAGCATATTGAAAACACATTTGCAGCTCATTTATTATCAATGTGGTAACAGATACTGATATCTGTGTTTCCTGTACACTGAATATTAGCAGACTCCTCCGCAGACTTTAGCATTTGGTATCCTTAAATGTTCATTTCATGTCAGTGTGATACATACAGGCATTTATTTACATCCATGAATTTCACTAGTTCAACATTTTGGGAAAGACACTTGTTGAACAAATACAAAGAGAAGGTTGATAGCAGTCTGATGTCTGTATAGTTTAGGGTGACCATGTTTTCAAACCCCCAAACCGCACATGTGCACTTTTGCACGCATCATTGGCGTGCTATTGTATATTGCTATCTGGTCGTCTTAATATAATCTTTTATATCGGCGTTTCCACTGTGCACGACTGAAAATGTACTCTTGCAGTGTGTGCAGAATGCAGCATTTTCATTGGCGGGTACTTTATGAAGGAAGGAGTATAAGCCTCCTGAAGCTCTTTAGAAAAGTCTGACTTTCTCTTCGGCATAACAGCTAATCGTCAGCGTACTGGCAGGTCCTATCAGAAAGAGCCGCTAGCGTCATATCAACAGCCTTGACAACAACACATTGATTAGACAATGACACACATACAGACAAATCAGTGTTGAATTCAGACGCGTGGTGCATTGTTTAAGTTTTTATATTGGGTTATGTTATAGTGGGACGGAACATGATAAACGTCTACGTGAGCGCCGAAAACAAGTATAATAAAATTATTATAATTTCAATTGTGGTGAAACCGGGACACTTTCGTCATGACTACTGAAAACATTTTGGTGTTTTACAGGTATTTGTTGGAACTCGGGACACCCAACTTGGTCACCGTAATAGTAAATATGAAGCTCCAGCCAGGAGACTATTAGCGTAGCTTAGCATAAAGACTGGAAAGAGAGGGAAACAGCTAGCCTGCCACTGTCCAAATGTAACAAAATCCGCCTTTGAAGCTCACTAACTAACATGTTATATATCTATATATTTGTAGATTCAGATATTGTGGTAAACAGGATTGTGCACTTGGACATATTTACCATTGCAGTGTGTTGTCTGTAAATTTTGCATTGCATTGCGGCAAGTTGAGCCAGGTTCAACATATTTTGTTGGAGCCCTCTGTGTCAACACAATAGTCTAATTGGAATAAATGTATTTATAAACTTACAGGCTAAGAACTTCTTCGCCGTCTTCAAATCAGCTTGTCACATTACAGTACATCTTAAAACCACCCCGAACCTCCAAACATTTAGGGTCACAGTTCGTTGATCTTTTCACACAGACCACTTCCTCCAGCTGTGTTGAGGAGGCACAGAGGAGATTGGCAGCGAGATTCAGTATCAGACGAGCTTTGGAAAGAAGGGTTAGATGGGATTAAGTGCTGTTCCAGCTTGAGCTCATACAGTTCAAGGTTATGCATTTTCAAAAAAAACAAGCCGAAAAAGGGATTTAGCATGTGTTTCATCCACATGTAAATTGAAGGGCCGAGCTTTGACCCATCCATTTTGGTTGTACCTTAAATTATAGAAGTCCTTGAAGAAAACATTTCATTGCTCAGTCTAATAATTGGAGAAAGAAGTCACCCTCGGCCGTGCTCTTGATGTAATGGGCTGTTCTGAGTGGGCCTTTGAGCTACCATATGAGACCCAGCAGGCTCTCCTTGTTTGTGTGCATGCTTACAGCCCAGAAGGGCTATTCTGAGAGTGGATATCAACCTCCCCGCCTTGCTTTAGGAAGTGGCTCAATGATACAGTTTCCTGTTTATATTTAGAGGAGATAAGCGTCTCTTGGGCGAATGCTCGAGCTTAAGTTTGTTCAGATTTGCGCAGCTCTTAGAGACCATAGCAGGAACAAGATGACACTGGTGTAATCTATATCTGTGTGTGATGTCATTTATTTAAAGCTATATTACTTTTTACAGAAGAAATAACTCATTATTCCTTGTACAAATGAAAAGTTGCTCGTCCAGGGGGAAGGGGGGGAAGGGGGGGAAGGGGGGGAAAGGGGGGGGGGGGGGCAACAGAACGAGCTGTAAACACTGTAATACAACTGTAAACTGACATAATGTCATCTTATAAAGTTGTTGTGGTGTGCTTTTTGCACATCCAGCAGACACGAAGCAACATTAGCATTAATTTGAAGTCCACCTGATGAATTTAGGTCCAATATTCACTCTCCTTTCAGCTATGGTTTGGTCTTCATCAACTCTTAACGGAATTATCATAATTGTGGCTTGACAGTGCGCAACATCCAACAAGTTAGTGTCTGCAGATGAAACGGATACCTGCTGCCTTCAGATGTCACCAGTGTAAAGTATATAGTACTTACTACTAACTGTCATGGCAGACAGATCTTTACTGGGCCTATTGCTGTAAATCCAGTACAACAAATAAAAGCATGATTATATTGTTATATTTATTAAATTAAAGCAGTCCTCAATTATTTGACTCAAACATAACTTAAAGGTCCCATATCGTGCTAATTTTCAGGTTCATGCTTGTATTTTGTGTTTCTATTAGACCATGTTTACATGCTGTAATGTTCAAAAAAAACTTTATTTTTCTCATACTGTCTGCCTGAATATATCTGTATTCACCCTCTGTCTGAAATACTTTTAGTGCATTGCAACGGAATTGCGTTGCTAGGCAACAGCTTGGGTCCATGTTTACTTCCTGTCAGCTGATGTTATTCACATACACTGCAACAGGAAATAAACTGGGACACATTTAGAATGTTTATGTTTAAAACTGTGTAAAGGGTCTAAATATTGTACATTTGTGACATCACAAATGGACAGAAATCCTAACGGCTTGTTTCAAACGCACAATTTCTGAATACGGGCTGTGTGTATTTCTCCGTATATTGAGCATTTTGATAGTTTAACAGTATTTTATAAAGCACTTAAACCTGCTTTATTATATAAAAGACATGAAAATCTCACTTTTTACAGTATGGGACCTTTAACCATGTCATGTGATATGCCACTTCAGTACAATTTAAGAACAGATATTACTGGGACCACTACAGACAATTGCAGATGAACATTTAATACCCAGGAACTCACATTATAGACACCACTGACTATATCCCTGTAATAATGTGGCCACATTGCACACATTGACCATTCACAGTCCAGCCATATACCAGGTTTCTACCTAGTCTTGTTTATAATGGAGTCTTTTACGAAATCTTGATAATATTCTGTTTCTTTCCTAAGCGTGGGTTCAAATAAAGACCAAAACAACAGTCCACTGCCCTATTGTCTATCCTTTGCTCCCTTAGGCATTTGATCATGTCACAGCATAGAGATAGTAATAATTCCTTCCATATTGTATTAGTTCTGTATTAACAACATTCTCTGTTCCCTGTTTGTTCGATGCTGAATGTTTAATCAGGGCTCTATAGTCTCTCTCTCACACATGCATGTTTCCAGTGAGAGAACCCTATACTGTTGGAATCAACTATCCCAAACTTTCAGCTTGTGGTGTGAAATAATGAGTCCTCTTTGACACTGTATTCAAACCGTTCCTCACAGTCATAAATACTGACGAAACTGAGGGAGCTGTTTTGCGAGGAGTGGCTGTGGGGCGTTGTTTGGCACAACCCACGCTACTGTTCCTTCTCCTTTTCCTGGCTCATTTGTGGGAAGTGTTTGCTGTGTTTTTTTTTCTACTTTCAACCAAAACCCTTTGTCCTTACCCTATCCCTTACCCTCTATCTTAGTAGGCTGCATAACTGCAAGGTGCAACTGAACTTGCAAAACAGTATGTGGTGCATCCACTCACAGCAGGAAACAGGTGTGAGACACCGTTAATGGAACCGTGTACATACAGTAGGATTCTTATTTTGATGAATAGCACACTAATATAAAGTTAGAAAAGTGTGTTTATTTATTTGAATTTAACATGATTGCCTTTTTCATTATTTCTTTACTTGGAATTTTCATTATTTATTTTTTCTCATTTTTCATTCCTTCCTTTTTTTTAATTTAATTTTATTTCACATTTTCCTCCATGCTGGTTCTTTTACTTGTCATGTGTTGCTTGAAAAAACATTCCATATGTTTGCATTAACAAGTAGTTTACACAAAAGGTTACAGGTGTAATGACAGGAGCACAATTGTGTGATTGACGTCTGTGTTTATAGTATTCACTTAGTATATATAGTATGTCACTTTGTGAGCCAAAAGAACACCTGTGGAATCAATCTTGGTCTTGTTTTTAATCATGAAGCCCCTATATTAAGGGTTTCTTTTAAACTTTTGTAATTTAAAAAGCAGTGTGCATTAATTGTGGACATGATTGTCCACCAAAAACATCTTGTAATTCTGGCTATAAGGTTACTGAGCCCTCTAAAATGACGCCCACCAATATTTCACATCCACCAAGGAGGTTATGTTTTCTGTTTGATTTGTCTTATTGTCAGCAGGATTACAGAAAACCTACTGGCCCAATTTTCATGAAACTGGGTGGAGCATGTATTGTGTATTTTTCACTTTCATTAACATTACTAGATAGGGCACGGCCTTGGCGGAGGTCTAGTTGTGTTCTGCTGCAGGTTTGCTCTATACTGCATGTCCACATGTCACAGATAAGTTTTCAAAAATCCATTATAAAGGAGCTCAAGGACAAAACGCTGCTTTGACTCACATCATGTAGAGCAGCATGAGTATTTCAGGTCTTCTTAATATGCCTTTACTGCACAGATAATTAGAATTTTAATGAGGCTATTTCCATAGTTTGTTCCATGAAATCCCCACAGAAATGTTCTTCTAACGGTAAAACAAAACTTCTAGCAGGAGAGAAGTGAAATGACGGCACTATAAGGTCTTAGAGGAACACACATGAAATAGTTCAAATTAGAAACCAGACACTGTTGTTAGTTTCAAATCAGCACACTGCTTCGCTGCAACATTTTTGGCTTTTTAAGTTCAACTTTCCAAATTATATAACACACAATGAGCTTAAAAAAACATGTTGGTGGGTCCGGCTTTGTGCTGACTCACGACTGTTTTAGGATCTGTAGTTTGTACTTTGCTCTTGGTGTTTGCTCATCACTTCTTGTGGGTGGAGAAGTTTCTAAAACCAACAAGAGAATATAACTCAAATAGGACGAATCGACAGCATCTCAAAGCCTCTGTGGCTCAGACCACTAACACAAAGTAACAGCTGCAGTATTTATAAAGTCTGTGTTGTCATATTGCGCAGTGGAAAACACTGACATGCAAAGAAAACATTTCTTTAAATAAATATTTTATTTGAAAATAAATACATTTTCTTAAAATAGAATCAATAACATTACAAAAGCTTTGGGGGGGAGATGGGAAAGGAGTAGGAGGATCAGGAGGAGGAGAAGGAGGAGGGAGGTTTTACCCAAATGAATGATGTGTAATTTGGAACAAGGAGTACAATCTCACACGTTTATCTACCATCTTAAGACAAAGTTCCCACGATGTGTTGTACTGTACATTCTCAGCTGCTTCGTGGGAAAGTGGTGGCGTCCCCTCACGCTTGCTTTAACATGCAGTCTACTTGGTCTTAAAGCTTCAGCCCCCCTGCACCCAGAAACCATTGGTATACTGTATCTACACACTTCGTTTGTAAAAATGTAGGATATAATCTCTTGTCAACACATCAAAAATCAGCCACTGATTTACATTTACATCTGACAATGTTTTATCGAAAAGTACCTTAAATGTGTATAGATCAACGTCACCTCTAGTCTACAGTACAAAGATACAATACACAAGAAGACTGCGCGTATTGATATAGCAGTAATCAAGAGGCCACTGTCTCGCTAAGGCCAGAAGTATTTCCCATTTCAAACTGCGAGCTTGTGAGTTTGTTTTTTTTTTAGTCTGGCTGCAGTTTTGCCAGGCAGAAAGTGAAACAGAGCGTGAACTCGCTGGCACTTTTCTGCCTTTGCAACGGCGTTTCAATGCCCATTGTTTGACTCAAGAGCTCGGGAGATGGCAGATCTCCAGAGAGACAGGGACAGCAGCACAGTTGTATTGGAACAGATTAACACAGTGCACCAGCGCGGCCCTGACCCCTCTGACGGCTCCACAAATAGCATTATACGAGTGCAGGAAGTTCTCTCTCTCTCTCGACCGGCCTGCAGCGGCGAAGCAGCAACCTTGACAAAAAAACCTAATTACCGACTGCGCAAAAAAAAAAAAAAAAGAGCGCCACGGAACATGTCCGTTTTATAATTATTGAGTCATTGGAGAATGTGCAAGCCGACCTCAATTAAGACAAGCGTGTGAGAACATGTAATTTGAATCTAATCAGTAGAAAAGCAGCAGAGTAAGCTAATCTATGGCGGAAAAAAAACAACAACAACTTTGCACGCTTTGTGCTCTTCCTGCCGAATGAAATCAATGCCACAGGTAGCAGATTTAAATAATGATTAAACTAAGTGCTGCCAGGGAGTGCTGTGTCCACACATTGTGTCCACACATCGAAATCTCTCTCTCTCTCTCTCTTTCTCCCCTCGTTCCCCCCCCGCACAGCCTCCGATCACCTTCAGCACGCAGGGCAGTGGTTTAGGGAGGAGGACGCCATTCATTGGGTTTTAAATGCCTCACTGCACTGACCACACACACAGACGTATACAAACAACACACAGATGCAAATTCCGCGATCACGCACTTCTTTTTTGTCTTTTTTCTTTTTTTTTTTTTTTAAACCAATCCTCAGATCTGTGATCTTAACCCTCTGATGCTTTTTTTTGTTTCTTGGATCTCGCAACAAGCCACAGTGATGGCGTTTCTCTCATACTAACATGTTCCTCCCTCCCCTAACAGTTCTACTGAGCAATAACTCAAGATTTGCTTGCAATGAGGATCTAAATGTCTCGGAGCGGAGAGACCTCCAGGCCATTTTTCTACAGATCAATGCTTTGTTTAAGCCGACACTCTAAGCAATGCACTACTTTGCCAATGATTCAATCACAGTTAATTAGCGGGGAACAGATGCGATACGTTTAATGATTGCAGATTTAATCGGGAGTCAGGTAAATGACACTGACCGCTAAAGAATCAATGCAGCACATTTCACCCGACCAAATCCGAGATAAACCCAGGAATGCTGCACAACCTCACTCTCCTGCTCTTCAAGGAAATGTGTACTTTTTTTTTTTTGTGGGAACTCAGTTTTTTGAAGAGCCAGCCTTCAATATGCATGAAAAAAAAAAAATCCATTCTTAATCCCGTCATCCTTATATAAACAAATTCAGAGGATTACCTTTTTATATATTTGTAAAACATCTGCTACTATTTGAAGGTGTCATCAGAGATAAAATACATTTAGAAGATGCCACTAGCAGACCCAGATGGACAGTCTTTTCAGGCCTTCCCCCCGTTGTGTTTGTTAAGTTTACAATTATCCCAAAGCCTTGGCAACGCAGGCACATGTGCTGAGGGGCCAGATGGGTACAGACAGAGCCCGCTGCATCAGGATGCCTCTATTTGGCCAAAGACGACAGATCTCGCTGGCACGGGCTCAAAAGGAGAGAAAACCTGGTGCTTTTGCTGCGTTTTTCTCTCTTTACAATTCTTCATCAACTCGCAGGCAAGGTCAGTGCGAAGGCGTGCTAGACACTGTCAAATGCACAGACACAGAAACACCCAAACAGAACAGAGAGATTGTCTCCTCTCGCTGTGCTACTGTGACCGCTCAGTCATTCTTTGGGGGGGTGTCCAGTCCAAACAAAACACAACCAGCTTCCAAACGCTTCACTCAACAGCTCACTGTGCTCGGCTGCTGTTTGCACACAAAGTCCGATATGAAGTCAAACTCGTTCTGTCCCAGGAAGAGCTCGGGCAGCTCCTGAACGCGATCCAACCCAAACTCCAGCACCAGTGAGGTCAGAACCTCCTCGTCGATCAGATCCATGTCCATGCCGTTTAGTCCCAAAGGGCCTCCGATGTGCTGCATGCCCGATAGCTGGGCCGGACCCACCCGGTACTGAGCCCCGTTGGGCATGTGGTGGCCGTTGGCCGACATCAGCGGGTGTCCGTGATACTGAGTGTTTAGTTTCTGCAGGTGCATGCTCGCCATGAGCTGCTGAGAGGTGAGGGTACCATGGTGGTACTGCTGCGGGTGTCCAACCTGCTGCTGCTGCTGTTGCTGTTGCTGTTGTTGCTGTTGCTGCTGCTGCTGCTGCTGTTGTTGCTGTTGCTGTTGCTGCTGCTGCTGCTGCTGCTGCTGGGGGTGCATGTGGTGGTGCTGCTGCTGCTGCTGCTGCGGACCCTGACCATTGTACATCATGTTCCCAGACATCATCTGGTGGTGGTGGTTGGCCATGGGAGCTCCGTTGACGGGGCCGGCCATCCCGCCGGGTCCCACCATGCCCTGCCGCTGTCTCATGGCGGCCTCCATGTTGCTCTGAGGGTTCCTGCCGTAGTGCATCACCTGGCCATTGGGCAGAGCGCGCATGCCGGGCTGGCCATTGTGCTGCGGGGGTCCGTTCATGCCCATCCTGAAGCCGTGGGTCATGGGCATCATCATGTGTTCAGCCATGGCCTCTATAACCCTGAAAAACATATATAACACATCAAATTAATGTCATTACAACCTTAATACACTTAAAATACGCAGAATTTAAAGGAGCAATCCACCACTTTACGCGTGAAGTTCAGTTTACTCATCACAAGGAGTGATACTCAGCCTGTATATTGTCTTTTAAGATACTGGAAAGAGCTTTCTAAAGTTTAAAAGAATGATCTTGAAGAAGGGCTGGGAAAGCTTTGTGAAAATGTGTGATTTGAATAGTCATATTTCCCTTTTTTTCCCCCAAAAGAGAACCTAAAACATGACTGTTGAGCAAGAATAATAAAGCCCTGCAGCACCTGCAAGGTTGTGACTGTTAAACATATTCAAAGTACAAGTTGTTTGAACTAAGTAGAGAATCCACTTTAATAAAACGAATTCATCTGCTCCTGTTGTTTGTGTTTCTTGACAGAGCATTAGCCTGATATTTACAGACATGATTACAGACAGCTAGCAAGCATTAGCTAT
Organism: Sebastes umbrosus; assembly: GCF_015220745.1. NCBI lineage: Eukaryota > Metazoa > Chordata > Actinopteri > Perciformes > Sebastidae > Sebastes > Sebastes umbrosus. Next base: position 5,761,685 of record NC_051283.1, on the reverse strand, counting down.
CCAGCAGGTAGAGACAAGCTGTTAATTGTTTTCTGCTTTTTTTCTTGATTTTATGAATTGTACCTTGTTCTTTTTCTTTATAATCTCATTATTTGGCAATATTGTCCATAAATACAGCATATTGATGTATTGATGTAGCCACTATCCAGCTTTCATCTACTGAAAGTAACCTCTTTGTGCATCTTCTAATGATTCACTCTCCACGATTTAGACACATTACACACCGTGCAATAACAAAACAAAACAAAAAATCCATCAAATTCATTCAATACATCACCCAGCCCTACCCTGATGATGTCATCAGGGTTGTCTCTGATTGGTCTTGAGACTGTTGTTTGTTTGTTTGTTTTTGTGTGTGTTACAAAAGCTTTACACAAAGTCTTCAATAGAAAGTTGTGTGTTTAAAAGATTTAGGAGGCAGGGAGGGTGTAACAAAAGAAACCAGAGCTGCAACAAATAGTCAATTAGTTGTCGACTATTAAATTAATCGCCAACTATTTTGATAATTGCTTAATCGGTTTGAGTCATTTTTTAAGAAAAATTCTCTGATTCCAGCTTCTTAAATGTGAATATTTTCTGGTTTCTTTACTCCTTTATGACAGTAAACTGAATTTCTTTGGACAAAACAAGACATTTGAGAACGTCAACATGGGCTTTGGGAAACACTGATCGACATTTTTCACCATTTTATCGACCAAACAACGAATCAATTAATCAAGAAAATAATCAACAGATTAATCGACAATGAATATAATCATTAGTTGCAGCTCTACATGAAACTGACAACCAATATCTAAGCTATAAGGTTAATTGGAACTAGTGGTTTGGATTTTTTTGTTTTTTTAAGAAACAGGTGGTCATGTATGGGGGGTAGATCCTAACTGCTGATGAAGGACACGAAATGTAGCTGAAAGTAATCCAGTAAGTGAACCTTGAGTAGCGATGCAACGATTTAATCGATTAGTTGTCAACTATTAAATTAATCGCCAACTATTTTGATAATCGATTTATTGCTTTAAGACATTTTTTAAGAAAAACAAAAAGTCTAAATTCTCTGATTCCAGCTTCTTAAATGTGAATAATGTTCTGGTTTCTTTCCTCCTCTGTGACAGTAAACTGAATATCTATGAGTTGTGGACAAAACAAGACATTTGAGGATGTCGTCTTGGGCTTTAGGAAACACTGATCAACACTTTTCAATATATATTTTATAGACCAAACAACTAATCGATTAATCGACAATGAAATTAATCGTAAATTGCAGCCATAAAAGAAATGCTATACAGTTGCATTATAAGAAATGCAGTGTTTCTAGATTTTTGAGCAATTCTAGAGACTAAAAGTCAGGATATCTCTGCTTCCATTTACCAACAATAAATTGTTGCCCTTTAAAACAATCTTCACTCTCATGAGAACAATCCAACTCTCTCTCTCTCTCTCTGCTGAAACTCCTCTCCTTCCTCCAAAGTTTCTGTCTTTATTTGCTTCCAGTCACATGGGAAGTAGTTCCTTGTTTAAAAAAGGAAACCATCTCATCTCAAAAAACCTCCACAATTACACCATCGGTGACTTGCCGCTGGATATCACACCGACGAGGGAGGGCAGCAATACCCTTGCAGCCAAAAGGACGCAGAGGAATGCTTCTCCAGACCACACACACACACACACACACACATATCCCCCCTCTCAACACACACACAGCAGCACCCTGCCTCTGTCCTCACACAGTCATTACTAAAAAAGATCCTCAATTAACATCACCTATAATAACACATCCCACTGGAACTGGCATTTGATGGATGATGCCAATGGATGTGCATTATTATGATGCTCCTACATGGTGATGATCATAAAAAGACAAACAGAAGCGAGCAATGAAATGAGCTTCTGTCTGAGAAAAACAAAGACATTTCAGTCTTATAAATGAACTCTGGTTGGTGGTGGTGCTCCCGGCTGCTTGTAGCTATTCAAGCCTTTTTTATTGCTGATAAAACAAGACACTTTTACCTCCAACAGCCTAAAATCCTCTTTAATATTCTGCTCTTGTGTTACCTCATTAAATGTATCTGTGGAGCTCCTTTGCAGATCTGGATTATCATCCAGCCAAATGCCACTTTGTAAATAGATAAAACATAATAATTGCTGACATTATTACACAAGCATGAAACCTCTTCTTGTTTTAATCCTCGGGGACTAAACACTCGATGCCATAAAAGCGCACACAAATCTAATAGAGCTCCATGTCCACATAGGATGGCATTACGCAGAGACGCGTATGAAGCAGTCCGCGGTACAAAGAGGAGAAAGTGCTACCTGTGCTATAGCCAGTATAAAAACAGAAACACGACACCTACCACGATGTATTAATGTGGAATCCGTGCGGGAGAAGTGTGATCGGTCCCGGGGTATGTTTCTCCAGCTGATGCTCCGGCTACATGCAGCCCTGCGGCGGATACACACTCTGACTCTGCGGCGTCTCGGAGCTAGTCACAGGAGTTTGTTTTCTGGGTCAACTCGGGGATTATATACATCTATAAAGCACAGAGAGAGAGAGAGAGAGAGGGAGAGACAGAGAGAGAGAGAGAGAGAGAGGAGGAGCTACCGTCCTCTCCGTCTCCTTTGTTGCCATTGGTCCTCCCCCCCTTAATCACTGAGCACAGAAACATTCAGTGAACTACCTCCAGTCGTCCACAGTGATCCAGTGAAACATTCAGTGAACTACCTCCAGTCCTCCACAGTGATCCAGAGATCCAGAGATCCAGCCGAGCAGCGCTGTGCGTCCTGGAGAGGTTTCACTGCCTTCCTGCCTTCATCACCCTCATACATACTATAATCCGTAATGATCCATACTGTCTTAACTGAAGGCTTTCTGTTTAAAGAGCAAGCAGGGGCAGCTTTCTTCACTTCTGCAGAACACATCACAACCACCTCTACTCCTATACTGAGAAATAATGTTTAACAAGATTCATTACACTGGAATGGATCTGTTTAGAATATATGGTTCTGTAGGATACATGGATGCAAACAGCAGCAATATTCAAAGTATCAGTGTATCAATAATAGATAACAGAATGCATTATTTGCCTTTACACCAAAATATAATTTCCTTGACTGTGTTGCAAGCTTGACTCCAAAAAATATAAACACAAACCACTCATTTACAATAGCAAATTTGGTAAAACTTAAACTAGTGGCAGAGTATGCAAACATCTAAGTCAAATCTTTCACTAAACTTAACACATCCAGCTTCATCTCCAGGTTTATCAGAGCTGGATAAAGCTGCATGGTCCCCTAAAAATTCCCATACGACGATGTGAATTATGTTCAAGGGAAACGTATTTTGTCGCGGATTACGTTTGCTTTGACGTATCATAAATACGTTTGTAATGATAATTCACAGAAGTCTGCATAGGGAGGGGGTCGGGGTGGATGGATGGGTCAATAAACAACAGGACTTTCACCCAGGAGACTGGTGTAGCTATGATGTTTTTTTTTACTAAACCTAACCAAGTCGTTTTGTTAAGTTTTTGTTTTGTTTCTATCTCGTAGTAATTCTAAGACAAACCCTAATGTTTATTTATTAAACCTAACTAAGTGGTTTTGTTGTGTTTTGTTTAAATTAATAACGTCAACCTGGTGTTCAAAACTATTTAAAAGTGAGACTGTAATCCAGGAAAAATATATGTTTTCCTTGAAACTTGATTGAGAAAACAGTTTAGTTGTATGGGAATGTAAATTTTCAGGGTTGAATAAAGCTGCCTGCTGTGACCGGAACCTGTGGGGCGTAACACCAAAACAATGAGCTAAAAGAGGCTAAAAAGCACCATAAAGCTGTCATAATATGGTGATAATTCTCTGTGGGTTTGTCACTATGAACGACTCCTTTCACATTACACATTTGATCCATTGTTAAATTATAAATATTGATATGTGCAGCTTTAACCAAAGTGTTTTGTAGTTCAAGACTGGAATCATGGTTCTCTAAAGATACTTCTCTACGCAGAGAAGGGTGTTATTAGTGAGCGTAGGCTGCAGAGACACGCAGAGGAGCCGACATACAAGTCCTGTGTAGGCTTCAATTGAAGTGAATGGGAGATAGATTGAATATATATAGGGTGGAAGTGTCCAATAATTAAAAAAAAACAACCTCATGAACGTGGAAAAATTACACTCCCCTCAAAATGTATTAGACAAAACCACTTGGTAGTGTATACACGTTATTCTTAGAAGACAGGATTGCACAAACCCACTAGGAGTGGTTGTGATGACACATCAGGATTCCCACTAAATAAAACCCGACTTTCAAAGTGACAGAATGGTAACATGGGAGAAACCCAACATTAAGAAGAAATCCTGTTTATGTCCTGGTGATTTTTTATAGAAATTACAATTCACAACTGATTATATACAAAGTGTACACATTTCAACAATTTATCTGTTTACTATGTGCTGCTCAATAGCCAAGGTTCATGTGTCAGGGTAATTTGTACAAACCCGAAGGCTAGACATATTTAGTATTTATTAGATTTTGATTCTATCTACATTAACTGGATACCAATATACTTTAACATATTAAACAGAGCAGCTAACCTTACCAAAGAACAGATCAGAGGTTTTCAAAGTGTGAGGCAATTCAGGGGAGGCTCAGTGAACGGAAGTGAAACAATATTAAAATAGTTATTACATCCCTTATCCAAAGAAGATCACACAGAATATAGCCTAAATGTGTGTGATTTGCTGAAAGAGAGAGTTCAGAGATACAGTAGTTTTGGGGAATTTTCCTGTTTTTCCCACTTTCACAGAGTCAGAAACTAATAAATGCGTTAGGACAGACCTTTTTATGTATTTCTTGTAGTTTGAAGTTATGTCAAACAGAAATATTAGACTATCTTGGCTCAATTGTTGAGTGTCTATGGGATCAAATAACATAATCATGATCCCATAGACATCCAGGAATTGAGCGAAACTAAGCGAGTAAACTAAGGGCGGGTGAAGGGGCGCCTATTTGCCTACTAAGGATTGTGTGAGGGGAGGCCCACACTCTCAGACTTTGAAAACCCCAGATCTAGAAGAATCCTGTTTTCTATGAGTGTACTCATGATACTGTTTCCCTGATTATTTAGAATCCAATATATTAATAAGAATAAAATATTATTAATTATTATAACTCACACACTAGACACTGAGGCTGTTGTGTTACACGTCACGCCGGCACGAGCGAGTCCGCTACTAGCCGCAAGTCGGTTTATACGGGAGTTTATGCAGAAGTTAGCCTGCTGCAACGGTCGCAATGGCAACGGTGCACATAAAAATGTCCGCTGCTCTGACCATCTTGCTGATGTTGATTTGAATGGATTGAAAGTCTGTTCTACTTCCTGTTCTATTTCTTTTCCTCCGCCCCATAAAAACTCTTGCTAGTGATGAATCTAAGGGGAATTTAATATGTATTTATTCTGTAATTACCAACAGTAGCTGCTGTTTAGAAAAAGTTATACAATCTGGCTTTGGGGTTACAGGTAGCTTCGGTCATTTATTCAAGGTAGATGTAAAGTTCTCTTCATAGATTTACTGTTATTACCTTTTCAGATGAAAAACAAGACTTCCCGAGAGATCAGTCTGAACAAGTGTACTGTATGGGGTTGTTGGTCTTATTTGACATAACAGGAGTCGCCCGTGATTTACTAATTTATTTATTCATTATCTTTGACCTCATTTAGCTTTGGTCAAAACTACAAGACACAATCTGACAACCTTTCAATGCAAAAGCGACAGTAGACTCCACTGAAGCATGTGATACCTTGTTCTTTGCGGCCTGATAGAAATCAACCCACCTCCATCCAGCTCGGGAGCGAGCTCACAGCAGCCAGTCCTTTTGTTCTGGCCTCCCTCCCTGTGTGGAGAAAGTCAAACCCCCTCAGCAGGAGCTTGGTATGTATTCCTGTTGACATACACACACACACACCCTCCGCTGCAGAGGAATGTGTCCTATTTTTGGGCCCCTAAAGTCAGCCAGACTCCCAGCCTCTTTCTAATGCGCCATTCACTTGACCATTGTGTTTTTTTTTCCTCTTTTGGGAGGACGCTGTGTGTTTTGATCTGCAGCAACAGCCTCCTCCGTGTATTTACAAGGAGCAGTGCTTGAGTCAGGCTTTTATTCTGACAAATACAGCTGCACTTTGAATTTATGTTTTTCAGTGTGCAGATTTCCAGTTGTCACTTGCAAGTTATTCACATTAACATTTACACAAGCACTATAATTAAGTACAATTTAGAGGTACTTTACTTGAGTATTTCCTTTTTATGCTTCTTTATACGTCTACTAATTATTGTCCTTTATATTCCACTACATTAATTTAACCATTGTTACTTTTCAGATTTTACTAAACATATGATCAGTTTATAAAATATGATGCATTGTTATAGATTAAACTACTATACTCATGTATGTACAGTAGATATGAAGCTATAGCCAGCAGCAGGTTAGCTTAGCTTAGCTTAGCATAGCCCCCTGTACAGTATTATTTTTATTTTAGAGATTAGTTTTGTCAAGGATAAAGACTGGAAACAAAATATACAAAAATATGTTTACACTTCTCAGCTGGTGGGCTGGCCCTCACCGGGCACATTGTCCAGTGTGCCTTGACCGAGGTCTGCTTGGAAAGGCCGACCAAGAGTGAGTTTTACAGCACCGCTCGCCGGGGACCTCGCCGCTGCCCGAGGTCGTGGAGTGCTCACTGCACAGTGCGCCCTCTCTCCCTGTGGGGAGACTCTCTAGACTCCCAGAGCGTCTCTCCTCAGTGCGAGGGCTCTTTGGCGATGTCGGCACGCCGTCTGGTTTACCACTCTTAATGCTGTGTGACTTTTTGCCATCAGCAATCATAACCATAGAACCATAAATTGTTCACTAGAGCACCGAGTTCTTCATAGATCTAGCCTTGAAATTGTGCTCTCAAAGTGCTCCAGATTGATTCATTTCACTTTAATATGTAAAAAATGTTTGGAACATACACCACCACTCCACAGTCTCTTAAAATCGTGTGGGAAAAACTCTATTACGTCATCCAAAACTGGCCCTCCACACACTTCAAAACTCATTCTGCGCCACTGAGACCAAGGGCTGAATCGAGGGCTGGGAGGCGGGGTTAAAGGAAACGCTACTGCGACTGCTCGATGAATCCAATGGATGCAGAAGATCGCCGGATAATCCCGGATACTTCATCACTCAGCAGTCGAGCCACTTTGGCCTCATGCACCACTGAGCAACTCTCATAGGAATGAACGAGGCCCCGCCTCCGACGCTGTATCCAGTTCTCTTTATACATCCGTCAAGATCAGGTGCCAGGTTTTGTTACCTTTGGAGAGAGTCTGCCTATCTGTTTCCCTCTGTTTCCAGTCTTTGTGCTAAGCTAAATTTAGCCAGCTGCTCGTGGGCTCAAGAGTATATTCCTCAAAATGTCAAACTCTTCCTTTAAATATAATTTTAAAACGCATCACTTCCACTTGTAATGTAAAATGTCTTTTTCCTAGATGCCATAGGACAACACATCAGTCATTCCTGCGCTGCTTTGCCGAACGCTGTCGAGCGCTGTCAGACATGGCTGCACGTAATAATGTGACAACCCTTCAGACTACTCTGCTTATTTGACCTCATCTTGCTCGTCTGAGAATTACTCGCCGGTCCGAGTGAGATAGAAAATGTGTCCTGACAGTTAGCCAATGAAACTGTTACTCTTGGTTATTGATCATTACTCATAAGCTGCGCTCCCATCCCCATCATGACTCAGTGGACCTACATACTAATCTTCCTGCAGCCTTGAGCCAGCACATGCTATCGAGAGAATATCGTTGCGTGTTTGTTGGAGTGCGTGCCAACGTTATGTAATGACCACAGCGTCTATGCAAATAGATTAGATGTAATTTGTTTATGTGCAACTGCTAGAACAAAGACAACAGCACTGATTCACTTTCTCTCTGTCTGTCTGTCTGTCTGTCTCTCTTTCTATCAAACCTACTCCTTTTCTTCTTTTACCCCCCCTCACACCGTCCAGGTCTCATATTACTCACTGCTTCTTGTTCCCTGTTCTTCCCGCCCCCGCAGCCCCCCCGTCCGTCCGTCCATTCATACTGTCTCTACATTGAATGCTTATTCCAATAAGGGCTTTATGTATTGTCACAACATGATTAATGCAGTTTTTGCAAAAGGCAATTATTGCCAGCAGAAGGGCAGAGCCACACACGAGGTAATCACAACAGACCGCCGCTCGAGCTGCAGCCCCCGCTCTGCCACTTGCCCTCATCCAGACAGAGAGCACCGCGCAATAGATTTGTAAAAAGGTCATTGGAATAAATTGCCTCTTAGGTACAGTAAAAATGTGTTTTCTGCGTGTCCTCCGGCGACTTAAACTGCCTCTCAAGTCATTGAGCCGTGCGAGTGGCGTCTTCATTATACAGTCTGTTTGTGACATGTATGATAAATAAGAAGATAATGGGTGTTTTCGCATTTGTTTATGCAACGGGAACTCCTTTAAGTACATCAGTAAGGGCATATTTTATTATTCTATTCTGTAGGCGACGCAACAGTGAGAAGTGAGGCACTAACTGCTTGGCGCTAATTAGCTGGTGTGTTCACTTCACTTCACTTCACATAAGATATTAGTGGGAAACAGATAGGGGGCTGAAATCCTGCTTAATTTAACGTTGTGGATTATCGGCTATTTGAAAAGGAATGTGTTTTAATAATGCTGAAAAAAAAGCAACAACCACGTCTGACAAAATCTAACCCTGTAATACACAAATCCTAGGTCACGTTCACGTCGTATGGGCCGGATGGTAAAATGGGATAACTTCCCATGTCTCTGATTTATGACATCAAACAGCTCAAGATAGTTGTGTAATTGCATTTATTTGTACTGTGAAGGGACAAAATCACACAATACATTAAACAAATTCAATGTAACAAATAACTTAAATTGAGGTTCAATTATCTTGAACGACAAGGCATTTAGGTTTGCTTTACTTCCATATCATCAAGCTCCAAGTCGTATATTTCAAAGCTACCTGGTCATGATTACAACTTGGATGTTGACGTGAGATATATTTACAAGTCAGAAACAGCTTATAACAACCCACCTACGTCATTATTAGATGTTCAAAGGAACTGACGTAGCATAAAGAGCGAGTAAGTCGGCATAGGGCAGGTAGTTAGATGGGTCAAACAAACACAGGAGACCGCTGTTTGTGTCCCGTGTGAAACCAAGTAAACGTTGGCTTATTCTTATGTACTTTTGTTACGTAACTTACGTACTTAACTAATGGCAGTTGCTTAAAAAGCGTGATTATTTCATGTAAAAAATTTTCTTATTTTAACCCAAACTACAATCTTTTCCTAAACCTAACCAAGTAGTTTTGTTGTTTAAGTACACCTAAAAACTAAGTAAAACTATGTTGGAAGTTTATTTTGAAAATACACTATGCATGTAACGAGCGGAAACTGACACACCGTCCCTGACACATCAAAAACTGACGCTATCGGAGAACCCAGAGTGTCATAGTTTGAAGCGTAAGGCCGCTGACCAAGCATCGGTATTAGACATGTTGTGTTGCTCGTAACGATATCAACCAAACTCTCTAAAAAGCATGACTGAGGTCACCTAAACAAGACTAAAGACCGTTACACACCGGCGGCGTTTTATTCATGCAATTAATTCGCTAGTCAGTATATTCTCTCAAACTGTTGTTTTTATCATGAATACTTTCTCGCATAGCGCGAATATTATGTGACAAAAAAAAAATTTGTTTTTCAGCGTAAAGGTAATCAAGTTGTGCAGAACGGGCTTAGTTGCACCTATATTTATGAAACAACACAAAGAAAATGTCAATACTCCTTTCAACCTTGACAAAGGCAGCGCAGACCAGAACCTCTCCTTCCATTCTTACCTTTCACAATAAAAGCCCTCGACATATAATATTTGCAGGCGAGTATTTTTCATTTTTGTGTCATTTATTCATCAAGCACCCGGTGTGTAAAGACCTTAATACTAGTGGCTCCGTGAGATAAAATATTTAGACTATCATGGGACACTAAACCTACAATGAAACCATGATTCGACCCCCCCTAATAATGTAGATTATGATCCAATTAAAATGCATTGGTATAAAAATGTGATGAATCAACATTTAACATATCACCAGAAGACAAAAGTGACCATATGATCCTTATAAATTCTTCTAACCAGGCTGTTAACAATAGAGGGGGCCTCCTCTTTTCTCTCCTCCCCCTCCCCTTGCTCTCCTCAGTAGGGTGGGGCGTCCCACCTGCTGCTACCAGGTAGTAGAAACAGGAGCATATGTTGTTTTATTAGTCTGTGTTTGTGTGTGTGCAACCGCGTGCGTTCATGCATGTGTGCTCGAGGTGCTGTTTCCCTCCTAATGTCTGTGTTTGCATGGGAGGGGGGAGGGCCGCCTCTCAGATTCCTGGGTCTCTTGGTGTGAGCTGTGTTGTGCTCCAGCGGTTCCATTTGGCCAACAACGAACCACCCTCCAACACCCCCCCCCCCCCCCCCCCCCCCCCCCCCTCCCCAACCCCCTCTAACCCCCATTAGACAACCTTTACAAGTCCTGCCTGCCAAGATCAGGTCTGATCCTGTCAGCTCTTTACTTATTAGATAAACATGAAGAGGTTGTAGCTCATATAAATGTGACGGTAACACTGATAGCACAATGCAACCGAACACAAAGCTGCAACAGGAAACTGGTGCAATCGTGGTTACTCTCTCAAACAGCTTCTCCTTTCAGAGTAAGAGATGCTGACAAATCTCAATCTGTTATTTCATCACATATAAAGGATGACATTGTTACATAATTGTAACTGAATTGAAATCATATTCAGCCAGGCTTTTGACTGTTTTTTTTACATTATTTTATTCACTTATTTTATTGTATTTAAGTTGTAAACTCGTATTCTATTTTATTGTTATTTTTTTAATCACAAATGTTTTTGTATTTAAGTTGTATAATGTTATTCTATTTGATTGTTATTTTATTAATCACTTATTTTATTGTATTTGAGTTGTATATTTGTATTCTATTTGATTGTTATTTTATTAATCACTTATTTTATTGTATTTAAGTTGTATCATTTTATTTTTGTTTTTAATTTTATTAATCTAGTTTTTATTTCATGCTGTTATATTACCATCACTGTTATTATAGCTTTTAAAAATTCTATTTTATTGCATTTTTATCTCATGTGCATTGGTCTCAAATTGTCAAATTGTTGTATAGCTGCAACAATCTATCGATTAGTTGTTAACCATTAAATTAATCGGCAACTATTTTGATAATAAATTAATCGGTTTGAGTAATTTTTCATGAAAAAAAGTAAAAATTCTCTGATTCCAGCTTCTTAAATGTGAATATTTTGGACAAAACAAGACATATGAGGACATCATCTTGAGCTTTGGGGAACACTGATCGACATTTTTCAACATTTTCTGACATTTTATAAACCAAACAACAAATCGATTAATCGAGAAAAATAATCAACAGATTAATTGACAATGAAAGTAATCGTTAGTTGCAGCCAGATCTGTGAAGCACTTTGAACTGCACTAACCTGTATGAAAGGTGCTATACAAATAAAGTTTGATTGATTGATTGATAATTCTTATCTTTATGGTGAATTAGATTTGATTTTCTTGCTCTTAATCTTATTGTTCTGCCTCATTCTGCCATGTTGGTAAGGGTCTGTTGACTAATAATGACTTTGGTATCTCGATATGCAGATAGTTTAATCTGTCCAGGTTTTGAGATATCCTCAACAGGAAATTCCACCTCTTTTCCATACAATGGAGGTGAATGGAATCTTGTTTGTGGTGTTTTCTCTTCCCCGGAAACTGTGTTACTCTGGATAATCCACAGAATACTTTGTCAACAGTTTCTTCGGAACTATTTGTTTGGTAGAAAGCAGTTCTGCTGAAAGCTGTTCACACCAAGGTGGATTGTCAGGAGAAACTCTGTACCCAGGTTACAGTTAACTTTCTGCAGTAGCCTCATTAATTGGCGGCAATTACAGATCATTTTGCAACAATCTTACAGGGCTCTTGCATGCCAATGCATGGGTCACAAGTATGACGTTTGTTTTTTAATCAGTGAAAAGTTTCAAAAAGAGCAACAAGGAATGATCTCATGTTGCAAATCACAGCTTGCATGTTGCAAATTTGGTGAAACGCCAAAATTCGCTTTAGGTAATCGGAATAGGAGATAAGAGAAACATGATTTCTCAGCCCATTTCTTAGCCATGTGTATACATGTAACCCAGTTTGTAATCAGCTTTTAAGTGTGTGCGATAAAAAAAACTTCAGACAGGGAAAGTATAACAGCTGAGCAGTCGGATAAAAGGAAAAATCATTATATACATAGCTATGCGTTCTCATTAAATACTGAACTAAAGTAACCTCTAAGTCTAAATAAATCAGTTCCCACAACTGAACATGTGACATTCAGACACACGTTTGTGCTAGAAGGAAGAACCATGCTGTCACTGAACCAGATTGTGCGTAACCTGGTTCTGCATAGCTAGATGCCACTTGAGGTTAAGATGTAAAATAGGTGTTGTGTAATTTGGGTGGACCGAGCCTTTAAGATAGAAGCAGAAAAACACTTAAAGAAGAAGAAGAAGAATAGCAGGCAAACAAATGATATAATGAGCATGACCTCTAAAGCTTAAAACTACCTGTGTTTATGTTTTCCTGACAAAGGAAGTAGCGTGATGTTGTTTATATCACCGACAAACGTCATGAATGATCAGGAATGAGGTTAGGGTGGATGACTGGGTGTACGAAGCACGTGAAAGAAACAGCAGAGATCAGGGTGTGTATCCGTCTCCTACCGGCAGTCAACATGAAAGGAAATAGTTTAAAAGTCCCATATTGTAAAAAGTGAGATTTTCATGTATTTTATATTATAAAGCAGGTTTAAGTGTTATATAAATACTGGTAAACTATCAAAACGCTCAATATACGGAGAAAAACACACAGCCCGTATTCAGAAATTGTGCGTTTGAAACAAGCCATTAGGATTTCTGTCCATTTGTGATGTCACAAATATACAATATTTAGACCATTACACGGTTTTAAACGTAAACATTCTAAATGTGTCCCAGTTTATTTCCTGTTGCAGTGTATGTTAATGACATCACCTGACAGGAAGTAAAGATGGACCCAAACTGTTGCCTAGCAACGCAATTCTGTTGCAATTCCGTTGAAATGTGCTAAAACTGAGCGTTTCAGACAGAGGGTAAATACAGGTATATTCAGGCAGACAGTATGAGGAATATATAGTTTTTTTTAACATTACCGCATGTAAACATGTTCTAGTAGACACACAAAATACAAGTATGAACCTGACAATGGGCAAGATATGGGACCTTTAACATGTAATACGCATATTTGTTTCCTTTCCAAGATTTAGAACAGAACATCTAAGAATGATACTACTCTCATGTCTGTACTTCAAGCAGTTTTTTGTCAAATTAGCCAAAGATACAATACATAACTCCCCTTAGAAGCACAAAATGCCTTTCCCATTTTTTTTTGTATATGGATAAAACAAATACGACACGGAGTGTTAATTATTGAGCTTTCGAGTTGGTTTGGACAGAGCCAGGCTAGCTTTTACCCCACTTCCTGTCTTTATGTTAGGATAGGATAATGGCCTTCTGGCTTTAGCTCCACATGTGGAGTGGTATCACTCTTCTCATCTAAAGGCGTTTTTTTCTTGCAATTAATTTGCACATAAATTTGCATGTAAATATATATTTTTATATTTTTGTCTTGAATACTTTCACTCCGAATGCGAATATTATGTGCCGAAAAACCAACATACTTTTTTTCTTAGCTTTCCCACAGTGAATAACGGCGTTAACTAATCACGTTGTGCAGAACATGTTGAGTTGCGCCTATCACGGAGGCTCCGTAGTCCAAACCAAGACGCCAAACTGTATTACTCCTTTCAACCTTGACAAAGGCAGCGCAGACCAGATCCACTCCTTCTGTTCTTACCTTTCACAATAAAAGCCTTGAACATATAATAGAGTGGTGCAGGCATGACTTTTTTTTGTAGACCAACCCGGAAGTTAGCATCGCCCTGGTTCCCTCAACAAAAAGCCAATGGGATTTTTCCATTGGGTTTTTGAATATTGTACAGAATAAGCTCTGTGGCAAACCAAATACTTACGCATTTTGTTCAGCAAGATAATATTCCCAAATGAACACCATTTTTATGATTTTTGAAGTGTTAATGCAATCACTAGAAGAAAAACGCTAACGTTAGGCTATAAACAAACTACACCACGGTCGCATGAACGCGAGTATACACAACGAGGCTGTAACGGCGGACGAGTCGGCGTGATGAAGTTTAGTAGTCTCATTTAGCCAAAGTGAATTATTTACTGACTAATTTAATATCGTAGAATAAAACGTTAAAATCTCTTAAGCTTGTGTTAACCACAGACCTTATTTCAGGCATCTAACTAAAAACCCATTAAAAAAAAACAATTGACTTCGAGACGAGGGAACCACAAATGCTAAAATGCTAACTCATTTCCGGGTTTTAGGACTCATTCCTGCACTACTCTATATTCGCATGCGATTATTTTGCAGTTTTGTTTCCTTTATCCGTCTCGTTCGCGGTGTGTAAAGGCCTTCAGAAAGAAAACAAAAAGGGTATTTCCTGGTTTTTCTGAAGGGTTTTCCCAAACTTCAGTACTTTTAGCGTAAACATAACCACACCGTAACAGTAGGTCTACTGTGTGAGAGCTCTTTCTGGAACAGGCATGTGGGTAATTTTGGAAAAATGATCTTGTCCCTTTGGTATGAGGACCTGTTGAGGATGATCACATCCCTACTGGCACTCGTATTTTCACTTGAACTGAGAAAACCACAGTTTTAACACTGATAGCTGCCTGTGGCTCTGTTGACACTGCGGGCCGTCGCTGCTTCTGTCTGATTCTTTTGGATGACGATTCAAATCTATTCTAGGATGCAACCCATATCTGATACCAATATGAGCTGACAGCAAGGTCGAGCAGACCTTGCTGTCAGCTCAGAGTAAGAATAAAACATGTCACATTTGTTTTTGTACCTACACTAAGCTTCTCCTGCATGCCTTAAAAAGAAACGTCTTTGATTAAAAGTAGCTACACGTCGCCTATTGACTGCTTTAAAGCGTTAGCCCACATACCGATCATATAACTGTCTGGCTTTCATTCCATTGTTGGATTTGGTAGTCTTCCATGCTGATGTTGGCTCAGCCAAACCGCCAAAGTGTGAAATGAATGATGACTTACTTATTGTCATGGCAATGCTGACAAATTCACAAATAGAGCTTTCAAATACAAGTAGCCTAACCTGCCTCATTTTGCTCTCCTCGTAGACACCGGAATTGAAAAATGTGAGTGTGCAGCTTTATATAAAAATATAAGATTTGTATAAAGTGGTCGAGCGAAATGTATCAGTGCGTCTTTGCGAAATATTTGGATAAGCTTGGTGACTTAGTTACTCTCCTCGGGAAGACTAGTTGGTGCAGCTAACCAGCTAGGCTAGCGCTATTTATTCACAATACGATGTCTCCTGCAGATTCTCACTATTTTCTCTCTGCTATTCTGCTTAAATCCCCTGGCATTTTTTTTAACTTCAACATTGTTCACCATTTCCTTCACTAAAAAGACATTTGAGAGGGAAAATAAAGCTCTTCGTACTAATACGTTTCCTGACGTCCAGTTAGCTGTTGTGGAGAAGTTAAACCGACAGAAAAGTGAATGGTGCAACACAGCTAATAAGCAGCGTTGCCATATGGGGGATATTAAAGGTCCCATATCATGCTCATTTTCAGGTTCTTACTTGTATTTTGGATTTCTACTAGAACATGTTTACCTACTTTAATGTTTAAAAAAAACTTTATTTTCCTCATGCTGTCTACTTGGATATAGCTGTGTTTACCCTCTGTCTGAAATGTTCCGTTTTAGTACATTTCTATGGAATTGTAACAGAATAGCGTTGCTAGGAAACAGCTTGGGTCCATGTTTACATCCTGTCAGGAAATAAACTGGGACCCATTTAGAATGTTTACGTTTAAAACTTTGAAATGGTCTAAATATTATAGATTTGTGACATCACAAATGGACAGAAATCCTGACGGCTTGTTTCAAAAGCTCAGTTTCTGAATACGGGCTGTGTGTATTTCTCTGTGGATTGAGCGTTTCGATACTTTCACAGTATTTATATAGAACTTAAACCTGCTTTATAATATAAAAGCCATTAAAATGTCACTTTTTACAATGTGGGACCTTTAAACTATCGTACTAGAGGCTTAAAAAGGTCGTATTTTGAGGGAAATTATCGTACGCGAGTCATAACTACGCAAAAAAATAGGTATAAAAGTGTAATTTTACACATATTTAAACAACTTTAAAGGATCCAGCAGACTAATACCAACTACTCATTGCAAGCGTCACAAAACGGTCATTTTGGCACTTTGGGCATTATTGATCGTACATCATATACAGGGCAAAATGATTGTACAAATATGATAATTATCGTACATCTGGCAACGCTGCTAATAAGCAACTCCAGCTTCATCCATTTTGAACTCTTTGGTTCTCAGACGGCCTGTGAGTGAACAATAGCACAAACCTCTGGATCAAAGTTTAAAAAAATCATTCAGATTTACTTGTGAGCGAATCCACTAATCACTGCAATTCCATTAGAACTAATTTAATTTGCCGCAAAATTCCATCGTTTTAAAAGCTGATTTGACCCATTCTTAACACAACAGGGGAAACAGGAAGTAGGATTTTGGCAGTTTCAGGGTAAATACGGCCTGAATGGCTTGCTCTGATTTTTTTTTTACAGTGTAATGAGTAATAGTGGCACAATGTGCCTGTTTGTACACAGCCATCAAGACTGTCTGTTCATACTGAGTTGTGTTAATGCCCTATGAGTCACTGCTGCATGGTCTCCTCTGTTGAAATACATGTTTCCTACAGACACTCGCAGACGATGACGCTGTTGCCATAGGAGACAGACATAATGTACGACGTAGGTCTAATGAACGTCGGTTAAGCTTGTGTCTGACCCATTCATATGATACTACTGTCACAGGTTAACCTCCTGTCGTCACTGGTCACAGAGGCTCCAGTCTGCCATTGTAGTCTCATAATGTTACTGCAAAAACCATAGAATTGCACAGAATTACATTTCCAAGATAGCAAATACAGTCTCTGTCTTCTCCCCACATTTGCTGCCTCTCGCGACCTACTTCTGCTCTTTCTCTTGTTCTTTTTAAGATAAAGATCGCTTAGGTTACATGTTTAAATGTCAATAACATTACATTAAAATTCACATCCATAATAAAAACAATTAGATGGCTGAGGTGTGTGGAGGGTTGAGAAGACACATCGACTGGCTGAGTTAACCCCTCGCCCCTGTGTTGGCCTGAGTATTAGTGAGGATTATCTTCCTTCACCACAAATGAGATGATATGATAATTGCATGAATTGGACCTGACATTTTCCCCAATTATCTTATTTTATCTTAAAGTCAGAAAACCTATGATCTCAAGATGATGAAAACAAAGATAGATGAATAGATCTCAGCTTTCTATCGAATACATTATATACAGGAGAAATCTGTATCTCCTTCTTTTATTTGGGGTTTTAATTGTTTCCAATGTAGCACATACAGAAACCCAGGATAGAACATTATATTTTAGTATTGAATTGCTAATAAACCTAATAATAAACAAAGTTCTTCACAGATTTAGTCTAGCTTATAAAGCAGCTTAGTCCCCCATGGGAATTTTCTTTATATTAAATTATTCTGCAGCACAGAACTTATATTCAGTACCAATTTTCAGTGACAATTTATTATATTTTGTGACATTATGTAACATAAAAAGGAATGTAGAGGTCGGGGTGGATGGGCTGAAAATATGTTTGCACATAATCAAAGATTCTTGTTGGCATATGATGTTTTTCCAACAATACATAAATTAGCAGTATTCAGTGTCAGTAAACACAACAGTATACAAAACTGTATGAGTGTTTAATTTCCCCACTGCTGTTGAGAACTGCTGACAACTCCATCTGCTGATGAAGAGCGTGTGATGTGATTGAAAGCTCCAGAACAGCTACTAAAAGGACCTTGTCCAGATTATTTGCTCAATTTGTACAAATTGTTCTCCTTTTGGGTTGGATTAGCCCCGCCATTTTAGCTCTTACGATTTGAACTCACCTCATACAACGTATGATATCTTATGGAAAGTTATTCCTCATTACCTCCGCCAAGGCCAATGGCCTTGAGCCAAGGAGGTTATGTTTTCACCAGCGTTGGTTTGTTTGTTTGTTTGTTTGCTTGTCTGTCTGTTAGCAGGATTACTCCAAAAGTTTGTGATGGATTTGAATGACATTCTTTGGAGGGGTGGGATGTAGCACAATGAACAATCCATTAGATTTTGGTGATGATTCGGATCACGAAAACACACCGTTTTAATAATAAGCCGACCACCTCACGGTACTGCCAGCTGTGAGCTGTGATCTGTTTTTAAAGTCGCGCAACTTGGCGGAGGTCTGCGCTCTCCAAGTGCCATTCTAGTTTTTCATGCATTCTCCTAGGAATGTCCAGCAACACGTGTCAATCTACGCTCGTTACATGCATACAGTCGTTTCAAAATAAACTTCCGTCTTCACAGGAAACAATTTTGTTAGGTTTAGGCAACAAAACTGCTTACTTAGGTTTAGAAAGAGATTGTGATTTGAGTTAAAATAACTACGGAAATGGTGTTACTTATGGACAAAAGTTACGCGAGAAATAATTCAACGTTGACATCCACCCCGACCTCCTCCTTACGTTGCGTTTATTGCTTTTTTTATTTCCTGGTTAATGATTACATGGATTAAATACAAATTACTTTGTGGGATATATACAAATTTCAGAGTATTACTTTTCGTAGGTATAGCTACGAATGATGTCTGAGAACGGCCTGACTTTTATCACAAGTCTCCTTCAATATGTACATGTTCTTATTTATTAACTAAGACAATATGTTGTGATAATGCACACAAAACAACAAACATACTCTTACTTTTATTTTCGCGGAGCAAGCTGGCAAATGTTTCCTTATTCTTAGAAGCCATGTCGCCGTGTACACATAATATCCGCACGTAAGAACCACGATCATATGGCATCGCATGGAAAAGGAAAATCCATCCATCCATCCATTATCTGTAACCGCTTATCCCATTCGGAGTCGCGGGGGGGCTGGAGCTGATCCCGGCTGACATTGGGCGAAGGCGGGATACACCCTAGACAGGTCTCCAGACTATCAGAGGGCTGACACATAGAGACAGACAACCACTCACGCTCACATTCACACCTACGGGACATTTAGAGTCAGCAATTAACCTTCATGTCTTTGGACTGTGGGAGGAAACCTGAGAACCCGGAGAAAACCCACGCTAATACGGGGAGAACATGCAAACTCCACACAGAAGGACCTCAAGCCGGATTTGAACCTGCGACCCTGCAGCCCATGGAAAAGGAAAATGACCTATTATGCAATTTATCTTTTATAGCTTTTGCCTTTTTTTTGATCAAATGAAATGAAACTTCGGACACTTCTGCAGCAACTAAAGCCAGAAGTGATGAACGTCCCTCCCTGTGTGGAAGATAAATCAATGTAGATGGTATACAGAAGATCTTTTCTTCTTTTATCTAGTTTATCTTTCACCTCTAGCAGCTGTCCAATTTGTCAAAATGGCAACACAATTACATCTAGAAGCACTGTTTGGGAATATTATATAAACCATATATATTACTATATCGGCTACTGTTGTTAGCAATTCTTACATGTATTGACATGGTTAATAATTTGTCATTTCCAGTGGTTAATGAGCCGTTGCTGTGGAGTTATGGCCTGTGAATTCAAATTCCGACCTGACTTCAACTTTTATTTGCACCTTTTAAATGAACTTGGTCCGGAGCTCCAGTTACAAAAAGTCCTCAGCTCAGCACACACATCGACCTGGCAAAGTTTTGGCATCATGCTCCGACTCACTCTGCCTGTTGCCTAAGACTAGTTGTGAACTTAGTGCCGGGAGCACAGGGTCCAGTCTGCTATTCTTAGCACTCTTGGAATGCTGTTTCTCCGCCCTGTTATTTTGTTTGCTCTCTCTTCACTTCGGTCATGTTAGGAAACTTGTGTTTGGCCTGGCTGCTCTTAGCCAGGATAACAACCGGCCCCCGAGGCCTGTGACGTGCTGCTGGACTGTTGTGGAGAAGAAGAGTCATGATAAGGTGAATAACATGCTGCCCCCGTGGTTACTTTTAAAGGAAATGCCTGGATACCACGAAGACTACATGTAAAACATACTGTCCTCTTTAAACTTTAAACATTTGCTCACAAACAAGTCCAGACTTTTTGGGATACAGCATGGCTAAAACAAAAGCAAGCTTCATGAGGGAACGCCTTTTGAAGACAGACATTATGAATGGTGACAACGCATGTACAAAGTCAATAATGGCATGCCCTGTAGCCTAGAAAGTAGCATGTGTGAGCAGGGGATTACAAGTTTGGATACACACTTTGGGGACAGGTGCGTGGGAACAAGAGTGAGTAACACTCTTGACATGGCCTTAAGCAAGGCACTTAGCCTCGCACTGCTCCAACAGAGATCTGTGGTTATATAGGGCAGCTCTGGAGTGTGAATGTGTGGAGCTACATGAATTAAATGTTACTGGAGGTACTATTAAATACTGGTGTGTTCTGCACCAATGAAGACATTTTCTACAACATTCGTAGGAGAATATGTGAATATGGACCTGTAGCTGTAGATATTCAGAGAGGATGATGAGTTAGTTGAATATCAGCTGCACAGAACAAAACCACTTACATAATACTCATTAGTTCTTGAAACGCACTCGTCAACAACCTTTCTGAATCTGTTCTAGGTTAGAGGAGGCTATTTAATTTGCATTTCCATAATTTATTTAAACAGCTGGCACATTGCAACACAGTTAGCATGGCAGTTAGTGAAATAGTCCCAAAATTTAATCTATTTAATTCGTGTATATAGACAAATTTCTCTTTTTTTCGTGACACTTTCAACTACTACGTATTTTTCGTGTGTTTTCCTACAAATGTCCAGCAACACGTGCCGCATGGAAGTGCTGTAACTTAAGTACTGAAGTTACGTGACAAATAAATTATTTCTGGTTTCATATGGGACACGAACACCAGTCTCCTGGGTGAAAGTCCTGTGTTAATTTGACCCACCCATTACAGTAGGTAAACATGTTCTAGTAGAAACCCAAAATACAAGTATGAACCTGAAAATGAACACGATATGTTCCCATTAAGGTTTGTTGAATATCGGCTGACACTACAGAACAGAACAACTTATATTATAACATAATACTCACTGGTTCTTGAAACACACTCATCGACAACCTTTCTGAATCAGCTCAGGTTCTAGGATAGAGGAGGCCATTTCATTTGCATTTCCATAGTTTATTTTAACAGCTGGCGCCAGCACATTTATATGTTAACATCAACTTGTTATCTTTATTGTAGATGCTCGAGTGGTTCTTGGCTTTGGGGATATTGGCAAAATAGTTTTTACAGCAAGTGAAACCATGGATTTGTCCTTACAGTAAAGGGAATACAGGATCACAGTCACCAAGGTTGGCTGCCATTGAATAAGTCTCGTTATCTTCTATTATATTTAGTATAAATCTGTGTGTCAGATGTCAGTATACAATCTAAATATGCTTTAATAGAGTGCTGCAGGAATGAGTCCTATAAAACCCGGACATGAGTTAGCATTTTAGCACTTCCAGTTCCCTCGTCTGGAAAGTCAACGGGTCTTTTGAACGGGTTTTTAGTTAGATGGCTGAAATAAGGGCTGTTATTAACACAAGCTTAAGAGATGTTATATCAAATACGTCAGTAAATATCCTCGGGAATTTTGAAGCTTGTATATGTCTTAAAAAGTGGCTAAATGAGACTACTAAACGTCATCACGTCGACTCGTTCTTCTTTACAGCCTCGTTGTGTATATTCACTCTCATGCGACCTTGGTGTAGTTTCTTTATAGCCATAACGTTTGCTTTTTACTTCTAGCGATTGCATTCACACCACAAAAATCATAAAAGTGGTGAGAGAGAGATTATCTTACTGAAAAAAACTTGCAAGTATCATAAACGTGTGTTTGCCACAGAGCTTATTTTCTACAATAATCCAAAACCCAATGGAAAAATCCCGTTGGCTTTTTGTCGAGGGAACCCTTGTGATGCTTATCCCTGCACAACTCTATTTTGAATGTGCTGTTGATTTACACTGTTCTCCCACAATGCAATGCACTAGAAGCTGCTCTCAGCCATGAAAAACTCAAATCAATTGTGGACAGTGGTGAAAAATATCCAGGAAAACCAAACTTAACTGCCATTACCATTTCGCTGTCCTAACTGCAAAAACAGCATACTTTACAAGTTAGTATATACAGTATTCCATGATACAGAGAGGTGTTTCTGTTATTTAGCCAACCCTCATTGATATAAATGGGGTTGACAAAATAGTAGAAACACCTGTTAGTAGAGCACAATACAATTCAACAGCACCAATAATCCAATAACCTGAAACTAAATTCATATAAAAATGAGCAGCTTTCTCAGGAGAAGTTCAGGCTTGGCGAGTGGATATTTCTCACCGAAATGCACCTTGGGAGTTGTAGTTCACTTTTCACCTTGTGTTTTTACCTTACTTTTTTAATTTTTTAATGAAAGAACCATATATTTTCTTAAACCCAAAACTCTATAAGTGAAAACCTTGACCTGCTTGTTGTGCTCAGCCTGGACCAACGGTGATGGACCGACCAATCTACCAACCTAGAGCACAAGAGGCTAAAAAACAATTATGTCAATTAAGTCTTAAAATTATACCAGCGCCAGTCTATGCAGGTGTGGCTTGCCCTCATGTGCGTCATGTGTCCCTAACCCTTATACAATCCTTTATTGTTTATCTCAACTGTTTTAAATGAAAACTAAACTGTTTGTGAGCTTTAAAGTGAGTTGCATCTTCAGTTTAAACGCAGCATCAAAAGTGGCAACTTTCCAAGGCCGAGGGGCCGAGTGTACATGCACACTACGTTGTGTACTTGAATATTTGATTTGAAGCTCATTCCTGTTGAGTGTAATAATCAGTGTCTTCTGGCAGAGTCTACATGTTCTCAGGTCGCACAGAATGTCCTGATAGTCGGCCGGTTGTGTCAGATTGTTTTCCTTGTTCCTCCTCCTCCTCCTCCTCCTCCTCCTCTTCCTCCTCCTCCTCCAAAAACACTGGCTGCCTGGAGTTCTCGGTATCCAGCAGAGTGATCACATGTCTCCCAGGCTTGAGTAAATCACACAACACAGAGCAAGATGGGCTGGACAAAGGAAAAATAGGCTGATAGCAAGAGAGGTGGTGGTGGTGGTGGTGGTGGGAGGGGAGCAGGGTGGCATGGAGCACGTGTTTGAAGTAGCTCTGCTTATACCCATCCAGATGAGCGAGAGCACGTGGACGGGGGAGGGAGGGAGAGAGCGGAGAGACGACTGGAGGGAGGGGAGGGAGGCTGTCCGAGGGGAAAACAGGCACCTCTGCAACAGCAGCACTAGGCTCATGTGACAGCTCCATTGTTGTTGCAAATAACTTCACTTTCATGGTGAATGATAAGATATGTCATGTGATAGAACAGCAGTATTTTCTAACATTATAAACAGGGGAGCGGCCCACAATAACAATTATTAGGTTCAGTAAAAACTTGAGTCTTATTTACTCAGTTTTGTCCATCATTCCTATCTGTAATAACAACATTGTATTTGGCAAGTTAATTGCTGAGATAACACAGTGACGCAGTTTTAAAGAAACCACCAACGTATTCAGAAGAGACAACAACAAGTTATTACCCAAATTGTCCATTGTAGACATCCATAACAGTTTATGGAGTGGCTCCCAGCCTCGACAGGGCCGTAGCCAGGATTTTAAAGATAGTGAGGTGAAATCCAAATCCCCCCAAACAACAAAAAGGAAGTCACTGAAAATGCTGTTTCAAACCTTTTTCCACTCTGCCAAGAGTAGAATACTTTTTGTCGGTCTAAAAATATCCAATTCAATCCAAATATTGTTTGTAAAGTACCTTTAAAAAGTGCTGTACAATCAAAATATGGCAAAACCCATAAAAACTTGCTTAAAAGACAGAGATTTGAATATATCTAGTCCAAAACTACTGCTAAAACCACCAAATTTACAGGAAAAATTACAGAGAACATGAACCCAATGGATGCCACAGCGCTGAACTTTGTCCTACTCTGTTTATGTTCTCAATTTGTACGTTGTATAACCTAAAGAAAAAAACATGAATAATGCTAATTCTCTAAGAAACACTGCCCTGGGCTAACCACCTGTGCACTGGAATCACAACGTACTGGGCCAAAGTGTTATTGAGAAACATTTTACACCTTAAGCACAAATACATTTTTGTCACATTTTCCCATCATTAACTTGTAGCATTTTAACGAGGTCAAACACATGTTTTTGTTTGTTATTGAAAACAGCACCAGAGGCCAGACGGGATCGGAAGCATGTAACAATTAGCAAATGGGAGGGTTTATCTTAGTTTAGGCCTTATAGTTGTTTCACCCTTACAACTGGATATCTTGGCCTGGGACGAACTTAACCTCACTCCAGAGCTTTTTGGGCCTGTATCGCAAAACACGGGGCTAAGATTACTAATGGGAATTTGGGTCTCAACGATAGCAATCTAACATTTGTTGTCCAGGTTAATATCAACAAGTTGCATCTTACGAGCATCCTGATGATGTAAATTATTTTGATTTTAGTAACTTGAAGCTAAAGGTTTTTAAGCACGGTGGTTTTCATGCGTTTTATCCGCATGTCAATACATTTGTTCAAACTGTTGTTTTTTTCATGAATACTTTCACACAGGATGTAAATAATACGCTGCGAAAAAGCGACATACCATTTTTTCTGACTGAGGCTGACTTTTCTGAGCTTTCGCACCGCGAATAAAGGCATCGACCAATCACGTTGCGTGGAACGGGTTGAGTTGCTCCTATATCTATGAAACAACAACAGGCTCCATAGTTTGTCAAATTACTCCTTTCAATCTTGACAAAGGCAACGTGGACCTGATCAACTCCTTCTCTTTTTACCTTTCACAATAAAATCCCTAGATGTATCATATTCGCAGGGCAAGTGTTTCGCATTTTCATTTCATTTATACGTTACGCCCCCGGTGTATAAAGGCCTTAACTGTCTCAAGGGCTAATCAATGCTAGTGTGGCGAGCCTTGGACTTTTTGTATCAGGTTAGCCATGCAGGGAAAAGCACATTTAACGTAATTCCTTGCAAAACTCCAGCAGTTATAGTTGGTCCAAAGATTAGCCAGCAAATTCACAGCCGACATCCTGATTGACTAATGTTACGGCAGCATAATAAAAGCAAAAGAGAACAAAGATGAAGTGAAACTTGAATTGAAAATCATATTAGAGTAGCATTCTGGACCAAGTTCCCCTTCAAACTGACGGTTGTGTGACCTCTGTTTGATCATTTGTCACGCTGACAAATTTAGATAATTTATATGAGTTGAGTGTTGAATTTTTTGGAGGCAAATGATATTATATGCAGGGACTCTGCCAAAAGCTTCGGGTTGAGTGAATGAACGGCTCCGCTCAGCAAGGTGAAAGATAAATCAACATCACTGTAACCTTGTTGAAAATTCACTGTATGTTTCTCGTGCCGCAGCGGCTCCAGTGTGTTCGGCACTGAGCCATGCTGACACATTACATGCTGCCGGAGCACACCTGCTGGGTTTTGGTCTCCTTCTCCCTTTCCTCCTCCCTCCTCCTCCCTCCTTCTTGGCTCCCCTCCCCCCCTCTGTCTAAACCCAACCCGGTTTCCTGGCAATGTGGTGAGAGAGCCGTTGGGCTGCGTCTTTGTTTGCGTTCCCTCGGCTTCCTCTTTTCACTGAGTGCTTCAGCAGAGCAGAGATAGTTAGAGCGAGCGGCGCTCCCCTCCCCCCACCCCCGGTATCCACGCCTCAGCATGGTGCTACATGCCAAGCGACCTGAGACCTGAGACGCTCCCTGACTCACAGTTCAATCCACTGACAGACTTTTATTGGCTGTGTATCCCAAACGCCGTGGCCAAAGCATGTAGCACAGCAGTTCATACCGTAATGAGGTGACAAGTTGTTTGGTTTTGATAGACTAATAAATCATTATCCTCCCCAGATTCAACACAGACTACTTTTATATCCTTACTAACAATTATAGGTTTGTAAAGCATGGATTATATCACGTAGTGTTTGTGTGTTGGCATGTTTGCCTGAGATTAGAGCAGCAACTGCCAACACTGACATTCTTTTCAAGGTGTTTAAATTCTTGTTGTTGGATCAGACGCTACTTATTGTATGGCGGGAGTCATTTTTGTGCCAAATTGTGATTCGAATAAATGAACAAAACAAAAAAAAGAAATCACTTCTCACTTGTAAACTAATGGACAGGGATTGTATTTCAAGGAGCCCGTCCCAGCGTGCATTGGGTGACAGGCAGGGAAATACCTTGTCTATTTGCACCTGTGGGAAATTTACAGTCTCCACTTGACTTGACCTGTAGGCTATGTGTTGTGGATGGTGAGAGGAAATGGGAGCACCCAGAGGAAACCTATACACAAAACACAGAGAGAACATGCAAACTACATCAGAAAGTGCACCTGCACTGCTGATCCCCCGTCAGAACAACACAATTAAAAATGTAGAAGTGAGCTCGTTATATAATCTGCTTCTCAATGACAGGGTTTCTTCGTTGCTCAATTTATCCGTGATGGAAACATTAAGTCCTATGGTATGAGCATTCACCTCGCTGCACATTTTGTTTTTAACCTCCATAGTGTTAGAAATGGCTTGTGGGTGTTTAAGATTACATATTGTAACTGTGGTTCTACGAGCACAGCTGCAGCCCTCAAATGCTTCTGTACGCTTTGACACCCCTCTCTTCAGAGCGTCTATATTTATATATGTACATTTTAACAAAATGCACAAACACAGACTCATTTTATAGCTGTATAGAAGGGCACAGTTGGAGTAATCTCTATAAACATATATCTGCATATGAATGCAGAATCTGTCAGCAACGGGACAAGATTTTGGTATCAGAAGCATTCTGATTTGTTTCTGTAGTCCGTTTGTAGTCCCAGTAGTATTGACCAGTTGTGGTTTAGTGGGCTTGCATACAGATAAACAGTCCGTGTGGAGAACAAAAGAGGCAGAACACATTGGCTGGAACACAATCTTGAAACCCATCGGCTATCGCCTGATGCCGATTTAGCTTTTTATAAAAAAAATGTAAATGTATCCGCATTCATGTGCGACGCCAAGTTGCTAATCGGCCTGTAAAAAATGACCAACTCAACAGAAGAGGAAGCCTCGACCAGGATCCATTATCCATTATCCACTTGCTACTGTACACCGGAACCCCCGAAATATTGGCGTTGCCCCCAGAGACTAAATCGTCATCAGACCGATAGCCGATGGGTTCCGAAATTGCAGCTGGAGATGTGAGGGATCTAAGTCCTGTCTCCATCCAGAACCAGCGACCCATACAGTATGAATAAATACATAATTATTCTTCCTTAAAAAGAATAGTTCCACATTCTAGGAATTACATTTATTTGTCTTGAAGAGATTTATAGATCAGAAGATCCAAATAACTAGCAGCCAGTACGTTAGCTTAGCTTAGCACACTTTCTGGAGTCTGTGAGGTTGCCGAGCTACCGGTGGAGACGCCAGGAAATGACTGTGCCCTGCCAAGAGTCAGTCCTGCACATAATCCCCTGTAAAACTACGACATGACATTGTATACTTGGGTTTTTGTGGTGAAAAAGCACATGAGGGATGACATGTTAATTAATTAGCTTTAGAGGTACTGGCACATTTTGTCTTTGGACAAAGCCAGCCTGTCGTGGTTCTGCTGGACTCTTCGGTTGGACTCTTTAGGGCTTCTTATGTTAGGCCTATATATGTCAACCCTAAACATTTGTACTGTTTGTATTCTGAGACTTGCGTTTTGGTGGCATTTAGTTTATTATAGGGTGCAGTTTTGTTGTTGTTGTTCTGGCTGTACACTGTTTCCTGTGAGGAGTGTTTGTTTTTTCCTCTCTGTTTTGTATGTTTTTATATTTTCAGTTTCCTGTGCTTGCTCTGTATGTTCCTTATGTGTTCCTGTAGCCCTGCCCAACATGTCTTCCCTTGTACACCTGTTAAGAGTCTAGCCTAGTCAGCCCTTCCTTTGTGTTGCCAGTCCTCATTGTCTTGTTGCCCAATCCCAGTGTTTCCCTCCTTACTCTAGTTCCCTGCCCACTCCAGCTGTACATTGTCTTGAGATTAGCTCTTTGTGTATTTATACCTGCCTGTTCGTTGAGTTCTTCTTTGTCAGTTTGTTTGTTTGTCAGTCTCTGTGTTGACGCCGAATTGTTGCTCCTCGTGTTCAGTCTGTCTTAGTTTCATTGTGTTTTACTTTAGTCTCCACAGTTGGAAAATAAATAGTTTTTTAGTTGCTGTCTTTGCATTGGGGTCCACCTGCCTGCTTCAAATGTATACACAGTCTTGCTCTTTCCCCTGTTTCCAGTGATAGTGGTGCCTATATTCTCACCTAATTCTCAGCAAGAAAGAAAATAAATTGGCAAAACTAGGAAAATAAGGCCCTTGTTGATGTTTTTATGATGAAATAAATGTATGCCGTTTGAATTGTTTTTCAACACACCAAAATATCTGTAGAACAGAGTGCTAGTGTTTCAGGGATATGAGAACCATGTTGATGGAACATTAACTTTAATAATGTCCAAAAAATTTGGACATTATTTGTCGTAGTTCCTCTCTTGCTTTTGGTGACAGTTAACACCAACACGTTTTCATCCCAACTCATCACTACTGACGCTTTATCAGACCCCTTGGTGTCACTTTTGGGTCACTTGTAAACATGTGCTTAATGTTGTGAATTAAACAAAAACACTTGCTTAGGTTTAGGCAACAAAACCACTTAGTTAGGTTTAGGAAAATAACATTGTTGGGCTTAAAATTTGTACGTTTGCAAAGTGAAAATGTGACTTGACGTGAACACAGGACATGGACAAACAGCTGATTGTAACGTAAAAGTGAAAAATACACGGGACACGAACAGCGGTCTCCTGGATGAAAGCCCTGTATTTGTTGGATCCATCCAGCTCCCCTCCTGCCTGCCATGTGTCTGTTTTGCTATTTAAAACTAAGTCACCACAGTACTTTCCATAAGCGTTAACTGTTGCCGTGGATGGGTTTACATCGAACTTAATGGAAAGCCTGGTGCATCCATACTATAGCTTAGTCCCTATTTCCTGGGCACAGCGTGGCTCCAAGAATGCCAATGCCGTTCAGTCGCTCCACCACTGCAGTCCAGACTGAAACAACTTTTGGGGATCCCCAGACTTTTCTATCATTAGCTTCTATATGGTGCACAGAAGTTCCTGTTTCAACTGTTACCATAGATATACAGACAATAATCACTGGATTACTTTTGACACTCTGGAAAACTGTCCAATACTGTCTGAATATGATAACTACTTACATGATCTAAAGTTTTAAGGGCTATCTTTTTTTTATTATTCTGAAGTAAGTCGCAGCTCTTCCTCAGAATGCAGTATAAAATGTATTAGTTTGACTGAGATGTGACCCTGAGAAGAGGCTGTGTGAAGCTGAAGCAGATTTTGGAAGCATACCAGAAGAGCTTCAATACATTCATACCACACAAACCCTTCCCTTCCTGCACAAAAGGAAATTAGTTCCTGCTAGTTCAACTCTTATTTTTGAAGTGTTTCTTATTAAACTCCTGGACTTAAATTTGATTTACTCATTTAATAGAATTTTCTAAAGCCATAGTTCGACATTTTGGGGTAATACACTTGTTAGCTTTCTTCCCGAGAGTTAGATGAGACGATTGATTCCACTCTCATATGTACAAGACTACAACCACAGCCAGTTAGCTTAGCTTAGCACAAACACTGGAAACAGTGAGTATGGCTTGATCCAAAGGTAAAAAAATCCACCTACCACCACCTCTTCAGCTCACTACACCACACGTTACAAACCAAAGTGTAAAAACGTCATTTTGTGGTTTAGCATATATGAAGCAGTAGAAGACATTTACAGCGATGATGCTTCCAAGCTCTGGTGGAAAACAGACACAGATTTGAATTCTAATTAACTAAGTTAAATCCATATTTTATGACTTGTTATACAGGCTTCCCATATAACAAAAAAAAAGTAGGCAGTATGTAAAAGATTCATTGAGGAGCACAATCAACCCCTAGGGGGTCACAACACAGAGGAAAGCAGATACATAATGAGCTCTGGAATATACACAACTTCAAGAGACGGCCTAAAGAAATGATGATCTATCATAAGCATATATTGATTAATAAAGAGGCAGACAAAAAATCTGAAGATGATTAATGTTTATTTGGATCCACTATCGATCACCCTGTTGAATTATACGTACACGGCTTCTCAGGTGTCAGTTTGGTAGGAAGCTCTGAAAACCCTCTAACCCTCTTAAAGTATTATTCTGTCCACAATATCCATTCATCTATGCATATTTTGACCCATGCTACTATCATGGCTCTATGGCAATGTTGATTGGTCAGTCCACCACTTGACTGAAATGTCTGTGTATAACAACGACTGGCTGGGTATCCATGAAATTTAGTTGAGCGCCACCAACCAGTCAAAGTTATCACTTATTCTGTGAAATATCTAAACATGTGATGCCCCTTTCCCACTGGACAAAATGCCCACTAACATCTGGCTTTTGATTTTAGAGGGAAAGGTTACAATCAACATTCATTCCCGGGACAAATGACTCTGCAGTAGTCATCTGTATTTATCGGCTCCAGCTCCGATCGGCAGTGATGAAAACATGACAACCGGGTGGAAACGTTAATTTTTGCCCCTTTTCCGGTGCAACGCCATGTGACATACGTTGAAGTGAATATATAATAAATCAAATCAACAGGGATTTGCACAATTATTAGAATTTATTAACATACAAAACATACAATTACTATGCTCTCCTCAAAGTAACCAGACTCAGTCAGACAACAGTCATTTTCCCTCGCTGATCATCGAAACACACTTTATTCTAACTCGACAGAAACAAAATAAAACTCATCAAAACCGTCTTTGTTAGTGTTTCCACTGTTCCAAAAATCACCAACTCTAATTTGAGAGTTTGAAAAGAGAGACTGAATAAGTGACAGATATAAAAAAAGAAGTACAAAGCGTAACATTTTCACTGTTTACTAAACCCTGCTTCCGGTGACGTCAAACATGACACGCCAGAATAAAAACAGAAAGGCAAACTCATAACTGGCAATGGGAAAGGAGTCTAACGCCTATTTTTAGCGGGACAGGCCAAGCGTCATTTGCAGTCCGTTCTCATTCCCAGGGCGTTAGATACTGAGGCTTTGTCACAGCCGTCAGCATTCGGTACCACCGGTACGAAACACACCAGGCTTGCCAACACTCCGAGAAAGTGCGCCGGAAGTTTGGTGACGTAAGTTAAAGAGTGAAAGAGGGTGAGGTGGATGAGTCCAACAAACTCAAGGCTTTCATCCAGACCACTGTTCGCATACCGTGCGTCACGTTATAATCAGTTGTTCGTTCATATTCACTACGTTAAGTCTGTACAAACATAGTAGTTTTAAGCCTAACCATGTAGTTCTTTCCTAAACCTAACTAAGTGGTTTTGTTGCCTAATCCTAAAGTGACGCAAAGAGTAACCATGGTGGTTTTGATGCCGAAAATAAAGTGACACCAAAGCGCATGACAAAGTGGCGATATGTGACAAGTTGGAATGAGAGTTTGCCGGTATTTGACGCCCAAGAGTACATTTGCGAGCTGTCAAACCAACACAATGAGCTTAAAGATGCTAAAATGCTCCGTAGAGCTGAGGGGACTGTATAGAGTTAGCGATAATTCTCTGTGGATTCATCACTAGTAGCAACTTTCACATTATAGATAGTCATTTAATTCATTGTTAATATAAATATAAATATTGATTAGCGCAGCTTTAAATATTCTTATATCTGTGTATTTAACTAGAAAACCCAAGGTCAGCACTGAAGGGTTGCTCACATCCAGTCATCCTGGACATTCTTGTTTTCACACCAAGCCTCAAACACACAACAACAGCGGTGAGAAAATACCCCTCCGCTCCTTGTTTGCTGGCTTTGTTCCACTCTTAGTGTGTGAATGAATCATCCTGAAGGGCTTATTTTCATGACGCTGTTGCTGCTCTTGTTTTCACCGGGGTGATAATGATGAGGAACAGGAGTTATTAATACACACATTTCCTTTGGGGGCTCAGTCTCACACAGTCAAAACGGAAGTTGACAGTGCTTCACAAGCTGCCCACTATTACTTTGGTTTTGCTTTGTTTTCGCTCCATTACAATAGAGGATAAATGGTTGTAATATTTGGGATCACTAGGCATTGAGATGTTATTTGAAATCAATTTCAACTACATACAAACCATGACATGTCAGCTGGGTGGTGTTTGTATCCTTGAGCCAAAGTGAGTCCAAATAGAATCATGTGGCTTTTATTATTACAAACAAGTGCAAAGATCACGCAGAAAGTGCTGAAATCAAATTGGAAGTCACAACTATAACAATCACATCAGCGTTCAGGGACACCGTTTCCCTCTAATCTGACTAACAGATGTGGCCTACATCTAATAATTCAATTCCAATTCATTTAATAGAAAGTAATACAGTATTTTCTCAGTCAACCTCCACTCTGTCCTCACATATTAAGAGGATATTTGGAGAAGCTGTCAGATTATAAAGGGAGACTTTGATTGCTCGCTGAATAAAAGGCCCCCCTGAAGAAAACTGTCTGTCTTTTATGTGTTCTTCTCATTACAGTGACTGATGAGGAAACATCCCAAAGTAAACACGTCCATTTGGCTGAAGGATCCCTGCTGTTGTTCTTCTACACAACCCCACCTCCACTCCCCACCCCCCGCCTGTCTCCTGTTTCCCAGTGCATTGTGGGATGACAAATAAACAAGTCGAGGCGGAGGAGGAGTCCAATGTTCAGCCTCCACACCAGGCATCTGTGGCAGAGTGCGTCTCAAAGCCAGCTGAAGCATCAGAGCTGAGTCACTGTGTGACGCTGAATCAGCCCGCACACTCAAGAAAGAAACAGCATGTCATTCTGAACACATCTGTGTGTCCAGGCGACGCACGTCACAAAACGTCCATATGTGACATTGTTTGATCCCTTTGAGGAAACCTGCAGGAACAGATCGTACCAAAACACAGGGAACAAAAAAGGGAACATCAATAAAAATAGACTAATGCTATCCAAGTCACAGCTCTCAAGTGGTGACAAAGAAAAATATGAACAATACCTATCCGTACGAATGGAAAATGAAGACGACATGAGCATTTTTAAAATAAATATGGCATAATTGAATTAAGCAATGAATGAGGTAAGTTTAACAAGACTAAAAGGTGTGTTTAAACACATAGCGAAGCATATTTGCACCTTGCGACCTTCATGCTAGTTTGACCGCGGGACCGTTATTGTTACTGTTATTATTCAGCCGAAACAATAAAGTAGAAACACGTTCAATTCATGTAAATTGTGTGCCGCCTCAGGCGTCTAATCTTGTCGTCTAATCGCGTCTTTATTTATTTGTCTTTGAATGCAATCGTTTCATCTCTAAAATTGGTCTAATTTAATGGCGTGTGAATGACAATTTGTAAGTAATTAAACGTGCAATAACAGAGCCTTTGTTGCTTTTGGCGTGTCATTTTTACGCCATGAAGTCTGTACCGACTGCAATGTAAACGCATCTGCGTAAATATGCTACGGTCAGAGCTGGTGATGTAGAATAAAAAGCTAGAGAGAGACTGCTTGTGGCGGGTGGGAGGGGACGTGGATGGATCCAGCAAACACAGGACTTTCAACCAGGAGACTTCTGTTTGTGTCCCAAAGTGTTGAGTTAGTTTGAAGTTACATCAGTGACGTTTGTGGTGTGTTTTACGTACTTATGTTACATTGATTATGTATGTACTTTACATACTTATTTTAATCCTGACCATGATGTTTTTCCTAAACCTAACTGTGACCGTTTCACGGTAACGAAAAGCCTAAAATGTGTTATCATGGCACGGTGCATGTCCTTAAAATGTCGTGCTATTTATATGCCTTCCCATGAGATCAGGTTGGAACACAAACAGTGTCCAGCCCTAGAGGCTCTGTGAGACTCTGCTTGAGTGGTGCTTTGAGCTGAATGCCAAAACCAGCATGCTCACAATGACAATGCTAACATGCTTATCGTTAGCAGGCAATGCTTACCATGTTCACCATCCTAGTTTAGCATGTTAGCGTGCTAACCATCACAAAGTACAGCTGAGGCTGATGGGAACGCCATTCATTTTGAAGGTATTTGGTCATAAACCAAAGTATTGGATGTCACAATATCAGATTTATACTACATGATTATCTAAAGAATTCACGATAACAATGTTTATCGCAATATCTATAGAAAAATAAAAAAATAATGATAATGTTTTGTGTCTTTTTTGGCAAATGAACGACACTCAAAATACGAGTGTAGGGAGGGGGAGAGAGAGTATTCTTTTGTACAGTTATGGTTAACTGTACAAAAGCGTATAAAGAACAATTACACTAATGGGTAGTGAAAAGGGCAACCAGATGAACTGGTAGATAAAAAATCCACAAGGCCTGACATCTGCCATCAATACAATGTCATCATACACTGAAACAAAATCCTTTGCGGGGAGCAGGGGACAGAGATTTACATGATTAACATAATACACATTTTTCATTTTTTAAATATCATGGATATCATCAATACCCGTATATTGCGACAACCGTAATTCAGATATTTAAATAAAAACTACAAATGTTTGGGTACCCCCGTAACTTTGGGGTTTAGGTGCTGACCATCAACCGATACGGGCCCAGCCGGAGTCTTATGTTGCATCTCTAATAAATTTCTCATTGCTTCTTTCTTGTCATCTCCCTACTGTCTGTATAAAACGCTTGCCTCCCTTAAAAAATACTTACTGAAAAGGTCAACCCCGGGGCGACCTCTAGCTCCTCCGGTATAGAGCGTGTGCCCCATGTAGACTGAGTCCTACATGGGGCTAATAAAGGCAGTAAAAGCCCCAAAAAAATATTAATCTTAGAAAAGGTCAACCCATGATGTCATC
Source organism: Sebastes umbrosus (assembly GCF_015220745.1). NCBI lineage: Eukaryota > Metazoa > Chordata > Actinopteri > Perciformes > Sebastidae > Sebastes > Sebastes umbrosus. Next base: position 5,726,297 of record NC_051283.1, on the reverse strand, counting down.
AAGTCACACACATGTTCTAGGGACCATGAAGGTCTCCACAAATTTCATGACAATCCATCTAATAGTTGAGATATTTCGTGACAAAACAGACATCAGTTGAGTCACGCCAGCTAACAAAATAGACAACAGGAAAATATTCAGTTTGGCTTAGCTGTTATGAAGGCTAAGAGGTAAGAAATTAACTGTATGTACCTTACATAACAATGAGAAGAATACTGAAATATAAAGCCAAACATGAATTGTATATTCACATTAACAAGCTCATACATAGACAAGGACATTTGTATAGAACATATTCCATTTGCAGAGACAGTGCTGCACATCTTGTATTATATCTCAAACGAGGGCTTTATATGTAGATAATAACACAAACTTTAAATTCCCTGTGCGGTGGGAGTCGGCCTTGCATGCTGCTTCAGCACACTGTCACCATGGCGATCCCTGGGGAAAGGTCATGAGCCGCCCGGCTGGGATGTTTGAAGGTCTGCAGATCGGCTATTGATGCTGATGACACGAGACTCGCCGGCACACACTGGTCATCCTTCAGCTGGCTCATTTTCAAACTTTGCTCTTTCAGAGGATCATTTTCATAAAGCTCCTCAGCTCAGCCGGGTCGACGCTGCACGCACACAATACTAGCTTCCACTACTGATTCATATTTCTGAAGGCCTGATGGCTCATGTTTTTGGAACAAAGCCGCTAATAGCTGACATTTAGCATCTTTAAACTGACATTTTTATGTCAAAAATTATGAATATTGAAGCTCTCCACTGAAACTCTCACACTCGTAAAATTCTATTAGGTGAGTTATCAGCTCCTCGTGTGCAATTTCAGTTTGGCAATCCAGTCGGTGAAGAGCACTCCTAGTCCATTTAAAAGCAGTAAAAAACATTACACAGATTTTACAAGTGTTTAGTTAACAAGACACATCTGCCCACTTAGCACTTGCTCATTTATCTCTGTACAGAGGGAACGTTTCGCTTCCAAATAAAGCTGATATGTAAAAAAAAAACTTAATTTCAGACATTTGTTTACAATTCCTCCATCAGATGTACACTGATTATCTCTGGTAACAGACGTCTTCATTTATTGCAGACACGTGTGGGAAAGCTACATTACTCAGGCTTCAAAACTACTGGTTGCTTTATATGAAGAATGACTAATCATCCATGGTTTAGAGGGGGAAATTAAATTAAGTGCTTTTAGCCCTAAAGGGTGTATTGAGCAGAGAAACATTCAATTAAAATATAAAAACAGAGACACAGGGGTGATTTGGATGAAAAAAAAGATAATCATATAAGTGCAAAGCATGTTTTCACACATGTAGCCAACGTAATATTAAAGCATTAAGGAGTGGCAAAACTGTAACGGTATGCAGCAAGATGTGTACAAGCTTCTATTGTTCACGAGATTGTGACCAAGGTCCCAGTCACAGCAGCATAAATGTGAATGGATTGGCAGGCAGAGGCTAATGCACACTGACCAATAGCAAAGCATTTTGACCTTTGAGGGACCATCCAACTTCATATAAGCCTTCTCTGCCAGAGGAGAACTAAGCCCCCCCCCCCCGAGCAGCAACGGGCTGTGAGGAGATTTTAGTGGCCACAGTCGCAGGTCACATGGCACCCACCGGCCTCACAATTGCCCACACACAAATCATTATAGAAGAAACATCTGTAAAACGATGAATTACTTGTTGAAGAGGCGTACCAGTAAATCATTTTTGTGCTGTTCATGTGTAGGAGGCTAGCAGGAAGTGATCGACGGCCATACAAGGACTTTACAGAGTAGCTTAACACCCCCTGAGAATGTTGTCTTTGCTGATCTCGGTGGTTTAACTCCTCACCTGGCTGCAGTGAGGTACAGGTGTGCTGCAAGACCACATTACATCACTGCTGGGTGTGGTTACAGGTGCAACAGAGAAGGGCTCCAGACTAACATTTTTAACATTGGTTGCACTGGTGCTTCTGACTTTTTCATTTAGGTGCACCAGCACAAAATTTCCGTGCACCCAAAACTTTTCACAGCACCTTTTGGCGCCGCAATAATAGCCTACATTTTAAACATTACCAGTTCCCACACACTGGTAATTTCTTAAAGGTCCCGTATCGTGCTCATTTTCAGATATCCTACTTGTATTTTGTGTTTCTACTAGAACATGTTTACATGCTGTAATGTTAAAAAAAAACTTTATTTCCTCATACTGTCTGTCTGAATATACCTGTATTTACCCTCTGTCTGAAATGCTCCGTTTAAGTGCATTTCAACGGAATTGGGTTGCTAGGCAACAGTTTGGATCCATGTTTACATCCTGTCAGCTGATGTTATTTACATCCACTGCAACAGGAAATACACTGGGACACATTTAGAATGTTTATGTTTAAAACCATGTAATGAACTTTGTATTGTATATTTGTGACATCACAAATGGACAGAAATCCTAACGGCTTGTTTCAAACGCACAATTTCTGAATACGGACTGTGTGTATTTCTCCGTATATTGTTTCTCCGTGTTTAAGTGCAATCCACGTGTTTACATAATACGTTGGTATAAGAGGAGCATAATGCGTGAGTATGTGGTCGAGCAACTATTTTCGCACGTGCGACAAAAAATGTTCACACTGTAGAGCCCTGCAGATCACATTTCTGACCGCACCCAGCTGTTAGAGGTAAAACAAGCTTGACACTTTCAACTTATCTTTTACATGCAAGTTCCAAAAATGTCCCCACAAATGCAGGATCCTGATTTGAGAAACTCTCAATGAAAAGAATGGTGAGTTATTTTGGAGTATTCCCGACTAGTTAGCATGTTACTGGTTAGCATGCCAGCTACATTTGCTCGCCCACCAGCCCCACAAGTATCACAACATCACCAAGCTTCCAGCACCACCTATTTTGGGGGGTATTTTACTGTATGCCTTCATTAGTCGACAGCAGAGAAATGATAGGAAATGAAGCGAGAGAGAAAGAGATGAGGACCGACATGCAACAAAAGCCTCCGGTCCGACGCGAACCACGGACACCCTCATACTCATTCCAGCACCACCTATCCCCAGAGGACATATAGTTGAAAGGCTGTACCACTTTCTGGTCTGACGTTTATATAGCACAACCCATTCAACATATATTAAAAGATATATTAAAAACATTGGGATAAATATTATAACATATGATAAAAGATTCAGAGATAGCAATACGTCCGGTGTACCGTGGCAGCAGAATGTAAACATGTCCGATTTACAGAAGTGATGCTGACAGTAATAAAGCAAAGGTCTGGTCGCACATAATCAAAGCCGAGAAAAATCAACTTGACTTCTAAACGCACTCTGCTCGCTGCAGTCATCCAGCAGAAACAGAACAGTCACCTCTCATTAGACATGCAGGTATCGCACACAACCAAAATACCCACGTCACAGCAGGGAGTTCAGTACTCAGGCTTTTATATTGATTGCAGTGAGGAAGATTAGTTTGAATGTTTACATTTCTGCATCACAAGTTGAAGATATACGTCTGATTTGGTTGCGTTAAGCTCCTTTCCCACTGGACAAAAAACCCACTAACACCCACTAACATCTGGCTTTTAGGGAAAGGTTACGCTAATTTTCACCCCTTCTCCGTCGCAATACTATGTGACATGCGTTGAAGTGATTATATAAGAAATAAAATCAACAGGGATTTGGACAATTATTATAATTTACTAAAATACATAACATAGAATTAATATGCTCTCCTCAAAGTCACCAGACTCCAGTCATTTTACCTCGCTGAACGTCAAAACTTCAGTCAAACTCGACAGAAACAAAATAAAACTACCGTCTTGGTGAGTGTTACTTGTCACTCTGTGTTCTGTTTTCCTTGTGTATGTCTGTTCTATGTATTTGTGTTCTAGCTGCAGCTCCCTGACTGCAGATTGAGGGCACCTGTGTGAAGCTGTGGGTTGGGTCTATATAGGTGGCTCATTAAGACCCTGACACACCAAGCTGACTGTCGGCTGTCAGACAGTTCGGGACTGTCGGTGAGTGTCTGTCGGCCTAGTTTTTGCGGTGTGTCCCGCACCATCAACTCTAGTCTTCCCTTGTCGGAGGGTTTTTCGGTCGATTCAGAGTGTTGAATCGGCGGCAGAGCTTGTCTGTGAGAGAAATCACTCTGATTGGTGGTTCAGTTTAAATGAATCAGTGCACAAGAAGAGAAACGGATGTGAGGAAAGTAAGCCAACAAGTAAAGTCACGAGGACACACACAGAAAGCTCTTCTGATTTTTCATCTTGATCTTCATTTGATCATTCCGATACACGGATATTTTCACAGCGACATGGCCATCTGGAATGAAGCTAAGTGGTGAGTGAGAGTGGTGTGAAAATGGTCGGCAAACGGCGCTTTGTTTCATGTACGTATCATAACAACGGCGTGTATATTCGCCGTCCTCAGTCTTCCGGTTTCCCTTTTTGAGTAATGAATACAGACTACCGCCACCTACTGGTGTGGATAGTTATTTCCTCTCACGCAGACGCAGAACGCACGTGCTAACTGGCACTCAGCTGTAGTCTTTGCGGTGTGTTCAAAGTGCAACTTGTCGGCTAAAACAAAGGCGACGTGAGGGGACGCTGCCTTCATCGCTGCAGTTCTTTGATGTCTGTTTGGTGTGTCTGTGCCTTTACTCTGTCCACACTCTCTCAACTCCCTGACACAAGACGCAGCTCTTTGTGTTCCCTACATTTTCTGTTTTTGTCTTGTTGTAAATAAATGTTGCCTTATTTTGCATCTAACCCAATGCCGTATCCCTCTTCATGTTGCAGCTTTCGAGCCAGTCGTAACAGTCCACCGTTCCAAAAAAATCACTAACTGTGGTTTGGTTTCAAAATAAATCTTTAATTTACTGAGTTAGATGTGAAAGCCATTATATGTGCTCATCAAAGCTACTAGACTACATTGACAGAAACAGTGATTTTACCTTGCTAGTCATTGTACAATAAAACTTCATTCAAACTCGACAGAAACAACATCCAACCAACTCTGGTTTGAGAGTTTGGAAGAGAGACTGAATAAGAAACAAACATAAAAAAAAGAAGTAACCACAGTAACATTTTCACTGTTCACTAAACCCTGAAATCTGGCACATTCATGACCAAAAAGAAAAACCCCAGAAAGGCATACTGGCAATGGGAAAGGAGTCTGTCGCCTATTTTTAGCAGGTTTTTCCATGTTTAAAACCTGCATATACTCACTAATTTGGGTAGAAAAGAGGTGTTGCAAGGTTATGCAAATAGACTGTTCTGTGAAACTTTAAACACCATCAAAATCACATAAAACAATGCAATTTGCTGTATAGGAGGTGACAGTGAAGGTTATTGGCAGATTTTCCAGACTCTGTTTATTTAGCACATATAATTTACCAGCTATCATGCCAATGTTTAAGCTAAGTGCAGCCAAAGGTCATTCCAAAGTTAACAACAATTATTCAAACTACTTTCTTTGTAATGTGACAGTTCATCGTTGACCTTGGCAAGAGCAATGATGCATCATTTTCATCAGCAGATTGCCCTTTTAAAATAACAACAACACAAAAGAATCATGATCAGGTGTTTATCTTGAATCCAGGTCACAAGATTGTTTATGCTATCACCTGATCTCACTGTAGTAATTATCAGCTGGTGGCACCCAAGTGACGGTCACGTGACATGATAAAAAACATTTTTCATTGGCTGTTGCACAATCTGGTTGGACAACATTTTAATAGTTCCATTATCAACCATCAACAATGTTTTTTGCCATGCCAGAGGTGCGGCGGTTGGTCAGTCCAATACTTTCGTCTACCCCCCCACACCCTCTGGACACTGTGGAAATTTGCTTTTTTATCTATTGGTAACTAAGTGTTCAGAAGCACATACACTATGAAGTAATATTTCCTTCATTGGCATACGCATGATGGAAAATGTAATATGATTTATAGTATTTTACTTGCTTTTACCCACTTGTTTTTTTTCATATTCCTGTTTTTTTAAAGGGTATAAATCATGCTCATTTCCAGGTTCATACTTGTATTTTGGGTTTCTACAAGAAACATGTTTAAATGTTTTAATATTCAAAAAACACATTCTTTTTCTCCTTCTGTCTGTCTGAATATTCAGCCCAGTCGCACAGCAGTTTGTGAAATAATCACGAAATTGAATGTATTGATTTGTGTACATAAACACGAATTTCCCCATTTTTTCAATTTCTATTATTTCTATTATTTCAATTTGTATGTAATCCACGTAATTGTGAACCAGGATATATAAAGAGCGGCGACCGCCGTGTAGGGAGGAAGTCAGGGTGGACGTGTTGGGTCAAAAAACACAGGACTTTCGCCCCAGGAGACCGGCGTTTGTGTCCTGTGTGAAACCAGAAGTTAGGGTTGATTTATTTGTCACGTAACTTCTGTACTTACGTTACGGCACTTCTGGTGTTATTCAAACCCAAACGGCAATCTTTTTGTTAACCTAACTAAGTAGTTTGTTGTCTAAGCCTAATCAAGTCAATCTATTCCTAAACCTAACTAAGTAGTTTGTTGTCTAAACCTAATCAAGTCAATCTATTCCTAAACGTAACTAAGTAGTTTTATTTTGAAAAAAACTGGATGGGGAAATTGACACGTGCATCACGTGTTGCTGGACATTCGTAGGAAAAAACAGTTGAAAGTCGTGCTGAGCGTCACAAAAAAAGGGATATTTGTGTCTATGTACACAAATTAAAATAGATTAAATTTTGTGACTAATTCACAAACTGCTGTGAGACTGTGTTGGAATATACCTGTATTCACTCTCTGTGTGTGAAACGCTCCATTTTAGCACCTGTCTCTTTAAGAACCCATCCCAAAAATATGGCGCACCTTTGCAAAGGTAGTTCTCAAGCCATGGTATATTCTAATGAGCCAACATGTGACATAAGAAAGGGAGCCAAATCTGAATAGCTTGTTGAATCACGTTTTCTGATCTAGACAGCCCACAATAAACTGACTGGGTTGTCTTATTTAACAGTTTGTGGGTTGGTAGACACTCCAGATACCCAAATGTATGAGCACAAGCACTGAAAAGGGAGTTTTTCATAATTCTTGTATTCCTGTTTTTTCACACATCAAATTGTTTATTACACATTCCAGGCATTGCTTTGGGCAATATTTTTATGCATGTTTTTGCAGCAGTGTTCATTCACATTTAGGTTATCAGACAGACACACACACAATTGCTAAAGCTACAACAAAAGAATGAAGCATTGTTTTCTTACCAGACAGTATATAGCTGTTATCATGCTCTAGCTAGGTAGAACATGTTTCCACAAGGGTTAAACAGGAAATCATTGAGAAGGAAACGCACACTGTTTGATTAATTGCTTTCCACAGCAATGTACTGTCTTGATTATCCACAGGCGACGTCCCTGCTCGCTGTTTGTGTTGTGACCCACTTCTACCTCCAATTTCAAAACACTTAGGCAATGTAGGGCAGCAGTTATGCAGCACCAAACAATGACACACAGTAACACTGTGTTGTCGGGCAGTACTTTATCTAAGCAGACTGATTTGTTCCAGCAGGTACTGAGCCTGCGGGGACTGAAACAGATGGAGATTCAGAGAGGCGACAGTTGCTAGCGGAGCAACGTTTGGCAGAGGGAGGGTGATAAAGATCAGAAGTCAGAATGAAAAAAAAAAAAGACAAAATAAATCTTTAAATTGTATAAACTTGCTAGTGCGTGAACTAAAATATGATGAGGTGTTGTTGTGGAAAAAATGGCTGCTTCAAGCCCTGTTCAATATTATGAGTGAAACTAAGGATATTATTAAGTTTAGTCCAACAAAAATTGAATTGCACATTTTTCTCTGTTGTGTAAATTAAATGTCATGTGCTGTCTTTTCAGTGAAAATGTTATTTAATATCTTGTGGTTTCATAACTTAACGTAAACAATGGCTCTTATTCTTTAAAGCGCTTTTAATCAACATATCAGCAATGGATCACATGTCTACTTCTATGTGATAATAACCTACTGTATGTCAATGTGTTTATAGCTGGTGAGCTACAGCAGCAGTGTAATGCATGGTCTCTTCATGGTTTATCCAAAAGACAATTTTTTTTCTTCCTTTGAAAATATTAGAAATTAACTTTAAAATACTTATCTCTCTTTCACACATATAAAATGATCCACAAGACATCGGCGTGTCAGTTTACACTCGTTACATGCATAGTTTCCTTTCAAAATAAACTTCTATGTTCACAGGAAGCGTAGAGTTTCCGTTTCAGTTTCCGTTCATTACATGCATACAGTCTCTTCAAATAAACTTCCAACGGTTAACTTTTATGAGGGTTATTTACACAACAAAAATACTTGGTTAGGCTTAGGAAAAGATTGTGGTTTCAATTAAAATAACTACGTTTGTTCAACTCATCCCAACTCGTCATATACTGACATTTTGTCAGACCCCTCTGCGTCATTTTAAATTGAACAAAAACCCTTAACACACAAAAAAAACACCATCGTGGACCCATCCACCTAACCTCCCGTCCGCCCCGAGTGTGTTTTTGCACTTTAAACTACGTCACTTTCCCTGAGCGTTTATTGTTGCCGCAGATGGGTTTACAGTTAATGGAAAGCCCGGTGCGTCTCATACCAGCACTAAAGGGTACCTTGTGTGGCGGTATTAAACGCTGACAGCCGTGACAGAGCGTTGGTGTTTGACGCCCTGGGAATGAGAACGGGCTGGTTTGTTACATAACTGGTGTATGGAAGTTTCATAACAAAACTACGGTAAAATAAGTCAACGTTGACTTGGTTTCACACGGGACATGAACAGCGGTCTCCTGGGTGAAAGTCCTGTGTTTGTTGGACCCGTCCAACCTCACATCCCACCCACCCTACATAGACTTTCTCTCTCTTTATACTAAGTTAGTTGCTCTGACCGTCTAATAATGACATAGATGGGTTTACATTGGAGTTATTTGAAATCCCGGTGCGTCGCATACAGACGCTAAAGGGTGCCTCGGTGCGCCGGTATCAGACGCTGAGGAGCACTGAACTAGCATTGGTATTTGGCGTGTTGGGAGTGAGACCAGGTTGTAAGAACACACTGTTGAATATTTAAAATATAATATTCATATTTTATATATACACTGTGTACACATCATAAAGCTTCAGTTAAGTGTTGCATAAAGTATATCAGATATGTTCATCATGTTGGCATACATTGATGAAAAATCTTTTCTAACTCTTGGAAAATGAGGGTTCAAGAGTCAATCAGTTCAAGTCCTCAGGACATATTTGGGGCAACAGAGGCTGTTGACATAAAGTGTATTAACCAAAACATCATCTATTAAATTGTGATCATTATAAAAATGATTAGTCAATGTGTAAGATATATTTGTTTTCCGATCTCAATGGTCTTGCAAGAACTGTGAAAGGTAATATCCAATTTCCAGCTCGACATTAGCTCGTGATGCATTTGGTCATCAGTGTAACCCTGATGTGTTATGAATTTCACAGGCCAGGTTAATAGATTAGAACTAATTCAGTGAATTAGGCGGACGGAGGCAATATGCTGCTGCAATGACAAACACTTAATGTACCACTGAGGGCAATATGTGCACTTAAGTCATCAAACACATACTAATGTGTGCTTCCCATGTTTGGATAACACATATGATTAGTTTACACATGGATAGGCCGGCTGTGTCTGCTCAACCTGAGAGTGCTGATCTGGAATTTCTAGCTGTTAGCAAAACAAATCACGCTGTCCATATTTTCATCTTGTTTTCTTTCGTAGGTTGACAGCTGTTTTCCTTACACCCCATAATGCATGCAAATCATTATACATGGATGCATTTAACAGCATCCACTCCTGTTTGTTGCATCACATTTTTCAAATACATGTATTTTTCTTAATTTTCAATGTGAAATATTTGAAAAATCATTATTTTAAAGCTGCATTAATTGATATTTTTTCTTTGGCCAATTGGGGTTAGTGGAGGAAATTATTTTAATGGCAAACGTATTAGCAAACGATTATTTACTCATCCAGCAGATAGGGAGTAACATTAGTATTCATTTGGAGTCGTGTTTTTCATTGTTTGACAATATTTGCTCTCCTTTTAGCTCTGTTTTGGTCTCCACCATTTCCTGAGAAAAATATCTGTCCTAGCTTGCTACATGCTTCACTGTGTTCAGCAGCTAGTCGCTAACTTTGTCTGTCTGCTGTTTGGTGCTGGGCAGAACATTTTTACTTTGAACAGGTGCCTGCTGTTGAAAACAAGGTTGATTAGCAACCTGATCTCATGGCAAGGCGTATAAATAGCACGCCATTTTAAGGACATTCCGCGTGTCATGATAACACATTTTAAGCATTTTGCGTGTCATTTCACACCAAGTTGTTGCTGTGAGCCGGTCGCGGTTAGGCACAAAGCTACGGTAACAGCCACAGTCAGGTTTAGGCAACAAACCCACTTAGTTAGGCTTAGGAAAAATAAGTACCTAAACAAAGTAAAATACGTACGTAAACAACGTAACATAAGTACAGAAAACAAGTCACAAACATCACTAACGTAACTTCAAAATAACTCAACAACACTTTGAGACACAAACACCGGTCACCTGGTTGAAAGCCCTGTGTTTGTTGGACCCATCAACTTTTTATTCTACGTTCCTACAGCCAGGTAGCCTCATAGACTATAGCAAATTCAAATGTATATTCCACACAAATTAGAAATGTAAAACATCAGATCAAAGTCAAATTTATAGGTCTGAAAGTCCTTGGCTTGCATTTTTCTACTTTTTTTATAAATCTCTTCAACTATACAAAAAATAAATTCATATGCAGCTATATCTCATTAGCAATTACATTTTATGGGAACTAAAGGCCGCCAAAGTCATAGTTTTCAGTTTTTTAATACATTTCTTTTTCTTCATTTTCAATGTGTAATATTTTTATACTCACTATTTTAAAGCTGCATTCGGGGTAGTCGAGGAATCTGCAGACACAACATTTACATGTTATCACCAAAGGCATATGAATAGCACGCCATTTTAAGGACATTCCGCTTGTCATCATAACGCATTTTTTCAGATCTTTGTGTGTTATGTTTCTGCAACAAAACTACGTGGTTGGGCTTTAAAAAAGTATGTAAACTAAGTAAAATACGTACATAAACATATAACATAAGTACGGAAAACACATCACTAACGTCACTGACGTAACTTCAAAATACCTCAACACTTTGGGGCACGAACAGCGGTCCCCTGGTTGAAAGTCCTGTATTTGTTGGACCCATTACAGCCAACTCTTTTACTAGTTTATATCTAAGATCAATTTCTTTTATTTGTTCAACAAATTCATTTAAAGTAACAGTCTTCCGCTGCATTACTAGAATATGCAGCACACACTTAGATGCAAAATTGAAGTTTAACAAGCAGGACATTGGGGCACTGTAGAGAGCGTACTGAAACCAAACAGGACAACTGCTGAGATGAACTTTGTGTCACTTTTCACTTGTCGTTATAAAATACAGCTGGCACAAAAAGCAGTTGTTATGAACTAAGGTTTTCTGTTTAGACCTCGAGCAAAACGGACATAAAAGTAGCATAGATTATTACTTAACCATCAAGACGAGGAAGAAATCAATATTCATTAACACCCTTACACAACTCTGCAAAAGAGCGTGATGATTAGATTTGTCAGAGCGAGTGGATGAGTGTGTGCGTGTGTGTGTGTGTGTGTGTGTGTGTGTGTGTGTGTGTGTGTGTTAAGTGGAGGAGGGGTCAGACTTTTGTGTTTCAAATTGGGCCTGGCTGAGGAATGTGGGCTGTGAAGGGCAGGAGAACAAAAAAAAGTAGGATTCACAGGGATTAGAGACAACACTGAATGACAGCTCTTTAACTCATTCATTCTCTGCATCTCATGTTTTATTCATCTCTCTGTAATCAGGTAGTTTAACTGAAATCAAGATGTCTTTTTTTTAAAGGACAACAAAAACACATTCATAGAATTGATTTGAATGCAGTTTGCCGACAGAGTTTATATTTGTGGGGGGAGAACGGTAGCGCCATATTAATCCCGGCCTCTCTCTCTCTCTCTCTGACACCCAGAGCATTTAGAAAAGCAAATTTAAACGCTTTCATGAGCTGGCGAGCGGCTGAATCATTACTGCGTTCTATCAATCAGCCCTCGAATGCGGCAAAAGAGACATTTATGCATCTGACAGTGTCTCTGTCTATTTAAAAAACAAGCTTTGATTTAGACTGTTCCCTTCATGTCTGCTGCAGAATGACTGAAGCGTCTGTATTGAGCACTGACGACAACAAAAAACACACAGTCTCATGCATAGTCACACAAGGATTGACATATGCCAGCCGGAGCGAGCGAAGCAGCTTGGCTGGGCTTGTTCACGGCCTTAATCAATGGGAGGCTTAGCTGGTGACACAAACGATCATGGCAGCAGCAGAAGCCGCAGACTGTAGCAAATCCCAGCTCATCTCATTACCACAGACGCATGAGAGGAGCCATATTACCATTTCTGCCAGATCTGTCACTGGGAACATTTTGGGGGTGGACGGAAATATGAAACAGCTAGCTCTATATGTAAACATCTGGCACTACGTGAATATCCAGAAGCTAATCAACTGTGCTGATAAGTGTGTGTGCAGATTGTGTTTGGCATATGTTGTCACTCTCCATGCTGTTCATCTCGCCACATTGCAGGTGCTACAGCATTTTAACATTGAAAATATCGTTATGTTAATTTTTGAGGCATTTAAATAATTGCCATAAACAAGTGAGGTTGCACGGTGTTTTTGCACGGTGTGCACGTCGGATTTAAAATGTGCTTCATAGCTGAAAACAGGAGTCCACTTTTACTTTGAAAATAATTTGCTACTTAGCTCAAGTTTCACTATTGTGTAGTTTCAACATGTTAATTTACCAGCACAAAATGCTTATTGGATGTTGTCAAGGGTGAGATTAGAGCTTCTTCTTCTTGTTGCTGTAAACTTGTGAATACAACTGGGAGACCAACCTGATCTCGTGGGAAGGTGTATAAATAGCACAAGTCCTATTCATCCTATTTGTGTGTCATTTGTATGCCTCTTTTGCATGTAATTTGTATGCCACGCAACAAAACTACAGTAATGACCACACTTTGGTTTATAGGCAATAAAACCACTTAGTTAGGTTTAGGGAAAAAAAACTCACGGTTGGGCTTGAAATGAGTACGTAAACTAAGTAAAATACGTATGTAAACAATGTAACATAAGTACGGAAAACACGTCGCAAACGTCACTAATGTAACTTGAAAATAACTCAACAACATTTTGGAACACAAACACCAGTATTCTGGTTGAAAGTCCTGCGTTTGTTGGAGCCATCCACCTCCCCTCCCATAAGAAGTCTATCTCACTTTTTATTCTACGTCACTAGCTCTGAGCATAGCATATTCATGCGGATGCGTTTACATTGCAGTCAGTACAGACTACATGACGTACAAATGACTCGAAAAAAGCAAGAACAGCGTTGTTATTACTTGCGATTACCATGTCATTCATACGCCATTTAGTGCAACCAGGCTCCAATACAAGACAAACATGGTTGCCTCATGTCAGCCAAAGTCTATTGTTCAAGATAATTGAATGTTCATTTAATGGATATAGTGGATATAGCTCTATTGACCATGAGCAGTATTGTTAACCCGCACACGACCAATTCTGCAGTCACACACTCAATGTTTTAACAATACCCAGTCTGTATTCAGATTGTATTCATTATTACCTCCGCCAAGGCCGAAGGCCTAGGAGGGAGGTTATGTTTTCACCAGCGTTGGTTTGTCTGTTGGTTTGTTTGGTTGTTGGATTGTTCGTTTGGAGGATTACTCCAAAAGTCTGTGATGGATTTGAATGAAATTTTTTAGAGGGGTGGGGTATGGCACAATTAACAATCCATTAGCTTTTGGTGGCGATCCGCATCATGGTCAGGCTTCGGGAATTTTTTTTAATAACTCTGCTCAGCCTGTGCATTAACACCACAGGCTTTAAGACATGCACAGTGTACCTGACGACATGTTCATGACGCGTCACCCTGCCTCTTTCCTTCTGCCAGAGAGGGACAGAGAGCAGGGGGTGGAGTGAGGGGGGACACCTTTAGATTCGGCGTTTTTCTTGTTAAACTCGGTGAAATTACAGTTGAGTTCGACCAAAGCACACTTGGTGATTGTTGGAAAGAGTAACGAAGGTTTTTTGAATGAAGTGTTTTACGATGCTCCGCTACGTACAGCTGATCGCAACATAAACAAAAATACACGTGGATGATGGTGCAAGCTGAACGGAGAGGTGGGAGGGGGGGGCAATCGTACTCGGTCAGCTTGGCGGAGGTCTGCGCCCTCCGAGTGCCATTCTAGTTAGTCGAGTGTTTAGTGTGCAAATTATTTGTTAGCTATGAAGTAATATTATTGAAATACATTAAATACATTTCATATTAACAATGAATTAAATGACTATGTGTACTGTGACAGCTCATAAAGATGAACCCACTGAAAATTATCACTCAATTCTGCAGTTCCCATCAGCTTAATTGAAGTTTTTACCACTGTTGTGGTTCACTCTCACCGCAGTTTACAACGATGAAAAAGCTCTGATAAACCCACTGTCGGCTCTCTGCCTCACACCAAACGGCTAACAGAGCTGGAAATAGTGAAAATAGTGGAATATCTAGCAGCTAAAGAGAAAGACAGGTATTTCTCTCAGGACTTGGAGGAGATCAAAACAGAGCTAAAAAGGAGAGTGAAGATTGGACTTACATTTATCAGGTGGACATTGATTACATTCGCTATGACAAATTTATAAGGTGATGGAAATGGTGTTTTTTCAGCTTGTTCAGCTGGCCCCATGTGGCCAAAAAAAAAATAATCAGTTATGCAGCTTTAAGATTTGTTTGAGTATCGCTTGAGTATCTTTTTCTATTTTGCTAGTGTTTACTAATGCTGATATGGTTCTGTTTTGGGATCAAAACAACAGAACTACCGGACGTCCGCCTGAAATACAGCTCATGTCCAGTATTATCTGAAAAGCTAAAGCACACAGACTGGCAGCTGGCGTCTTGTGTTATTTTGAGTTACAATGACGTGAACGCTCACAATACAGTGGCATCATTCCTCCGTCTTAAATGATGTGGCATTATCATGAAATTATCTATTGGAATCTGTATCTGCTAGCGTGGGCTGTTGTTGTTTCACCTGTAGTGTCCATC
Source organism: Sebastes umbrosus (assembly GCF_015220745.1). NCBI lineage: Eukaryota > Metazoa > Chordata > Actinopteri > Perciformes > Sebastidae > Sebastes > Sebastes umbrosus. Next base: position 5,711,047 of record NC_051283.1, on the reverse strand, counting down.
ATGTCGTTGCTATGGGAACAACATGGCACAAAGAAGTATGGGACAGTTTAGATTGTGCAGGGACCATCTGCTCCGCGCTTAACATTTTCAATCAGTGTTGTGCACATACTTCACATGCAAAATCTGCATACTGACACTTTGAAAACATATAAAAGTAATTAGTGACATATTTCTTCAAGCTGACACATACTGTTAATCATCTTTATGTGACCGGCCTGTGCAGCTGTGCCTTTGTAGTTGTGATGTATTTCCGTACTTCAAAGTTTAAGACCTTTTTAATGTGGTATTTTATTATTTTTTGTATATGCAGTGGGATACATTCAGTAGTCAGTCATGATGAAGACAGAAGGCCTATCACACTCCAGCCAGAGCTAGAAAGGAGGAAGCACAAGTCCTTCTCCTTTGTAGCCCTGAATCAAACAGATATATTTAGCTCTGTGCTGTACTAACCGAGCGGTATTCCCCTCTCAATCTGTACGGCTGTGTTCTGCCGCCGCAACACAGGCAGGGGTCTTCCACACTGTCAAAGGCTTTGTTGAAAGAATACCCACGCTGAATCAATCCCTTATGTAGTGGACACAGGAGCCGATTCACAGCGATAGGTTCCTCGTAGCTGATCCATGTTTTATTGGACAAAGCCCGCTGTTGTGTCGACAGGAGCCGAGCTGTCTTCCCATGACCGGCCGGACCGGCCATGTCTAAAGCAGTGTCAGGGCGCTGTGACGGGCCTGTGTCACGGTTAACAGGACATGACTGGCCACTGGCTCCCACTCTGCTGTGGAAAATAGCGAGCAGCTTGAAGTGACCCAGAATATCTGATAACAGGAACAGAGAGCAGGACAAGGGAGAATACGGGGACATAGATGTCACAATAGTCCGTTCGGCTAGTCCGAATCAGAGTGAAATTGATACTTTTGGTTCGTTTTCTATTTAGTCTGGTTCGGTTTCACAGTGCATCAATTTAAGCGGACCAAGTAATAACATTTATTTGCTTTGGTGTGTGTACGAAGGAGGGAATGTATGTTTTTCGTCTCAAGAGCTGCCACTTCTATGCGGGGAATCGCAGACTTTGAAATATTGCTGTCAAAGTTTTTTCACTTTGACTAAGGACTGTGTGCGCACGAATCCCTTCTGCTCCAGTTCATCTTAAATGACTCTCTAAACTATTTTGTGGACCTTAATTACTTTGGCCCAGATGTCAATTCTGCAGACATCCAAGTCAGTCCTCTCCCACTCATGTTAACCGTCGTTTACCTGTGTCCATCTCAAACAAGCAGCAACCTCCGGTTTTGAAAAGTGAAGCCGATGCTGAAGTACCTTAAACTTGCATTCTTTCTAATATCCAGCAGGGGGCGACTCCTCTGGTTGCAAAAAGAAGTCTGATTGTATAGAAGTCTATGAGAAAATGAGCCTACTTCTCACTTGATTTATTACCTCAGTAAACATTGTAAACATGAGTTTATGGTCTCAATCGCTAGTTTCAAGTCTGGTAAAGTTAGTAAATTATGGTCCCATTTAGAGCCAAATACCATAAAGCAGGGGGATGCTTTAGGGCGTGGCTACCTCATAATTGACAGGTTGCTACAACAGCGGCATAGTCTGAGAACTTTAACCCCTTCACAGTGTTTTCAGTTCATTCAAGTTAATTGTGACCTTTTTTTGTTTTGTTTAGTTGTACTTAGCTCCACCCTGTTGTGTCCCTTCTGGTTGCAAAAAAAACAAGATGGCGACAGCCAAAAAGCCGAACTCGAGGCTTCAAAACGGTAATCCACAAACCTATAGGTGATGTCACGGTGACTAGTCCATTTCTTATACAGTTTATGAACTTTTGGTTTGCTTGGAAACTGGTTGTTTTGGTCCGCACCAGAGTATGATTACTGCAATCACAACTGCCCAAACGAACCGCACCAGAGTTCGATTAAAAATGAAAATGTTGGCTTGTGAAAGCGCCCTAAAAATTGGATTCATGTGGAAGTATCAGTCACATGAACAGTTTGAATCCCTATTCAGATACAAAAAAAAAAACTGGTACCTGAACCCACCGGACTATCCTGACAGCTAGTGTGAGCACAGGAAAGAAGAGTATCTTTTTGGACATCCTGTGCAGGACTTCTGTGAGTATCTGCCTGCTGTCTTGTAAGCCCCAGGCAGCTTCAGTGTCCTCATTTGGAGCCTTGGGTGACATGAAGCAATGCTTTTCACTGCATTACAGTAGACATCATGCTTGTTGATCAAAAGCAAGGCTCATTAACTGACTAAATATTGACCTCGGCTGGTCATACAAGCAATGGCTCCACCGGATACATCATTTAATTCAATGCTAACTATATAGTCCTATGGGTGATCCACTTTACCAATGTATCCGTTTATGATGAAATAACCATTACTAACCAAATGTTTTTGGATCCTGAACCTAACAACACATGGGACACAGAGTCATATGCTTTGTACACCCACGATCCACCTCAACTGACCTCTGTACAGTATCAAGATGTCACACATCCTGGATGGAAAAAAAAGACAAGCATTGCCACACTGAAGCTACTGAAATCCAGGCAGCAACTACATGCACACTAATAAGTTTTCATTTTAAAATGGCTTTTTAAAACTAAATCCATCTCCGTCCCTACAAGCGTTTTAGGGACGTTTCAGAATTAATCTCCGTCCATACTACCACACCTGAAAACACATATCACATGACCATTCATGTATCCTGGGCATTCGCGTGCTGGTGTAAACAGGAAGTAGCACTGGACATGGGAATTGATGTAAAGCTCTCTAATAATAGCTTGCCTCCTGCGCATGTAGGCAGTAGTGGCATTATAAAATGCAGAATTTAATTGCACAACAGCTGCTAGTATAGACAACAAGGTCAGCAACGCTTGTAACTCGTTATCCGTGTTGAAAGAGAGCGCCGGGCTTTTTTTGTAGTGGCTAAACGGCGGTACTACAACTTCTGTGTCCGTTACGTGATGCCAAAAGACTTGGCTGGAGCGAGGGCTGGGAGGCGGAGTTAAAGGAAACACTACTGCGCCTGCTCTATGGGCCCAATGGATGCAGAAGATAGGCAGAAGATCCGGGTACTCGTCAGTCAAACCATTTTGGCTTCATGCGCCAAACTCTCATAGGAATGAACGGGAGCCCGCCTCCAACGCTGTATCCAGTTCTCTTTATACATCCATTTGTCAAGGCTGATGTTGTTTGTTTTCTTCCAGATTAGGTTCCCGTGATGAGGCGTGACGAATCAGGGAAGGACACGTCATGACTGATGAGACCCAATCAAGAAGCGAACATGGGTTCGTCATCGCTTTCAACGTTTTCAAACGTCTCCGTTTTAGGGGCTCGAAAGCGCCGGAGTAGTGTGCACGCTAGGCATAAACGTGGCAAAAGTTATGCATTTTAGAACTAAAATATATTAGTGTAGCCTGAGTTTCCACCAAAACGTTGACAGAATTGTTTTTATCTGCTGCAGATGCCTCCAGACATTTGGCCATGTGTTATGGCAATCCCACATTTGCATCACCTAGACATGGCTAAAAGATGCTGCAGCTCTTTTTAGTTGTTTTTTTCTCATATTTCTGCATTTCCTTGCAATTTGTCACACTGTACTGATGCCACTCTGTTTGCCCCCCTCCTTTATCAAACAGACAGAAGGCCTCTTCAACACACACAGTACAAACTGTGAGTGGTTAAGGAACACAAAGAGGGATTGAGATGAAGGGTGGGGCTGAGTGGAGGAGGACAGAGGGAGAAGTGTCAGAGAGGGGACAAAGACAACACCATCTGACTGCAGATGATTGTTTCAGTCATTAGCATGGGTTTGGACCTTCACTGAAATCTCAGCAGGGCTTTTCTCCGGTGACACTGCAGGCAAAGCTACTATTGAGCAAATGATGATGTTGAAGTGGAGCTAATATGAATACTTCCACTTCTCCTTGTCCCTTTGATGACCTTTTATTTCTAAAGCTTTTTAAAAACAATTTTCATAAAATATATCATGAGACTAAAAGAGCAACTAAAAGTGGTGCAAGTGGCCAACAACACCCCCACAAGAGAAGACAAATCAAGTCAAGAAGGGAAACCTCCAACCACTGATAAGCAGCCTGACCTTATCTAGCACTATGATATGGGATATATATTGCTGCCTTTCTGCATTTAGTATCATTAAAATATACTATATCACAGAGCTTTCTTTACATTTTTTTACATCCCCCAAAGTGAAAAAAATAAAATACAGTCACTGGACATATTTTTGGAGTAAAGCAGTGTTGCCAGATTGGGCAGTTTCCCAGTGGCTGCCTAAATATGTGACGCCCCTCTCAACAGGAAGACATTATTTGTCTGTGTCTTCCAAAACTATTATAAATCACTGTTGGAAAATAACTCACTTTTATGATGTGACAATGCTACGGTTACGGTTTGGTTAAAAACAACTTGGTTAGGTTTAGGCAAACATTGCGGTTTGGGTTAAAATGATTACTTTAGGAGACCTTCGTCATCATGGTTACAATAATAACCATTTGGTCGTTGACTGTAGGCAGGAAACAAGAAGTTCACTCCAACATCCTCCCTTTGTGGACTCAAGTCATTTGAAGGACATTCCACGAGTCATGATAACCATAGACTGTAGCTATATAAGAAGTGGACGTAGTCACCGTGACGTCACCCATTGGTTTGTGGACTGCTGTTTTGAATCCTCGGGTTTGACCGTCGCCATCTTGGATTTTGGCCATTGCCATCATGTTTTTTTTGCAACCAGACCACCAAACATAAGCAGTCTTTCTCACTTTTTATCCTACGTCACTAGCTCTGAGCGTAGCATATTCACGCAGATGCATTGACATTGCAGTCAGTACAGACTACACGGTGACTAACTTAATAATGACCGTGTCCTTCATAAGACATTTGGTGAGACCGGTCTCTATAACAATATCACACCACTTCCTCCTTTGCGGTCAACAGTCATACTGCAGCCACTAGAGGGCTTTGTTACTTGAACGTAAACGTGTTTTGGGGGATTTGAGGTCAATGCCCAACCTTAACTATTCGAGGTCAATGCCTAACCTTAACCATTGGAGGTCAATGCCTAACCTTAAAAAATTGAGGTCAATACCTAACCTTAACCATTCAAGGTCAATGCCCAACCTTAACCATTCGAGGTCAATGCCTAAACTTAACTATTCGAGGTCAATGCCCAACCTTAACTCTTAACCTTATGTCTTAATCTTATGTCTCTGGTTCTGCAGCATCATTCTTTATCTATTTATTTCTTGCTATATTTCTTATTTCTTTCTTTCCGTTTCAGTGTTTGCATGTATATATTCTTTATGTATATTTTAGCATTACACTGGTTTGCTGCAAAAACAGCTTTAAAAAAACAAGTCTTGATTTAAAAAAAGAAGCCAGTAGCAGCTTCCGTATGTTCAACTCTCAGGTCTCGTGCTGACATTGTATTTACCCTGGATGTCAACACTCGTGCAAGCTGCCATATCAGCATCTAATCGGCATGTTTGTTGGGTAGTGTCTCTGATAAGATAGATCTTTGTGAGTTGCTGACAATGGGCTGAATGCAGGTCCTTAGAGAGACAATAGCCTGCAACAACAGTGCGTGGTGCACAAGATGTAACATGAACCGTCGCCCCGTCAGGAGCCAGGTAGTCTGCTGAATCTTCCTGAAATACTAGTTCTAACTAACCAGCTCATTGGGATGACACAGGCTGTCTTTGCCTTATGCCCTCTGCTGTGCTCTTCCCAGGCAGCCTGATTATGTAAGCTGTTATCCAATCGAAGCCTGTCTGGATCGCGCAGTCCTCTGTGTGCCTGTTTGTTTGCATAGTATGTAGCTGAGAGCAGTACAAAGAAACCTGGATATTTGAAAGAGCTTTATGTAACTAAAAGCCACACAGAGTGCCATCACAATACCTGCATGCGCTGACTGCAAATACGCTTGGCACCGATGTAAGGCGAGAGACAAGCCTCAGTATAATCACTGATGTGACAGTTTGGTTATACAAATGATCTATGTGGGCGTTATTGACAAAGCCTTATTCAGAAAACCTCCCGTCGCTGTGTTCTGTCATGAAAGCCTGAGGAAAGTGTGTCCTGTTCTTGCAGAGTTAATGGGCAGAGAGTGAATGGCAGGTTCCCACTCAGAGAGCAGAACGTCCACCTTTAGAAGGTCGGGAGGAATGCTCAGTCACACTTGAAATGTTGAATAGCTTCTTACAAGCAGGTATGACCCCTGATTATTGAAAAGCCTGAAAAGGCACGAGGAGAGCGCTAAAGGCCACCGTACATATGTCCCAAGAACAAAGAAGCATCAGGAACTAAACTCATGAAGTTAAAGTCCCTATTGCACATTCCTGTTGCGTTAACACCGCAACTCAATGACAGTAAAGAGTAGATCATCAGCTGAAAGGGCAACCCGGTCTCACTCCCAAATCGTCAAATACCGCAGCTTGGTCAGTGCCCCGAGGCACCCTTTAGCGTCTGTATGAGACGCACCGGGCTTTCAGCTAACTCCAATGTAAACCCATCTGCGTCAGTATTAGACGGTCAGAGCAACTGACGTAGTATAAAGAGCAAGAAATTCTGCATAGAGTGGGTGGGAGGCCAAGTTGGATGGATCAAACAAACACCGGACTTTCACCCAGGAGACCGCTGTAGCCTGCTTAACGCCAGTTGCATAACATGCTTACTTATTTTACGTAACAAACGTAGTTATCTTACCCCAAACCATGATCTTTTCCTAAACATAACTAAGTAGTTTTGTTGTGTATAAACCAACGCATTCTCATCCCAACTCGTCACATACCACCCACTTTATTTTTGGCGTCAAAACCACTATAGTTACCCTTGGTGTCACTTTAGGATTAGGCAACAAAACCACTTAGTTAGGTTTAGGAAAGAACTACATGGTTGGGCTTCAAACTACTACGTTTATACAGTGAAAATGACACTGATTGTACTGTAAACATGAAAGCCCTGTGTTTGTTGTGTTTCTCACGCTATCGGTATGAGACTTTGAACCACTCTATTTCGCTCTTTTAAGACATTAAGTATTCAGTGAGGTCTAATATTTATGTTATCAATACGAGGAGGACAGCTTTTTCCTGTTTACATCTAGTAATACAGTAGCCTCGTAGGACACACAATGGCGATTACCACATTAGCCATTGGCTCCACTGGTCCAGTCCAGCAGATGGCGACAATGCAACAAAAAAGTAGCGGCAACATGGCATAGTAGGCTAAACTGTAGGCCACTTTTTATACATAATTTGCGTTGTCGTAACTATCACAGAAGCAGTAAGGTCTTTAAGCATAAAGCAGAATATGACAACCAAGACAATATTTTATTACATGTATGAAAAACAGGAAGCAATGATAACACATGTTGTTTTGAAATGTTTAAGTGTTAATTATCTTGTTTCTTGTGTGCATTCCTGTTTCCGTTTGTATTCAAACAACTGTGCCAATTATGAAAATTAGTTCAACGGTGTCAATTTTCACACCCATAGAAACAACATCACTGAGGCCGGCGCTGTTCTTTTGTCTGTACTATTGCACAACACATGTTGTAATTAATAAGTGTAAAGAAAACAAGCAGAGGTGTTTTAAGGTTGTATTGTTAATTGCTGCTGTGGCATTGAAACAATTGGCATCAGTGCTTTGATGTCTAAAGCTGTACACAAGATGTAGCGACCACAAGGCTCATGTTTGACCAATCAAGGAGGTTCAGTGCTGCAAACTCTGCACCAACAGTTTAAGGGCCATAGGAAAGTACCATCACCACCAACAGGGACGTTTTGTGGAGTCCAGGAACTATGTTAAATTAACTGAATTAAGATCCCTGTTCCTACAGTCAAAATGCAGATACGGTTCCTGGGTCGCTAAAATGGTTCCTGGGCTACTGGGAAGGTTGGGGAGTAACTCAAAATCAGTCTGTTGACACATAGTGGGAATGACAGCTGGATTTACTCAATAGAGTCCGTCTTAAGGCCCAGACACACCAAGCTGACATCAAAGTACTAGTAGCGATAAAGGCAGACTGTTGGGTCGTGACACGTCGGACTTTGTATTTGCCGACAAGTTGCATTTGAACATACTGCAAAGAAAACAGGCGACAGCCATTTAGCACGTGAGAGGAAATAACTCCTCTCCACACCAGCAGGCAGCGGTAGTCTGTATTAATCTTTCACCCAGGAGACTGCTGTTAGTGTCCCGTGTGAAACCACATGTCAGCGTTGATGTATTTGCCACATAACTTCCGTCCTTAAAGGGACTGTTTGTAACTTTGTAAGCATATAAAGGTAGCGGGTCGGCACACATGCGCGCTCCCATATGCGCGTTCGCGTGTAGCCGCTGTACCCTCCTCCTCTGCCTGCTCGCCTTCACTCAGACAGCGCGCGTCCTCGTTGTCTCGCTCCACCTCTAGACGTGAACGCGCGCTCACTCCACACTGCAGAAGAGTTAGTTTAGCTCTGAGAATATCTAGTGAATGCACAGGGGACGTTTGTGCAGAAATAAATGCTGCAGCTCCTCCATACCAACAGAGGTTTTCCGTGTCTTGTGAAGTGATGGAGCTCTGCAGAGAGTTACGTTGTCTTCTCGTTACCGACCGGGTGCCGGTGTCTCCTCTGCTCTCTCCGGCTGCGGGCGGAGAGAGCAGGGAGACACGCTGCAGAACCCCGCTGTCTCAGCCTGCACTTAGGCAGGAAAAGCCAACACTAGGATCAGATCTAAATCATGTTCATGGAGAGACCTTCGTCTGGTCAGCTAACATTACTGCCAAGCAGCTGAAATATAGAGTGATATTGTGGTTTTAGCTGATGTGTGTCGCCTCACTGTTTTGAGCGATGCTCGTTCAGGTACAGTATATTTAGAGCGAGCAAGCGCGAGCCCGACGCTGACTTTCGTTGATTTCACGGCCGCAGGTGTCGCTGTTAAGAAGCATTTCTGAAAGTTACAAATAGTCCCTTTAAGTAACGCCATTTCTGTAGTTATTTTAACCCAAACCACAATCTTTTCCTAAACCCAATTAAGTAGTTTTGCTGCCTAAACACCGCAGGGGCTTGTATAGGTGCACTAATCGCTTGAGTTGCTGGACATTTGTAGGAAAACATAAGAAAAATAACAAGCCCTGGTAGCTCACCTGGTAGACTGGGAGCCCCATGTACCAAGGCGTAGTCCTTACCATAGTGCCCCGGGTTTGAATCTGACCCACGGCCCTTTGCTGCATGTCGTATCCTTTCCCTCTCCCCATCGCTATCAAATAAAGGCAAAAAATGCCCCAAAAAATTATCTAAAACATTTTTTTTTGTTGACTCATATTTGAGATTTTTTTGAGAAACTAAAAATCAATTGACAAAATTAAATTTTACAAATACTAATATATATTTTCATCAAAATACTAAGACTGAAACTAAATCAAAATAAGGTCAATTGTTCAAATCAGATCAAATTAGCACTGGGGCAGATGACACCTCAACAAAAAACAATAGTTCCTTCCAAGCATACTGCGGCCTTTAACTTAGACCTTTGGTTCCTGCGGTCAAAATGAAGATTCCTGAGTTCTTAGAAAGGTTCCCAGGTTCCAGTTCCTGTGGTAGACATGGGATAGAAGATATGTTACGGAGGGGTGAGTTTTATTTCTTTTTAACCCGCCCTTACAAAGGGATCACTCCCTGGTTCTAACCTTTGTACTCCTAATCAGCCAAGCGTGGTGTGCACAGACAGGAATGAGAATGCACTCCTACCCCTCCAGTTGCCACTGGCAATGTCAAACCGGCCGATCCTACACACTGTAGTATTGATTCTGCTGGTGTTTCTTCGAGAGAATAGCTGCTGACCGTGTGATGATTGCAAGTATGTCTGTATTCATTTAGTCATGAGGTGCGAAAAAGGAAGAGCTCATTCTGTAATCAGAGTCACGCAGCGATGGATCGATACGGTTCGAGACACATGTTGCAGCAGAATACGGCTCCGCTGACTCCGACGCCGCTTGCTTTGTAATCAAGTGCTCAAATCACTGGAGATGTTTTCATTCTCCTGTGAAAAGGGCCTCAGTGCCCAGCAATCATTTTTAGCGTTCAATGTATCCTGTGTGAAATGGACATAAAATAAGAATGAGCAGCTGCTGGCATCAAAAGGTATCAGTCAAATGGAGCAGAGAGGCTAAAAGAAAAGGACAGTGGATCTTTGCTGCCTTTCTCTCTGGTCTCTGTCAGTTCAGTCAGCTGTGATTTCCATATCAATATTTGAGTGACACTGAATAATTTAGAGGCGTGCAGTGACACAACGGGATGCAAGGCTGAGTGGCGCCCTGCCACCGCTCTTATTATTTGTGTGCCTATGTGTGTATCTGTGCATTCAGAATATATATTTGTAAGTCTACTGACAGAAATTGAAAAAGCAATCATGTATGTGAAAAGTCTGCATTGGTAGAATAGGCTCTCAAATGGCCTGCCAAAGAGCTACTTGCTTCCAGAAGAGCAGTTCTGAGTAATAAAAATTCCAAGGAATGCTCAAGGTGCATTCAGAGGTAATATTTAAAAACCAAACATTCATAGTATGACAGATGACATCTGAACAACTTATTTTCCACAGTAGAATATATTTATAGGGCAGAGGAATGAAAACCTACCAGAGAAGTAGCATCTGCTTTCTTAGAGTACATGACAGACACGTTGTTTTGTCAGCTTATAGAGCACATAAACAAATATTTACCAAAATTCGTTCTCACAGTTACGGATAATTAATCACTTTTACCCCTGAAGAGTAAAAGTTCATTAGCACTCATATTTTTTTGTTATCAGATGGCATCACGCTTTTAGTAACATGATATAAAACACATTCTTTTAAACTCAGTTGATGTAATATCAATGCTGGTTCTTGGTCGTAACCACTAATATCACTTTGTAAAGTGCATTAAATAGGTTACATTACATGGTGCAGTATGGGAGAGGGAGACTATACTAAAGTATTGTATTAAACACAGTAGGTGGAGGATGGATATGCTTTGTAGGCTAGTACAGTTAGGTTTAGATTTAAGTTGAGATAATATACAACAGTATAGCATACTAGTGTATTACAGTATAGTATTATATAAAATAATAGTACAGTACCAAAGTGTTTCATTCCTTAGAGTAATACCATAAAGTTGCATACTGCATTTGACCTAATGTTTACGGTAGTATACCATAGTATGCCCTAATGTACAATTTTGTTTGTATATTTTGTCACAGGATTTCCATACCATATATACCATATACTGTATATACCATAGTACCATATTATACCTTAATGTAGTGTACTGTAGTATACCATAGTACACCTTAATATTTGTACTGTAGTATACCTTAATGTAGTGTATTGTAGTATTCCTTAATGTAGCGTACTGTAGTATACTATATTATACCTTAATATAGCATACCGTACTGTAGTATACCATAGTATACCTTAATATAGCATACTGTAGTATACCTTAATGTAACGTACTGTAGTATACCATAGTATACCTTAATATTTGTACTGTATTATACCTTAATATAGTGTACTGTAGTATACCTTAATGTAGCGTACTATAGTATACCATTGTACGCCATAATGTAGCATACTGTAAAAGCCAAATTATACTCAAGTGGAGGATTCTGTAGTATACCATAGTATACCTTAATATAGCATATTGTAGAATACCATAGAAACACCATAATGTAGTGTACTGTAGTATGCCATAATATAGTATATTGTAGTATACTATAATATACCATAATTGTAGTATACCACAGTATATTATAATGTAGCATACTGTAGTACAATACCAATGTAGAATACCGCAGTATACCAAAGTGTATTATAGTATTACATCATAATACTATAGTACGCGTATTGTATATAATTGTAATATAATATAATATAATAAAAAATAATATATATATAATCAAATAAAGACATAGCTGAGCCTAGTTTACATACAGGAGTAGTACATATTATAAGATCTAGTATAGTTTAGCATAGTTTACATATCATGCATAGAATCATAGCATAATACTGTATAGTATAGTATAATGTAGTATAATATAGTGTAGTGGAAGTATATGTCTGCAGAATAGACTGGTGCTGTGGTCAGTATGTGGTTTAAAGAGAGTGAGCGCCTGCTCTTTGCATTCCACTCAGCCACTGTTGACCCAGAGACTTTGCCCCCGTCTCTGTGACTGATCAGCCATTTATCAGCTCTGTATCTTGTGACTGGAGGCTGCTGTCACAGCCTTCCTCCCTCTGAGTTGCCTGGAGACTGTTGCTCCTCTATCCACTTCAGGTACAAGGACAAAGGGGATGATGCACTAATCCGCCCTGGAATATAGTGGCACGGCACAATGTCTCTCAGCGGAACGCCTGCTTATTGCTTAACGGGAAAATGGAAAGTCGGGGGTTTCTCAATTTAATTGCTTCAATTTCTTAATGCGCATGCTGTTTCACATAGCAGGGGGACTGCTTATATCCCCCATGCAATGAATTGTTAGCTTAATTCAACTCTCAGTATGTACAGAACTGTTTGTATTGATACATCAGAGTTCATTAAACATCCTCTGTGAGGTCTGAACAGCAGGTTCAGAGCCATGTCAGATCTGAGTCAACAGCCAACCCTCCAATCAACCACTGAAACATCAACACCTGAGTATTTGGTGTCAGTCAGCCTGGATGCTGTCACCTTAACAGAGAGCCGTGTCTGCTCACTAACAGATACAGGTTTGTCATGGAGCATGAAGACAACATGAGCGTTTTGATTGTGTGGCATATATAATCCATGCCAGTAGCAGTACAGGACGTGGGAGAACAATAGACGTTTATCAATTAATAGCACCGCATGCTTCCCCAATTTTCTGAATTTAGGTCAAAATGATTTTCTCAATCTTTCTCTATTATTTATAATTATACCAAGTGTAAGTGATTAGAAAACTACAGGAACTGGAAGAGCTAAATCAGTAAGTTTATCTACAACTGCAAATATATATAGTTTTACTGAAATCTGCAGATATGTACTGTGCAGTTGCGAAATAAATATGCCAAAGATCAGCGGCACCACGCCAATTTGTAATCCAGTTTATGTGTTTGTTTTTCTCTTGGACATAAATATGTGGAAGGTTTTTGTTTTCTTATTCAAATATGTATTTTTTTTTTTTTTGCTACTCTGGTCACTAGGTTTGTTTCCACCCAGCAAAAAAAACATCTAAAACCAAACACTTGGCTGAGGTAGAAAAGTGAATGAAAAAGAGATGCAATAAAGGCTTATACCGAATCTTTTTGGTGTGACAATCAATTAAAACTCAAGGTCCACTTACAACATTGTTTGGAGCTTTCAACCACATCTCTTGGAGCGTTGAACAGATAAGGTCAAGAAAGAACTTTCACACAGCATAGCGATCTACTGCTAGCAACAATAGCATTGTAGCTAAGGCGGTGCCTTTTCAGTCCGGTCGCACCAAATGGCGTATGAATGGCACGGTAATTTGTGAGTCATTTTGAGTGCGATAACAACGTGTTGTTGCTTTTGGTGTGTCACGTATACACCATGTAGTCTGTACTGACTGCAATGCAAACGCATCCGTGTAAATATATGACGCTCAGAGCTAGTGACGTAGAATTAAAAAGTGGAGGTGGATGGGTCCAACAAACACAGGACTTTCAACCAGGAAACCGGTGTTCCAACACATTCCCAACTTGTCACATAGCGCAGCTTTGTCACACCCCCTGGCATCACGTCCCTTCCTTGGCGTCACGTCCCTTCCTTGGCGTCACTTTATTTTCAGCATCAAAACCACTCCCCTCCGGCGCACACTGTATCACTCTTTCACTCTTTAAACTATAACACCACACTCCTGGTGCACTTTCTTGGATTGTTTACTGCTGCCGCGGATGGGTTTACACCGTAGTTAATGCAACGACCGATGCATTTCATACCGGTGTTAAGGGGTGCCGTGTGCAATGATACCAAAGCTGGTGGCCGTGACAAAGCCTTTAATGCCTTAGGAATGAGAACGGGCTGGGTGTTCGTGTCCCAAAGTGTTGTTGAGTTATGTTAGTGACATTTGTGACATGTTTTCCGTACTTACGTTATGTTGTTTATGTATGTATTTTACTTAGTTTCCGTACTTATTTTAAGCCCTACCATGATGTTTTTCCTAAACCTAACTGTGGCCGATACCATAGTTCTGTTGCCTAAACATACCCGCGAGCGTTTCACGCCAACAACGTAGCGTTAAATGGCACACAAAAAGCCTAAAATTCGTTATCATGACACGCGGAAATATTGTGCTATTTATACACCTTCCCGGGTTGGCCATTTGGTACAACGCCACCGGGAGTTCCAAAGTGGTAAATAGTGCACCAACCAACGTGGAACAACCTTTGTTTTACAGCTGTAATGTGAACACGCCAAGAGATGGATTAAAGAATAAAAAGAGTGAGGATGTACTGAACCACAATGGCCCCCATTAGAGTCCATTTGAGGCCCTTGTTGTTCATGCCTTCTTAGGTGAGAAGCAGTAATGAAATTGTCAATGTATGACAGGTACTTGAGCTCCATTAGTTTTGTGATCTTTCACATCTTGAACATCATTTCATAAAGATAGTTGACACAAACACTTCAGAAATCTGCTTAAAACTAACCAATGTCTTCAACATTAGCTTTGATTTTACAGCGTAGGGGATATCATTTTGTCACTGAGTTGCTTTTGTAGGCTTGGCGTGTGCCAGCATTAGTGGATTTTCTCATCATTCCCCAGTTGAATACGATAAAAAATGTCCAGCCAATCCATATCCAGCTGAACATCAACCACTGTCTCTGGGCACCAGTCACTAAACAGCCGTCGGGGACTTTATTCTGGCTCCGCAAACATGATGGGGACAGATATGACTGCTCCTATCTCCCTCTGATTTCTCTCTTCATTTCTCCTCCCATTCGTCTGCTTTGTCAATTTCAGCCTCCCTGGGCAGCCGTATGGGAGCATGTAGCCCGGCTCATTGTTTCGCTGCACCAACTATTTCCTTCTTCTTTATAGTCTCTGGATACAAGAACCAGGCTCCATTTGGCACACACACACACACACACACATTCACGGATAGAAAAAACCAACAGGAAATCAAGAGAAAACGGGTAGAGATGGGCGGGGGGAGAGGTAAGACAGACAAATGACTTGAGGCCATGTTTCCAATCTAATCCTCTGTTTGTCTTCCAGGATCTCTACTCTTAAAGGGCTTGACATCAAATTCAATAAGAAGATCTCAGGCTGGCATACCACGGAGCTCATTGGCTTTCAGTCCCTGCTCTCTTCCTGTCTCTATCTCCGCTTCATCCCATCTCTCTGTACGCACTCCACCGCTCAATACTGTAGGGGTTTTTGGAGGTCACAGTGACGAAGGCCCCACTCCGGTCTGATTTAAAAGGGCAGCCATGATCTGAGTCCATCATGCTGAAAAGTTAACCATAAAAAGCTTCTCTGCTCATAAAAGCATGCACCGCTGCTCTGAAGTCTGATCTGAAAATACATTTTTATTTCAAGAGGGTTCATTGTGTCCACTAATGTGTGTTTTTTTCTGTCTAATTTGATGTAGAAACTTGTGTTTTTCCACATTTACTGATGTGAGCGATCCTCCCACGCACAGTCCTTGAGCGTGGTCACCTTCCCCACGGTCACACGTCAAAATATAGCCCGGCACGGAAGTAGGGAGGAGGGGGGAGGTATGATAGGGGGGGAGAGATGGAGGGATAGAGGACAAAAGGAGACGCTGAGGGATGGAGGTGAGGAAGGTGGAGGCTGTTGTGCTGTTCATTATGAAGGTGGTAAATAGCTGGTAACATTTCCGTATGCTCAATATATTTCAGTGCTGATTGTGATCAGAAGGTTATCTTTTTTTTTTTCCCCTTGTGATTATTTTTGCACACTCTCCAGTGGATCAATGAACAATAGTAGGGAGAGAAATGTTTGCACTGAAAATGATTTTGCTAATGAAGACAATATCAATTTGTCTAAATGCCAACATAAGCATGCTCAACCATGTCTCCTGCAAAATTACTGTTCCCATACAACTAAATTCTCAATTAAAGGTCCCATATTGTGCTCATTTTCAGGTTCATACTTGTATTTTGTGTTTCTACTAGAACATGTTTACATGCTGTAATGTTAAAAAAAAACTTTATTTTCCTCATACTGTTGGCCTGCATATGCCTGTATTTACCCTCTGCCGACCAAATTGCATCAACAAGTGCGTTGCTAGGCAACAGCTTGGGTCCATGTGTACTTCCTGTCAGCTGATGCCATTCACATACACTGCAACCACGAATAAACTGGGACACATTTAGAATGTTTACGTTTAAATCTGTGTAAAGGGTCTAAATATTGTATATTTGTGACATCACAAATGGACAGAAATCCTGACAGCTTGTTTCAAATGCAGAGTTTCTAAATACGGGCTGTGTGTATTTCCCAACGGATTAAGCGTATCGATACTTTCACAGTATTTATATAGGACTTAAGCCTGCTTTATAATAAAAAAAAAACATGAAATATCACTTTTTTATAATATGGGACCTTTAAGTTTTGAGGGAAACGTATCCTCCCGGATTCCAGTCACTGTTTTAAACATGTGGTTAACGTTTGGGAATTGAAACAAAACAAAACAAAAATGCAAGAAAAATGTTCTATCCTAATGGATAGAGTGGTGCAAGAATGAGTCCCAAAACCTGGAAATGAGTTATCATTTTAGCACTTCTGGTTCCTTTGTCTCAAAGTCAATGGGTTTAAGAGACTGTAACGTTTTGTTTTATGACATAAGATACATCAATAAATATCCCACATGTGAATATTGAAGCCTTTGCATGTCTTCAAAAAGGCAGTTGCTAACTAGTGGCTAAATGAGACTACTAAACGTCATCACGCCGTCACGGGCCGCCTTTATCTCAGTGGTGGTGGCGTGAAGTCGTGCGAATGTGGTTTAGTTAATTTATAGCCTAACAGTTTTTACTTCTGACGATTGCATTTACACTTCAAAAATCATAAAAGTGGTGTTCATTTGTGAAGATTATCTTACGGAAAACAAAACGTGTAAGTATCACAAACATTTGTATGTTTTATAATCCAGAACCCAATGGAACGTTTTCATTGCGGGGACATCCTGAGAAATTCAAATCCACTTGGGTTCCGATCATAAAATACTTTGATAAATTGAAGACTCTATAGATCCATTGCCTTTTTTATTATTCATTCATTTCGCCTCCTGGGCATTGCCGAGGTGCCCTTGAGCAATGCACAAAACCCCCCCAGCTGCTCAGGACGCCTGTCCATGCATGGGCAGCCCCCTCGCTCTGACATCTCTCCATTAATGCATGTGTATACTGTAGGTCATGTTTGTGCATGTGTGTATGTATTTCAGGCCTGTGTAATGTGTTGTTTTATTGAGTCAGAAAATTTAATTTCCCCTCGGGGATCAATAATATATTTCTTCTAATATACTAAAAAACTACTTGGTCAGGTTTAGTAAAACATGATGGTTTGGCTGAAAATAAGTACGCTCGTTAATTATATAATTGAGACTATGATTATAAACATATTTTTGTGATGTGCAAAAACAAACATAATCCGGGAGAAAATATGTTTCCCTCGAAACCTGAATGTTTAGCAGGCAATGTTTGCCATGTTCATAGTCTTAGTTTACCGTGTTAGCATGCTGACATTTGCTAAGTAGCACTAAACACTAACTACAGAGGCTGATGGGAATGTCATGAGTTTTGCAGGTTTTTGACTCCAATGATGGAGATGAAAAGTCAGAGGATCACCAAAGTTGTTACGATTCATCTTGAGGGGAACAGGAATGTCTCTCCAAAATATAATGGGGAAACAGAACACAAACTCCCAAGGGATAAACTAGAACACATTTTCGGCAATCTTACTGGTTTTGTAAGAGACTTTATTTCTGCAAAGCTGTTTTTTACTTACACTGATGTGTAAATGACTGTCTCACTGTATTTTTCTCTTTCTAATGACATATCTATCTTCTCTGTTTATTTCGAGGATGACAGGTTAAAACTCGTGATGGGTCGATGTGTGTGTGTAACTGCCAGGTGTGGGAATGGGGGGGTTGAACAGTGAGTGGACGGGGGTAGTTGGGAGGTGGTCAGAGGCTCCCACTCATTGATTTCTAGGGACTGTGGCCTGGCAGGCAGTTTCTCGCTGCTCCTGCAATGAAAGGTCTGTGCAGGAAAATAATCAATGTGCCGGGATTCTTGCCTACTTGTTAGTACATTCTTTTCCCTGCTCGAGGTTCATGGCCTTATTACACCCGACACATCTGGCAGCAAAGACAGCAATTGCCCCAGACACTGTACAATGGATTATAACAGCTTCAGCAATAATGTAGCTCTTGAGGAGAGAAATGTTGTTAGGTAAGCAGACTTCACCGCCTGCGCAGCAGCTGCTGCCAGAGCATCCTGAATGTGCACAGCAATAAAAAAAAACATCAGTAGAAGAACTGATAGAGAATCTAAATGTTCTTTAGGAGTAAACAACATTTTAGGTGTTTTGTTTCATGTTTTACCTGCATACATTATATCATATCACAGTCCGAGATCCAAGTAAAGCACCATTTTCAGGTAGTTGGTGTTAAAGTTCCTTGTTGAATGAATGTTGAAAATACAAACCCAACAACAAAATCCACAGTCCTCATACATGCAAACTATATTCTCAAGTTCATCTGAAGTTATTATGAGACTTCAGCAGTCTGAGTTCACTGAATCAAATTGGTATCTTCAGTTCATCTTTTATACAAAATAGTGTTTTCCCTCTTTGTGTTTCCTCTGTGTTTCTTTGCTGAGCTGTGATTGAGTAATAGTAACATAAAAGACTGAATTTCATACTAAAAAGGCTTTAACTTTGGAAGATATTGATTTGTCTACTTCAGATTGCTAAAGCCCCACATTAACTTACTCCATCACTTACACTGGAAGCATGTGAGGAAGGGATCTCTTAATGGCCAGTGTGAAAAGGAATGACTACAGCAAGCAAATCCCATATGGTCACCTAAATACTGACTTGAAAATTGAGAACCTCTCCTTTAAGTCCTCAGTATGCTTCGAACAAGTAGTGACTATGTTTACGCACCAAATATTCAGTTTTTTGCCCTTATTCTGAAAAAGACAATATTCCTATTGCTGTTTACATGGCTAATAAAAATGTTTATTCCACTAAAATCCTGTTTACAGGAATGGCAAACTTGTTGGACGGTGTGAACACAGGCTCCCTCTTTCATTCCTTCAACCACCTTCTTGAAAAAGTTGGTGTTGCGATATTTGTGCATTACCAAAAACCTGTTGATATCCAAGTACATGACAATGTATAAAAGTAAGTGAGTTTCTTCTTCCGACCAGAAATGTGGGCTTTTCTTTTGGGCATGCATCTCTGCAAACTGTCGGCTAGCTGGTTTGTATCACAAACTGCCGTAAAAACCCCAATTAAGACGTATATACTGAATGTGCTGTATACATGTTCAAAGAATGCTCCTAAAACCTGAATAATATCAGCATATCCCACATGTCTTAAAGGTCCCATATCACGCTCATTTTCAGGCTCATACTTGTATTTTGTGTTTCTTGTAATTTTGTTTACATGCTGTAATGTTCAAAAACACATTATTTTCCTCATACAGTCTGTCTGAATATACCTGTATTCACCCTCTGTCTGACACGCTCCGTTTTAGTGCATTTCAACGGAATTGCAACGGAATTGCGTTGCCAGGCAACAGCTTGGGTCCATGTTTACTTCCTGTCAGCTGATGTTATTTACATACACTGCAACAGGATATAAACTGGGACACATTTAGGATGTTTATGTTTAAAACCTTGTAATGGTCTAAATATTGTATATTTGTGACATCACAAATGGACAGAAATCCTAACTGCTTGTTTCAAATGCACAATTTCTGAATACCGCCTGTCTGTATTTCTCAGTATATTGAGAGTTTTGATAGTTTAACAGTATTTATATGGCACTTAAATCTGTTTTTTTACATAAAATATCTGAAAATCTCACTTTTTACAATATGGGGCCTTTAACCAGAAAATGCTCCAATCAGAATAAGGCCTAATTCAGAATACGCTGTTTACATGACCTGTATCAAATTCAGAATATTGTCATATTTGGAATAATAGTGGAATATTAGTGCGCATGAAAACATAGTCAATGTCCAAACACATCTAAGAGCAAACGTGTTTATACCTGTTCTTCATGGTCACACTTGAAGGTTGGACGAAAGGTCTACTGTCATACAGTAGCTTCCTCCTGACTGCATCCCACTGCCTCCCAGATGGCGATGCCACCATTTGAAGGAGGGGTTACAATGTTCCAGATGTTTCATACCATCTTGGCTTCTGAGTATCATGACATGCCATGTACTCCAAAGCACAATCTTGCAGTCATACTCTATAACGTGAATGTACTCACATATACTAGTTGTTGCTGTTTGAAGTTAATTGACTAAACCATAAAGAAAAGGCTTGTTTTCCTGTGAGTGTCTCTTGAATCTATCAGCCTATTGAGTCTGGCTCGACACAGACAGCAGTGATGGAGCAGATGCTGATGAATGAAAGCCCTGTCAAGTCCAGCGGTCTTCAGACAGTCTCTCCTTTCTTCTGGAGCCATTCTGCGCTTTCTGAGAGCCCTCCAGCCACGCAGCCTCCTCCTCGTCATCTGTCGGTGGCAGACGTCAGGTCAGCTCAAAGAGGCAGCAGGTGGTCTGTAGTGACAGTCAACCTCTCCGCTTCTGACTGGATGAACTCTGGATCCTCTGGACTCGCCTCGACTCGGCTCCATAAAGTGAATCTGTGCATCGCAGTGTGCCCGTACCTGAACTGACACTGCGAGCCGACAGCTGTTGATCTAATTTGACAGTAGAAAGTCCCTTGTCTTCTGCTAACCCAGCAGACACGGTGCAAAGTTACTGGGAGCTACAGTTGAGAAAGTGCATTTGGTATTGTGTTTCCGTTCTCTCACAAGCTGTGTTTTTTTTTTAGTTCCCACAATTTAATCAAGCATGAAACCCATCCGGTCAAACTCAAGATTGATTTCCCTTTGAGTCATTCTCTGACAAAGAAAGAGAAAACAGCTCTAGCTGGTGCACAGAGGTACAGACTGAATACGTTATAGAAGTTAGACACATGACACGACAGCAATCAACTGCATCAAAGCGGCCCTTTACACCTGACATTAAAATGTGTCTCGTATCCAGATTGCATCTAGATATGATTTTACCTGATTACATTTACACCTGGTATTAATATGTCTCCGGTGTCCACATTCAGATCCGATTGAGATCCGATCGTTCTGTCTGAAAGGGCTGAGAGGAAGTCTCCGGATGCTGCACAACGCAGGGCTTGCAGCCAGAGAGCCGGTGTGTAATGTGTGGACACATCAGCCTCAAAACGCCGCCGTTTAGGGAGGTGGTTTGGTCGATTGGATCACAATCTGTCCTCAATGCGTTTTTTTCATACATTTACACCTGTATTGTCAAGTGGTGAAGCACTATCCGATTGCAATCCACCCAAAACACATTTTATTGCAAGATGTAAAGGGGTCAAAAGTGTGCAAGAAAATCTCATCAGTACATTTTATCATGACTTTATATCTATTAGTCTCCACCTCAGGGAATGTACATTGACTGAACAGGCATTTCTCAATACATGCTGGACTACTATGGAGTTTTTCTTTATATATATATATTAGGCCACCCGGGCTGCTATGTGTAAGGTATGTCTTTCAAGGGCAACCACGTATAATAGCTGCTAGTGAAACATACAGTCAGATCAGTGTTGTTTTGTATCACTGCGCAGTATATGTAGTTACTACACCAGCAGTTATTATCCTGACAAATTCCATCCTGGTTGATTTGATTGACAATACAGGCCCCAAGAGTCTGTTAAAAATGGCATGTTGTAGCCTATCGACCACTGGGAGCAACACAAATAAAACATTGTTTGTCTGCATTAGTAAATAGATCATGGATGATTTATGAGAACATGCATTACTCATCATGAGGAGGCCATTCTCTTTACAGCTCTGATAACAACATACAAGTGAGCGATTAGAACAAACAGGGGGCCTTGTATCAAATAGGCCCTGTTCACACCTGGCATTAACATCTTGGGTGATCCGATCACAAGCGGACAGTTCTAAGTGGACGTAGACACTGTGACGTCACCCATTGGCTTGTGGACCGCCGTTTTGAAGGTTCGAGTTCGGCATTTTGGCCGTCGCCATCTTGTTTTTTTTGTGACCAGAAGTGACCAGGCGACCAAAATATTGCATTTAACTTTAACTGAAAACACACTGTGAAAGGGAAAGTTGTAAGACTAAAACACGGACAACTCCCAGACTGGACAACGCCGTGGTAGCGACCTGTTAATCACAGGGAAGCCATACCCTAAAGCATCCCCTGTTTTATGGTCTATTTCAGTGATGTCTAGGGACCCCCAGGGGTCCGTGAAAAGTTTTCAGATTAATTAATTTAAATCATCATGATATATATATATATATGTATATATATATATATATATATTAAAAAGACTAAAACAAATAATACTTACATTTTTTAATATACAGTATTATTGTTCATAAATTACAATCTAATCTTAAAAATCAATAACTCTGAGAATTTGCAAATATGTTTAATGCATGTCTAATATAGCCTATTTCCAATACTTTTCTCTTGCATTGTTCTTACACATAACTAAAACTATGGAAGTGTAAAAAAATAGGCTGATATATTCTCTATCTTGAAAGGGGGTTCATGGCTTAAAAAAAGATTGAGAAACTGTGGTCTATTAGACTGTAAATGGGACCATAATTTACTAAATGAACATCATTCTGTATTGAAGAAGACTTAAAACTAGCGATTGAGACCATAAACTCATGTTTACAATGTTTACTGAGGTAATAAATCAAGTGAGAAGTAAGGTCATTTTCTCATAGACTTCTATACAATCAGACTTCATTTTGCAACCAGAGGAGTCGCCCCCTGCTGGCTGTTAGAGAGAATGACCCGGAGGTTGCCCACTGCCTCAGGTGTGATTGCACATTCTCCTCCATGCCATGCAAATGAATACATACAGGATGGAATCGACTCTAAAATGATCTATTGAAGTAGCCGTCAGCAGGATGAATGCTGGATGAATATGTTGCTTTGTGGTTAACACGTCCTTATCTGGTGTTTGTTGCGCAACTTGGGTTCATGAATTCAAATTTTCTGTTGCTGATTTTCTGGTAATTTTGTCAAACTTTGCGCTACATTTAAATGCCAACTTGACTTAACATACTGTAGTCAAAGTAAACACATGCATATAATTTGTGCTAGAACTCCAAAACTGTTTACAATCTTCAAAAATCATATTTATTAATATAACTGGTGGCATGGCCAGACAAATAAACCTGTAAGCTCACTAGACACAGAATAGTGTAGGCTGCAGGTGCAAAGTCTGGTAGGATACACTAATTGAACAGCTGCTGGACTAGTGCTGCTGCCTGGTCGATGATATGGACTCACTGTCTATTTGGGACTCAATCATTGCCATTCTGTTGCTAGGGCAACAGCTTTGGTCCCTGTTTACTTCCGGTCAGCTACTGCATTAACAAACATTACAACAGGAAATACAAAAGGACCCATTTAAAATTATTATGTTGTCAAATTTGAAAAGGTCTGTAGGCCTACATGGTTTCTATATACATACACTGTAGAAGGATTCAGTGTTTTGCAACTGAAGATTGTCACTGACTAAAAGCAGGAAGTAGCATATAAATGTGTGATGCAATGAGTCAGGCTGCCGTAGTGATGCAAGCAACGAGGAAACATTCCTCAAAACATGATTAACATGGGAAAAAAATATGAGGCTCCTCCTTCTGTTCAATGATTTTTTTTTAATTCAGTCACACTGGGTTAAAGGCCCAGAGGTTAACGCAGTGCAAGAGAACCTGCCCGCTGCTGTCAGGTCAGAACTCATCAAGTTGTTGCTTTCAGGTCTACAGGCTGGTCAAGTCTCAAGTCGGGGAGAGGCGGTATACGAAAATAACACTTTTCACATCCAGTCATTTAAAAAGATAACGTTACAGACAGAAAATCTTTTTTTATTGTGATCAATAACTCGCATGTGTGTGTGTTCTATCAATACCAGGTGTTATTTAATACAAATGTGGAACGACTTTGGTATAATTTGACTTTGAATGGACGTTGCACAACCCCATTAGTCGGGACGAAAGTAACACAACGATATAAACTTGAATTATTTATATTATTCTTGTTTTTATTAAACATGTCTGACAGAGTTCTTGTTAATATGTGATCACAAACATATTTTGTCCTTTATCTTAATAAAAAATATTCAATTTAATATTCAAATTAAATTTTTAAAACGGGGACGAAAGACAAATCTGTTCCTTTCCTTCTGACAATGACTTGCTGCTACACTGAAAAAACTCCGACATGTCAAACTTCAGGAAGTGTTAAGGTACTAAATAATCTGTCAAATGATCACGACTATGACTCGTGAAACAATAAACACAACTTGTCATTCAAAAGATTACTGCTTGAGTGAATTTATCCGAAACTTTCCGGGTAAAACCCTGCAACAGTATGACATATCCACGTGGTTTTTCACAGTTCTGGTATGTGTTGCGTGCTGTACATGCTGTATCGTATGGGCTCGGAGAAAATCGCCATGTTACTTTCGTTAATTTTGTACTGGCTCTCCCTTATGTCTAGTCCAGCCAGCCCAAGTCTCAAGTGATTTTTTTCCCCCAAAGTCTCACTCAAGTCAAGTCTCAAGTCTTCAGCTCTCTCTGCTCTAGTCAGTCATATCCTGCATCATATGACCAAAGGAGTAATTCCAGTACCATGACACATTCATACATTCTGAGAAGCTATTTTACGAGAGAAGATGTGTTAGTGTGAGCAGAGAGCAGGTCTAAGGATGGGCTCACATTACAATGACAACACATCTGTGGTTTACGGCAGTCTGGGATGGTTCGGTATTTGCCACACCCGAAAAAAATGTATTTGGTGTAGATTATGAAGAAGAGCAGAGTCAGCAGACATCAAGTCAAGTTTTTTTAAATTATGTCTTTCACACCATATTTTGTCTTCTCATCAATTTGATGCATTTCCACTTACACAAGTATGTACTCACTATAGTGACTCACGTACTGAAACTATTTCCTGACAGCCGGTTGCAGTAAATTCCTGTCTTGTTGTCTCAGTGAGTTGCCAGGCAACCAGGTGGATGAATAAACAGTTGTCATAGTTTTTTGCATGTTTTGTAAACCTTATCATGGTAAACAAGGCTAGTCTTTCCAGCTCTGTTAGTGGTATTGATCTTCCCATCTAAATATGTATATATTATATATATTATTTAACCAGGTAAAAATCTCATTGAGATTAAAATTAAAAACATTTTACAACAATAAACACAAACAATATCAGCAGACAAATACAACAGTCGCACACTACAAATGAATGAGCACAATATCAAGTTCATATGCAATATAAAAACAGTTATAAGGCATAAAACAGGCCAATTTTAAAACTATTTCAGTGAATAAATGTAAGAGCAATCACATTGACCAAGAGTGCTATTTTCCTTTTAAATGGACTTAAATCCCCCCCCATAGTACTCTGACAATTTAAGGTCCTTCTGTTATTCCAGCATATTTAAAAGTCTTTTTTTTTTCTGCCGAGTTCAGTTCTAACCTTGGGGACTAACATCTGTAGAATATTGTGAGAGCGCAGGCCATATTGATTTTGTTTCTTTACACATATATGTATACAGATAAGAAGGAAACAATCCAAGGAGGGATTTAAATCTAAGAGCTAACCAATGCAAAACTCTGCGGACATATAGAGATGGCCATTTAGCAGCAGCACACAGGGTACAGTGGTGAACCACATTTCCACAGCCAGTAATAAAAAACGTAATAAAACGTAACGCATAACGTGTCCAGAAACCCTCACAGGTACTGCATTTAGCATAACAAATATGCTCAAATCATAACATGGCAAACTGCAGCCCAACAGGCAACAACAGCTGTCAGTGTGTCAGTGTGCTGACTTGACTATGACTTGCCCCAAACTGCATGTGATTATCATAAAGTGGGCATGTCTGTAAAGGGGAGACTCGTGGGTACCCATAGAACCCATTTACATTCACATATATTGAGGTCAGAGGTCAAGGGAGCCCTTTGAAAATGGCCCTGACAGTTTTTCCTCGCCAAAATTTAGCACAAATTTGTAGTGTTATTTAACCTCCTTCTCAACAAGCTAGTATGACATGGTTGGTACCGATGGATTCTTTAGGTTTTTCTAGTTTCATAGGATGCCAGTGTCTTTAATCTAACTTTAAATCTGAGCCTGCTACAACCTAAAAATCGCAAGTTGCTTTAACGCATTATTATCACGTTAACTTTGACAGCCCTAAAACAAACATAATATCATGTTAATCACCTTGTCATATTGATTATTACTAATGCAATACAAGCTGGATTTAGAGCCCGTGACGCCGTTGGCACAGGTTTCTGATGTCGGCTACGTTATAATTTGCCAGAACGTGTCATAATGACGAATGCCGGTTCAACCGGTTGGCACAACATCAAACCGATGTAAGTTTGTACACCAGACCGGACCTGCAAAACCGGAAATTCTAACCAATTCTAATGCACACAGTGCAATAAAGACCCAGTTCTGAATGGGCTGCTGCTTTTAACTCTGCCACGTTCAAGTTGAGAGTGAATTCTTTGAATTTCCTTCCCGTTGAGTGTTCTCTTCACAAATGCATGGAATGAGAGTAATGTCAGCTGCCTGTGGATATGACGCTGCTGTGTGTGGTGGAAGGTAGTTAGTCCACTCCCTGGGAGGAGAGAAAGTGGACTGTTGGATGTGACCTCCTTTCTCAGCTTTATTGTTGTTCCTTAAGAGCACGGAAAGCCTCGGCTTTATATTACACTGTTTTTAGATTAAGTCGGCGGAGTGAGGAGTATGTGTGAGAGTGTGACTGTGTGTGCCAGAATCCATCATACAGTTGTAAAGTGGCTATGAAGCTTGCCAATGCTATGGACCTCAGTTTAATCACTTCCCCTCATTGTCTGTCCCCGGCTCCAGGAAGGAGTGGATGGAGAAAGATTGCATTTCCTTTCAACAAACTGTCACCTTGTGGGTTTCTGTTGAGCAGAAGAAGTGCTTTCAGAAAGCTAATGGGCAGCTGCTGGTGTCTTCTTTTTTTTTTTTTTTTTTTTGTCGTTGAGTGAATGGTTGTAGTTGCGGAGGTGGTGGTGGTAGATGGAGGGATGGTTGGAGGGAGATTTGTAACGTGAGGAGAGGTGCATCCCCAGGGTGTTAAGTTTAGAAAGAGGACAAGACCTGGGAGAGGCGGAGCGTAAAAAAAACAGACGGCGAGATGCAAGCAGAGATAGCGCAACTGAGGAAGAGAGAGTGGGGAAATTATCTGAGTTTTAACGACAGCAAGAACAAAAAGAAGAGCTGCTCAGCAAGACTAGACTGTGAAGGTTGGGCCTAAGTCAATGATTACTGCTTTGACTTTGGTAAACACTTCTCTCTCTGACTCTCTCACACACACACACACATAAAACATAAACACATGCAGGGACACATTCATGTCACGCTTGCTCATGCACGCCTTGCATGAGGCAACGCGCGACCTATATATTACATTGATATTCTGTCCCAAAACTAATCCAAGTCAAAACCTAACTCTAAGACAGCATTGTGACCAGGTTCCACACGATTATAACAATTTTATTCAACAAATTTGACATTAAATATTGGTACAAATGATCAGCTGCTGTCAACTCCAACACAAAAGAACCCGTATCGGCCGAGCCCTAAACAACACACAGTATGTCACCCTGTTGTCTGCACGTCCATAGAGTAATGCTACACTCACTATAGCACGTGTGCACCCAGTCCATGAATCATTAACCATCTGCTGGTTGGAACAAGGGAGGGAGGGAGGGAGGAGGATGACAGAGAGAGAGAAAGAGAGAGAGAGACAGAGAGAGAGAGAGCATAGAACAAAGTCTGCTTTTTTATGGCTTCTCTAAGACCCAAAACAAAGGATCTGTTTAGTTGCCTGAAGCATGATGGGAAGATTGGGATGAGAAAGGGGGGGCGGGGGTTAACGCAGGCAAGAACAGAGAAGCCCAGTAATCACTTCTGGTGGTTAGGAGAGGCTGTTCATGACATTGATATTTATTATTCATTGTCTTTTTACTGTAACTGGTGTAATTTTTATACAGTATATTGTTAATCATGATACACAATTGGTGGTTTGAATTACATAACACAGACTGAAATATGTCAACAACTACTGCAAGGATTGCCATGACATTTTGTACAGCTGTGTGGTCTCCAGTAGGGATGTCACGGCAACCGATACTTTGGTACCAAGTCGATGCCAAAATTCCTTGTTTTTCTACAGTACCGCAGTATCGTCGGCCGGGGGGACAATAGAAAATGTGTTTGGGACGCAGTAAACTCACCATCAACATGTCCAGGGGACGCACCCTATTTTGTCCCTGATAATGCTACATTGTGAATAACAAATCTGTGTTGTAATCAGCAGGATGAGAGCTAGTTAACGTTAGCTGTTAGCAGCCGGTGGGCAACACAGTCCTGCACGGAGCTAACCACTAACGTAATTATGACGTACATTAGGATGAGCGCAGGCGCTGTTCAGTAAAAACGAGTATTGGGCGTAGGTAAATTCTAACGTCATCGTTATGTGTTCAAATGTAATCTTGTAAAATGCAGTTTTTAGATAGATAGATAGATAGATAGATAGATAGATAGATAGTAACTTTATTGATCCCGAGGGTAATTCAAGTTTCCAGCATCACAGTTCCATAGTGCAAAACATGTTAGTAAAAAGGCAGTAAAAAAGTAATTTAGCAATATAAAATAGATAATAGAGAGGGGTTTATGACCTGTTTAACTTTTTAACAAAATCCAGTATGCAAACGGCAATAAAGGAGTGTTGAATGTTGAAGTACATGGGATTTATTGTTTTACTTTTGTTTTTTACCTCGGTATCAAATTGGTATCAAGAATCGTGGAATTTCACTGGTATTGGTATAGACGCCTTTTCATCCAGCTCCAACCAGAAGTTCACATTTTTTCTGTCATACTGTGAATTATTTCAACATCTATGATATGGATTAGCACAACATTTAGCACGAACATTCCTGGTTCCCAGGGGATGGATCTTAATGACTTTGGAGATCCCTTGACTTTTCATGTAGCGCCACCATCTGGTCACAATTTCATTTTGTCCATTACTCTGGCTCATGACCAAATAGTTGTAAAACTAACGACGTTCCCATCAGCCTTTGTGTTTAGTGCTAATTAGCAGATTTGGCTATTTGGTACAGGTTTAAACAGATGACACTCAGTGACCAGTTTTGTGCAGTAACACATTGCTTAGTGCAGTAATGTGCACTTAGCTACTGTAATGTGATTACTTTTTTCAGTAACAAGTAGTGTAGGGGATACAATTTAACATTCAGCAAAGCTACATTACAGTTACTAATCAAAGTAATGCTCTGTTACTTCAACAATTTGAGGGTCTATGTGCTGAGATATACCTTATTACCAGTTGTACTTTATTAGTTGTTGTCTTAGCAGGAGTTTGGTGGAGGTTTAGAGACGGTGTGGAGACAGTTAGCCTCAACCAAAAAAGGAGAAATGTGACTTGCGGTAACTCCAAAGTTGTCTATTTTACTTGCTGCGTGTTTTAAGCTGGCGTGCTAACGTTAAGCTAACTGTTGATAATCAGAAAAAAATCTTCAAACTGCAGTCTTGCTGCTTATTAAACTACAATGTCTTGTTTTCAGATTCTACATGTGTTAATATAGGATGTGGTGTATGGGTTTGGTGGACTTAGAATGTTTAAAGGTCCCACATTATAAAAAAAGTGAGATTTTCATGTTTTTTTATTATAAAGCAGGCTTAAGTTCTATATAAATACTGTGAAAGTATCGAAATGCTCAATCCACGGGGAAATCCACACAGCCCGTATTCAGAAACCCTGCATTTGAAACAAGCTGTCAGGATTTCTGTCCATTTGTGATGTCACAAATATACAATATTTAGACCCTTTATACAGATTTAAACGTAAACATTCTAAATGTGTCCCAGTTTATTCCTGGTTGCAGTAGATGTGAATGACATCAGCTGACAGGAAGAACACATGGACCCAAGCTGTTTCCTAGCAACGCAATTCTGTTGCAATTTTGTCGCAATTCCGTCGAAATGCGCTAAAACAGAGCGTTTCAGACAGAGGGTAAATACAGCCGTATTCAGGCCGACAGTAAAAATAAAGTTTTTTTGAACATTACAGCATGTTAACATGTTCTAGTAGAAACACAAAATACCAGTATGAACCTGAAAATGAGCACGATATGGGACCTTTAAAGGCACCCTTTACAGAGAGTAAAGTAATGTAAATAATTGATTTGGCTGTTGAGTGAATTAGTAAAGTATTTTGATTACAATTTCCAAGTTTCCCAACACTGCCAACAACCTACTTAGTTTTAAGCATAATGAGCCCTGAAGTAGGTCTGCTGCTGGTTCAAACTGGTTTGAGTTCAGTACCAAACCTGGTCCACATATCACTGAGTGGAAGGTTAACAGCTATCTGCAACAGAGTTGTTGCATCATTTATGTGTTTCTGTTTCACAGTCTTTCAGGAAGCTTTTAAACCAGGAAGTAACATACTGTAAATAAAGTATATCATAGCTGAGCTGACAATGGTGCTTTCAGCTGCAAGTGAGGGGAGCTTCAGAGCACAAAGCTACTGATTCAGTCAGTGACAGTGATGGCTCAGTACACTCAGGAGCCATTCATATACTGAACACCTCTAATTGCAGCATCGTGGTTTTGGTTGAATGTGTGTGATTGTGCAGCCAGTACATCTCAGGGAGTCTCACAAAGGTAAAAAAGCACTGCAACCTAAATTAGTAGGTACAAATATGTGTCATCGAGTGTTGACTCAGCCGAGATGTGAGAGAGGGAGATGAATGACAGCCATGTTAAATGCTATAATTCATACGTACTGTATTACTCTTTATTGTGACATTTTCTTAAAGCAGTGGAAAACATCATTCAGCTCTGCCAAACACTACTGGCATGTTCCCCTTTAAATGAATGCATGGCAGTAAAAATATGTTATTGATTTCTTAATGGGTCCTCATGACAGTTATTACAAAGTGAAATGAAAAAGCAGCGGTCACACCACATAAATCAGTGATAATGTGTGGTTGGCATTTACACACCTCTCTGACAGTGTCAACAAAAGCTGAAAGCAATTATAGTCAAGGAGCGGATTATTACAGGCGCTGTTGTGTTGGATAGTATTACATTATACAAGTGTATCTATAAACCTTATGTTTTTATTGGATAGGATTCAATGAATGATATCTCGTGTTAACTTGCAGGCTCAAGGAGACTCCGAGAGGGGCGGAATTTGGATCGCAGAGGAAAAGTTTTGGTACAGGTCAGGTGACCATTTCTCCATCTCAGAGCCTGGCCACACCACTACCAGCTTTTTCTACAAAAGAGTATGTCCGCAGACTTTTTGCCTAAAGTTAAACTTTGGTGAACTTTGACATGCAACCATTTGCTGACCTTAGAGGAAACAGAGAGTCCACAATGAAAGACGTTATCATATTAGCTGTGTCACTCCATCCTGCTCTGCTGGTCACAGGTGCAGATTGCGTTGGTTCAGGGGGCTCACTGAACCCCCTAGAAATGCATCTATATTTTTTTTATAATAAGTAAAACTAATAATTTATGATGAAAAATATTGACCTTGTTGTGTCTTCATATTGACAGAATAAGAAACCAACAAAATAAGAATATATATTAGTGGTATTTTTATTTACTTATAGCATAATAATATCGGATACTCTCTGTCCACACACCGTTAAATATGCACCTTCTGTTACGCCATGTTACACAAACCACGTACCCATCAGCTGTACAGTCAAGATCAGATAACTCTTCAATTCAAGTTCACCAATCAGCCGTTCCTCATCCGTTGGAATGAGGAATAAATAGAAACAGGGAGTCTAACAAAAGTCAGCTCAAAACGGCACACTGCGCAGCGCTTCATCAATCGTGTCGTATTTTGTTGGGAAGGTGTTATATACATACCCAATAGATTAGATCTCTCTGCGTTGTACACATTACACATTACATTCCCTATAATTAAAGTGATTTATGTTCCTTGATGTTGCTTTCCACTGTTAATGACTTGTCACATGCATGTTAACATACACAATACTTTTTAAAACACAAATGTATTTTTTATTATTGTAAATTGATTGTGCAAACATGAAAAAAAGTTATTTTGAATAAACAAAGTGCAAACATTTATTTGTTGAGAATAATAAATGTTTTAAACCCTTTTTAGTGCAAATAACAAAAAAAAAAAATCACAAACTACCCTCAACCATCATTCACAGCTGGGAAATAGCTCCAAACATACTCCACTTTGTGTGTTGTTTGAATGCACACAACATCACAACAGCAGTGAGACGCAAACAGTACAACAGAACATTGTTTGCACAGACAGTTCAACTCTTTGATGAAATACAAATAGGTGTAGAAGAGAGATCCTTTTTTGTATCCATCCTATTGATGCTAGAAGTGATCTTCAAAACAAGACGTATCTGTAGTTTCGATATTTTCGGTTTCGATTTGCCCACCCCTTAGTAAAAATATGTTCCCATAAATTAACTGTGTTAAACTGTCCAGTTAGTGAATGAGCGTACGTCACCACCTATTTTTGATAAGGTTGAATAAAGTTTGTGGTGCCACTATCTGGTCCCCCGGGCGCTCTACAGCAGTCCACTGCTCCTAAACGCTTGGGATGGGTTAAATGCAGATGTCAAATCAATAAATAAATTTAAAAAAAAATAAACTTTTCCTTCTCAGATGGTGGTGCTTGATGAAGTTATTGGATCACCAAAGTCATTACAGTTCATCCTGAGGGTGCATGAATATGTGCACCAAGGTGGCGGACCAACCAATAGACCATCCCTCAAGCCATGCAGCAGTGTGACTGTCTGTGCCTGCTATCATCTGTAGCTTTGATACGGTGGAGATATGGAAAAAGTTAGTGAGTGGACCTTGGGAGTTGGGGGAAAAAGCGACGACGCATAGCTATGGCGTTGTTGAATTAAAACATTTACGGAGGGAAATTAAGCCATTCATCGCTGACATGGAGCCCGGTGTCCCGGGATCTGTTGAACATCCAGCCAAAAAACAAAAATGTTACTGCAGGTACCTGGAGGAGTGAGGAGGAGAATACCATTGTTTCATTGCTGCCTTACAAGATCCAAACAATATCACTCACATATCTTCAGGTCAAAGGTCAGAGGTAAAGGGACCCCTGTGAAAATGGCCATGCCAGTTTTTCCTAGCTAAAATTTTGCGTAACTTTGGAGCGCTATTTAGCCTCCTTTGCGACAAGCAAAAATATGAGATGATTGGTACCAATGGTGCTGCCTTACAAGATCCAAACGAAGAAGAACAAAGAATACTAATATTAGGGCTGCAACTAAGGATTATTTTCATTATCAATTAATCTGCGAAAGTCTTGCGAATTTTAAGTATTGCGATTCTTGTGAACTTTTTTACACTACACCATTGGAATCATTACACTTCTAGGGACTTTTACTTTGAAAAAAATCTAAATGAATACAGTAAAGATGTTTGATTATCAGCATGTATGTAGTCAGAGATGTCCTGAAGTCAAATATATCAGTCATTGTCGAGCATTATTTATTAAATTTTTTCCACCAACCCAAAAATTAAAGAATAAAGACATTTCCCTCAAAAATGTGTGCTA
Organism: Sebastes umbrosus; assembly: GCF_015220745.1. NCBI lineage: Eukaryota > Metazoa > Chordata > Actinopteri > Perciformes > Sebastidae > Sebastes > Sebastes umbrosus. The sequence continues at coordinate 5,677,095 of NC_051283.1, read as the reverse complement.
TTTTTTTGTTTTTAATGTATAAGGGACATGTAATGTTTTATACTTCTGGTGAATATAATCCAATCAATCTCATTTCCATATATGTATTTTGTATATACAGTTCCCTTTGTTAACATCTTATTTTGAAATCCAGACGTAGTCACTCGTGTATACTTCCTCTAACTTCTACAAGTCCGTCTCTAGCTCTCCTCGTTAGCTCTGTTCTCTTTATCCATCCATGGTCAGCTCCATCGGGGCCGTTTGAATGCATTTAACATAAATGTCAGTATATGGGTGTTCTACAGTTGTAGCGTTGGCCCATTTGACCACGGAGATGAGACTGACGGCTGGCTTGACCGCACGTTACCGCGATGCGATAACGTTTCCTGTCCGTGACAGAATTAGCATGCAGCTTTAGCCACGATGTCTAGCTCTGCTTTTCCTGCAATGTGTGAAACCCAAAGTGTTTCCATCCTTTACTGGATGTGTAGTGTTTACCATGTTGGATATAAACATTTCAACATAGGTGAATCGATTTTTTTCCCTCTAATTACCACATTGCATCACAAAATACAAAAAGAGCTGCTGCAAATTCATACTTTTGGCAGCAATGATCACAAAAAGCACTCTTGGTGGGCCTGTTTTGTGAGCTACATTGTGTCATTGTGCATAAGATAATGCCCTCAAAGTGCATGTGTGTGGCAGCAAACAGCAGTGTGTTGCAATAATGGCAGGGGGCAAGAATGGAGCATAGCTGCAAGCTGTCATTCTCTCTCTGACTTAAAGAGGCAGTGCGCTAACTCACACACCCAGTTACACACCAGCTATTATCCCCAACCAGCCAGTCTGGAGGAAATGAAGCATCATTGTCATACACACACACACACACACACACACACACACACATCACAGCCTCAAGTGCTCTCTTTTGTTGAGTAAGGCAACAAAAGACAGTGGGACAATGAGAGGAGGAGGTGGCTGCCTCTGAGGGAGGCAATGAATGAAAGAAGTAGAGATGGAGGGAGGAAAAAGAGAACAGAGGTGGTGTTGTTGTGATGGAAAGGTGAAGGCAGGCAGGCAAATGGAGGACTGGATGAGCAAGTGCTGATTTGTATGGCATTTAACCACTGGCCACATGTCCGTGTAATTGTGTAGATGGTGGTGTAGGGAATATTAGTGTGCAGCACAAGAATGGGATATGCATTAGGTCACTTGCATGCAAGCAGCAGAAGGCTTTTTTTTATCTTTTTATCTAGGAATGGGGGCTTTTGCATAAGCAGTATTTGTAAAACGCCCCGGACACGATCACCGTCTTAGTTCTCGGCTTTATCGCAGCCCAAGGTCATTAACGTGTCCTTGTTCAGACCAAACCCTGTGATTTGTCCTTCACTTTTAAATCCCAGCCTCTCCTCCGCTCAGATCGCCTCAACATTCACATCACACTTACACCTTCTACCCGCCGTGCTCGCACAGCTGTGCACGTCCGCACACAGACATGCATCCAGATACAGCTCCCCCACCCACACACCCTCCAGAGCCGAGCAGAGGAGGGCTGCGGATGCCTGATACCTCGCCGTGCTCTGTCAGAGACCCAGTGGCAGGAAAGTGGCCGAATGCATGTGCAAGGATGGGGGTGGGATTAGAGCTATTTAAAGCCGTACGCGTCTGTCTCTCCAGGCTCAAGCACCAGATACGTTCTCCCCCCCTCCTTCTCTCTTTTTTCCTTTTTCCACAGAAAGCATCGCATGCACCACTGTGGCTCGGTAAAGCAGGCATGCAGGCCTCTGTCCCTGGGCTCAATCCACTTATGTAACATCGTCATTGGTGGAGAAGGAGCACCATCTGGGCCTGGGGCTACTGTACTCACTGTCCTCGGTGTGTGTGCATGTGTGTACGTGCCTTTGTGAGTTTGTGTAACAGAGAGGGAAAGGGTATTACTGCTTATCATCTTTTTAACATTAATGAATTAACATAACATGAATTGTTATGTTTAAAGAAGATTAGTATAAAAGGATAAGACCATCGCGGTGAATAGTGTTTCAAACTCAAGGCCACATTTGCCATAAAGCTGTGGGTTCCCCAGTTGTTTTTGCATAAACTGTGGGTGATAATAGACGTGTTAGAATTGATTTCTCTATCTACCTTTTTATCAGCCTTCGGGCATCTCATTCCTATTCCCGATATAGCACCTAATGCTGTTACTACTGGGGGAGCCAGGTCATCTGGGGGAGATAAGTGATCAAGAATGGGGAGCCTCAGGGCTCCATCCTTGGCCCATATTTCTTTTCTATTTCTTTACATGTTTCTCCAAGGACATGCCATTCTTAGACACTGTCCCAGGCTTTATTCTTATGCTGATGATACACCACTGTGTCTTGCCATTGATTCTGACAAGATTGACCATCTAGACGTACTGCACAACTGTTTCTGACTTTCAAAACTGGGTGTTTTGAATGCGTTTGTGCTGGTAGGATGAAGTACCACTATGCACGCAGCTTGTTTTTGCTGTGTCCTCATTTAGTTGCTTAGTGTTGGAATTGTGTTTCGTTTAGGTAGAGATGGTTATCATGAGCTTGTAGCTGAGCTTCCTCCCGTTGTGTGGGTATGCAGGATTAATATGTTGCTACGTGTTTACATATTCATTTGTTGTGATGTGCGCAACTACGCCTGGTACCGGGGGCACACAAGAGTCATATTTACTACGGATGCTAAAGGGCTTTGTCACTTGAACATAAACAGATGTCAGTTTGGGGCGTTTGCCGTGATGACTGATACTTAGGGGTGTCACGATTCTGCCATTGTTAGACTGTGTTTTCTTTGGCTGCTGCAGTCTCTAAATCATCTGGAGCCTATAAGCTGTAGTTTTTCTGTCAACGATGCGTTTGTTGTTTACATAACTCAGGGGGAAGGTAAAATGTCGCCACACCGGTGACTTCAGGAAAGCAGGAGGATTTTCCAGTTCTGTTGTTTCTACGTCATCTCCGACTTCAGCAGTGGCCATGGTGTCTCTTAGTGCAGCTGCAGGCTACCGGTAAGATATGCTGTGTTTTCTTTGAAGTGCTGTTGTTGTTGTTGTTTTTATATAATTATAATTTTGATTTTGATGATCGAAATCAAAAGCTAATTTCGATTTTATTTCCAATTTAGAAATCATAATTTTTTTAATATTGGGAGGACGGTCTCTTATGACTGTGGGTCGTGCTTACTTTGCGGTTGCCACCTCTATTGTAGATATTTGAGAAATATAGTAAATCTGGGAAAGGAGCAGCTGGTAAAACTTGCCAACTAACCAAGAAACTATCAAATCCCCTTTGATCTTGATCTTCTTGAAGCATTGGTCTTCTCACTCAACCATGAACACTTTCGAACGTCAGAGCTTGACACCAGCACAGTAATGACGCGCGCACACACACACACACACATAGCCTGAATATTTTCTTTCGTTCACCAAACATTAACACAAATATTGTACCTTGACCTCTACAGACAGATCAAGAAACAAATCTCACTGACATTCTTCAGGTGTAGTGTTGAGGTGAATAAAGGCCACTCACCAGCTTAGCTCTGCTCTTTTTCCTTTTCTCTCAAATGGGCATTAAGAATGATTGATTGATGTCAAAATGTTACACATAGCACTATTACATTGTAATTATCTTTGATATGCATACAGTAAAATATTGTGTTACTCTATGGAGGTGGAGCAGCTATAAGAATTAAAAGTTGTCTGACAGGTTGACATGTTGACCTGTATTGAAGTTAACAAAGAGGAGTAGACATACATCTATGAATTGAAACGTCTGTTCTCTTCTGTTGGGTCTCAATCAAACCACAAATCATTGAATGGTGGCAAACTGCCGTTCTCTGCCATTAATCCATTTTCTCTCAACTTCTTCTTGGAGCTGATAAAAATTCCCCTTAAGGAGGGGGGGAACTTTTTCCATATCCTTCAATATGACTTAACTTGAATTATTGTGGCCAGTTTTTTCATGTTCTGAGCGTCTCGGCTCCATACTTTGTGATGTTGGGAAGGTTTAGGGGCAGTGGACCATGTCTTGCTGGGTTGCCACTGGGCTGCAACGAGAATCCCAGCGACAACAGAAAAATATCTTGTTAAGGCCATTGCCATCCAAAATGGGTTTAAAAAAGTATTTTTGCTGAAAACCACATAGACCTCGAGGTTGTTTTTTTCGCCCTGGCAGAGCATTTTTCCACTGGTAGCTTAGTCATAGTGCTATAGCTTGTATTTATTTTAAGAATAAAGGCTATGTTTCACTAGCGTTTTGATTATATAATACAAAGAATGTTGCAGTCCCCTTCAAAACAGTATCGCGGTTAGCAGATTGTGGTACAACCTGCTCAGATGCTGAAACAAGTGTATTAATGGATGATAATATTCAAAGAAAAGGTAATTGCTTGCCACTGGATTAGCATCATCAGAACATTGGGATTTTTTTCAACATAAATTCAAATTGTCAAGCAGCTGAAATTGTTACTCAAAGTTAGGGCTGCACGATTTTGAAAAAATATGTGATTGCAATTATTTGACTGATATTGCAATTGAGATATTAGAGGGAATGATCATTTTTACATCATTATTCTCATTTTCATTGAAAAACATATTAAAATGATTATGGTGTGATTTTTGCTGGGATTTGTACCAAACTAAATTTAGAATTTTGCAGTCGGCCATATTTCGATTTCGATAAAATTTTGATTAATTGTGCAGCCCTACTCGAAGAGCGTTCAGACAGACATTAAGTGGACCTCTGCCATCAGGTAATTTGGACACTGGTCACACTTTTTGATCACCCAAAACAGACTGCAACATATGCAAACATTACCTGTAGGTAACTAGCAATGTAGTTAGCTAACAGCTGTGTGTGTGTTGATTTTGTATGCATTTGCGTTACGTCTAAATTTTGCTTTGTGATCTGTCTGCACACATGTTTAAGTCAACATTAGCTGTACATCTAAAACTAGAGATACATCTGTCCATCTAAATAAAACAGCTGAAATACCAATTACTGGCAACGAGTGAAGATGAAATTAGTGCAGCTCTACAGGTTGTTGTAATTTGACTTATAGAAATACCGCTTAAAGGAACAGTGTGTAACATTTCGGGGGTCTATCAGCAGAAATGGAATATAATATTCATAACTATTGATAACTATGTTTTCATTAGTGTATAATCACCTGAAACTAAGAATCGTATTTTTGTTAGCTTAGAATGAGCCCCTCATATCTACATAGGGAACGGGTCCTTGACATGGAGTCCACCATGTTGCTCCGTTACTCAGTTGATTGCAATCTGCACCTACACCGCCAGATGCTGCCAAATCGTACACACTGTACCTTTAAATGAGCATATTTCTTTGAAAATTGCGAGAAAAGTTGCTATACCGCTACCACAGCTTCTCTGTTGACGGAAAATGACATGGGTAGAAACGATCCCTATAGGTCGGTTAGGGAAACCATCCCCGGTAACAAAAATCGTCTAACATTGGTAACACAACCTTGATATCAGGCTGAATGAATGAAGTGAAAGAAAATGGCAATCAGTTGGATTATCAGCCTGGAATTCTCCAACCCAAGACCGACATAAATGTGGGATAAATGAGCAAAATTTCAGCCTCGTAGAGAACAACATGTGCATTTTAAATAGAAAAGTTGGTCCCATGTACCACTTCACCCATGAATTTTCTCAAGGCGTGCTCCATTAAGGCACTCATCCATCCATTACGTTCCTCCTCTGCGTCTTTGATTTGATTAATCGTTGCATTGTGTACATTCATTCCCTTGTCCCACCAGCCGTCACTTGAGTTCGCCGCCTCAGTATCACCTGATGGAGTCATCTGTCCACCCAGCTGCTATTCTTTCTCAGCCAACCACAGTGTGCTGACTGTAAAGGGCAGATATAAGTCACCGTCAGCCAGATTGTGTTTTATTTCTTGCCTTCATTTTTCAGCCTTTATTCTCTTCTGCTGCATGTTCCTGCCTTTTGACTATCGCCTGCCTGCTTCAGCCCCCCGGATTTGTTTGCCTGGTCTGACTCCCCCCTGTTGTCGACTGTTGCTGCCTTCTGACCTAGTTTTATGCTGTTTTTTACCACAGCTGTTCTGCCTCCTGAGTCTGCTTTGCACATGCAGTACTAGATCTGTGATACAGTGTTACACCTGCAGTTTTTAACACAAGTGTCATGATTCCTTTCTCATATGCAAATCCATTTAGACGGCATCAAACAGCAGGAGACGGTACTCATGAGTTAATTTTTCCGTCTGACTCAGATACACCTTTTTTTTGGATAATAAACCTCATCACTGTATAATCAGACTAATTCTTCTATGTATGAATGTATTGTGTTCAGAGTTGTGTGGACTATCTTTAGATATTTTGGCAGCTGATTGGCTATAGATCACAGAATAGCAAAGTGGGAGGAATTATTTTGTGGAAGTAAAAGTAAATTTATTAAATTAAAAACTGGTGGCCATTACATAAACAAGGGCTGGGACAATACATCTATCTCCCGATTCGATACTATCAGGATACTTGGGTGCCGATTCGATATGTATTGTGATTTTTACGTATTGCAATTCTACAAGTATCGCAATTCAATATTACGATTTATTGTGATTTTTGTTAACTGTTTTACACTAGACAATGGGGAAAACATTGAATCATCCACTTCTAGGGACTTTTACTTTGGAAAATATCTAAATTAATACATTAAAATGTTTGATTTTCAGCATGTATGTAGTCAGAGATGTCCTGAAGTCAAATATATCAGTCATTGTCAGGAATTATTTATTACATTCCTTCCAGCAACCCAAAAATCCAAGAATAAAGACATGTCCCTCACAAATTAGTGGTGTTTTCTTTTTAATTTATAAGGGACATGTAATATTTTATATTTCTGGTGATTATAATCCAATCAATCTTATTTCCATAGATGTCTTTTGTATATACGGATCCCTTTGTTAACACCTTATTTTATTTTATTTTGAAAACCGTACGTAGTCACACGTGTATACTTCCTCTAACTTCTCCAAGTCCGTCTCTAGCTCTCCCGTCAGCTCCGTTCTCTTTATACATCCATGGTCAGCTCCATCGAGGGCCGTTTGAATGCATTTAACATAAATGTCAGTATATGGGTGCTCTACAGTTGTAGCGTCGGCCTGTTTGACCACAGAGATGAGAGTGAGGGCTGGCTTGACCGCACGTTACGATAACGTTTCCTGTCCATGACAAAGTTAGCATGCAGCTTTAGCCATGATGTCTCGCTCTGCTTTTCCAGACAATACTTTACTGTGTCCACTATAAATAAAATATGAAATAAAAAAACTTAAATAAGAACAACAAAGTCTAAATAATTAAAGCTGGTAACCATTGCATAAACGTCTAGCGCTGTGAAGTTATCCAGGAGGTTTGTTCTCCTCCCACTTCACAGCACTGTTGTAATAAGCTGATAATCAATTGGGTCCATCCATGCACTGGGGACCCGTACAGGATCTGCATGAGCTGATTCAGTCTTTGCCGAGCATTTACTGCGCGGGTCAAGCTGGTCATCTTTTCTCCAATTTGCAAAATCTCCCCCTCCTGACTTCTTCTCTGTCCGTGTTATTTCATGCCTCAGCAACTAAATGGCACACAGTTGATCTGCTGCAGGTTACAAAAAAACTCTGTAAGTGGTTCCAGTTCAAATGTGACCTGCTGCATTTTAGCAGAGGGAAAAAAAAGGCCAGCAGAGAAGAGTGTGTGAGTGCTGTGTTGAGCCCTGCAGCCTCTTCACTCCCCTCTCTATGTTCCCTCCTGTGCAGAAGGGCCAGCAGTAATGACCTCCCTCCGCTCTGCAGAGCACCTTCAGCCTGGCCGTGGGCTGAGGCAATCTGTCGCTTGTTTGTGCCGGTGACATCTGCTCCCATGGGGACCCGGGATTATTTCTCCTCTCTTTTTTTTCCTGAGCTCCTGAATGTGAACCTGTGCGTTTGTGGATTTTATTGCATGCGGGGGTGTGATGAGTGAAAGAGACAGTGGGGAAGAGCACTTGCATGCACACAAATTGTGGTTGTGAAGTGAAAATTACAGTTTGGCCCTGGATGGGTTTGTGAAGACAAATACTGATAATGTCACACTCATTTGAAGGGTGAATATATGAATAGCATGTAAACAGATTTAAACATGCATGCATGTAATTTCTTCTGACGTGGAGCGTTGGCGCGCTACAGTTGCTCGTTCACACTGTTGGCAGCAACGTTGATTTGTGGCAGCGTTCCACAGGATCTTCCATGATGGAGTGTAAGCTAGTTAAAGCAGACAACTTGATCATGCTGATTGACTCAAGGCCCTGACGCACCAAGCCGACGGTCGGCCGGGATATTTTTGCGGTGTGTCTCACACCGTCGACTCCATCGTCTGCCTGCGTCGGAGGCTTTTCGGACGATTCAGAGTGTAGGAAGCGGAGCTTGACGGTGAGAAAAATCACTCTGATTGGCTGTTCAGCTTAAAGGTCCCCATATCATGCTCATTTTCATGTTCATATTTGTATTTTATGTTTCTACTAGAACATATTTACATACTTAAATTTTTAAAAAAAACGTCATTTTCCTCATACTGTCTGCCTGAATATACCTGTATTTACCATCTGTTCGAAATGCTTCGTTTTAGTGCATTTCAACGGAATTGCAACAGAATTGTGTTGCTAGGCAACCGTTTGGGTTCATGTTTACTTCCTGTCAGCTGATATAATTTACTTACACTGCAACCGGAAATAAACTGGGACACATTTAGAATGTTTACGTTTAAAACTGAGTAATGGTCTAAACATTGTAGATTTGTGACATCACAAATGGACAGAAATCCTGACAGCTTGTTTTAAAGGCAGCGTTTCTGAATACAGGCTGTGTGTATTTCTTCATGGATTGAGCCTTTTGATACTTTAACAGAATTTATATTGCACTTAAACTTGCTTTATAATATAAAAGACATAAAAATCTCACTTCTTACAATATGGGACCTTTAAACAAATCAGTGCACAAGAAGAGAAACGGAAGTGAGGAAAGCAAGTCAACGAGTAAAAATACAGAAGGCTCTTCTCATTTTTCATCTTCATCTCATCTGATCTTTCCAATACACGGATATTTTCACAAAGACATGGCCGTCTGCAATGAAGCTAAGGCCCCGTTCAGACCTGGTATTAACATGCATCCTGAGTGATCGGATCACAAGTGGCTACTGAAGACGCATTCTAATGCCAGGTCCGGACAGGGCCTAAGTGGTGAGTGTGAGTGGTGTGAAAATGGTCGGGAAACGCCGCTTTGTTTCATGTTCGTATCATAACAACTGCTTGTATATCCGCCGGCCTCGGTCTTCTGGTTTCCTTTTTTGAATGACGAATACGGACACTTTTCATGGCCCCTTGTTCAAGGCTCACGTTGGAGGAGCTTTTGTCCTCCCAAACCAAAGTTTGGTGTATCCTTGGAGGGATTAACAGGCCAAACAATAACTATTCTCTATTCACATTATAATCTGTTTTCACGTGAGTCACGGCTGACTGATATATCTCAGCTACAAAGTTTCAATTGAGAAAAGTTTTAATGTTTGTATAAATCAGGCTTGGGATTACCTCATATAACGTTACATTCCTCTGATGGTAGCCATGTTGAAGTAAACATCATTCATTCATTAATTTTCTGTTGTTTATCCATTTCCAAGTTGCTGTGGTAGAAGGCTAAGCGATGTAGTCCGGTTAACCTTCTTCCTAGCTGCAAGCAAACTGATCAAAATCACACAAATCACAAAATCAAACAACAAACAAAATTTGGCAAATTATTTTAATCTGGTCTAAAGTGGTGCTCCGACCATCACCATCATATGTTTGATCAAGTTGGCCTGAAATGCCTTTGACATGTTCTTATGAATCCCACTGCTGTCATAGGCAGAGACATTCGTTCCTCTCAGATGCATGCCATAACTTCACCAGATCCTAATCTAACAGGAGCTATATCTAACCCTAACCTAAACATAGCCATTTTCTACTTTAGGCCTTTTCCCACACATGATCAGTTTTTATCTTACACCTGAACCCACTCTTCCAGTTTGGCAGCACAATAATAGTGCTTCAACCCACTCTGGGTTATACAGTATATTTAATAAGTAAATGTTGGCATTATTTGTCCCGGTTTTGAAAGTCTATCAGGCTTCATTCTCCTTGATCTAATTTTTTTCTTTTCTACTATTCTTCTTGCAATGGACCCGTGAATTAACATTAATGTCGACCGCACAGTTTGATGTGTGCAGTAGAATGTCTTGTGACTGTGATTGAGTGTATTTCTATCCCGGGAGCAGCAGACTTACAGCTAATACTACAATGGAAATTCCTCATAAGAGTGTTGACACAATCTTCTTAATGTTGCCTCATACAGTAGCCCCACACCAGTGTTGACTGATATTTTTACGACCACAATAAACGCCTCCTGAACCAGATCATTGCTGCACTAACACCACACACTAAAGCAAACAGAGTGAAGAGGAGGGAAACAGTGAGTTACAACGTCCCTGGTGCTGTGAACCGCAATTTGTGGAGTGGTGGGAAGATGTACTGTATATATAGTGAATAGTACCGTGTTATGTATTCATTGCACGACTGCACAGCAGTGCTCTGGACCTAATCGCAACTTACTCTCTCGGTCAGCATTCCAACAATCTCACTGCTCCCTGCGCAGCACATTCAAGCCATCGACTTACTGCGGATCAAAACCAATTATGTCTGATCACCGACACAAATGGAGACAGAGGGAGAGAGAGGAGAAGGCTACAGAGGGGAGAGGAGAGCATGTTAAAGGATCATTTTAGATTATGGCACTAAGCAGTGATGTCGTATTGAATCAAAGGGGAGGGTAAACTATGACCTCCAGTCAGTAATTATCCTTAAGAAAAGCAACCACCACAATAAAAACCCAATCAATTATAATTTAATCCATAGCATCAATCTGAGGCTCTTTACTATAACGAACAAGATGGATTGTTGCCGTAAAGGTTTATGTCAGCCATGAAAAGGTTGGACAGATATCGCTCGCAATGACGTCAGGTGAACTGACTGAAGGTGGATTTAATCACCGCTGAATCCTTGACAACAACGGTTTCTCCGCAGGATTTTTCACAGAACATGATTTGCACCACATGAGAAATTAATTCCCAAAATCTTACAGAAAACAATGAAGGTGTATATCACTGTCTGTAGATGCAGAGCCTTCAGTAAGTCCCTCAACTTCCCAGGAAGCTTTTCATCATTTGGACTCAAGGCAGTAAACAGACCTCGGCTTTCAAGGAAGAATCTTTGGATGTTTTAAAGCCTTTCAGAACCATTTAACAACCTGTTTTATCTTGAACACGCCACCTTACCCCCTTCACATATTACAAAAAAATCAGTCCCCACTACTACTATAGTACTAGTTAGTGGTGGAAGAAGTATTCAGATCATTTTATTAATGTATCAATAGAAACAGTGTAAAAGTACTTCATTACAAGCAAGTTTTGCAATCAAAATAAAAAAGTAAAAGCATGTCTCATGTTGTCTCCGTAGACAAAGACAGGCGTTCACACGTCATGGGAATATCTGAGAAGACGCCGACAGCGGATCAGAGCTGAAAATTAATTAAATGTTTGCTTCGTCAGAATTTATGCGGTAAAGGCGTTTTTATAACTCAGAAGTCCTGTGCTCATACTGATTAATAATGATTCATTTTGAGTATCGGGTCAGTCAGTCAGTCAGTCAGTCATCAGAGTCCTCATCCCACATCGCCTCTGACCTCTTACTGTAATCACGCTGTTGCAACATTTACTTACTTTTCTGTGGAAATCTAACAAAGACGTGCAAGAAAAAAAGCGTAAGTAATGTGACTGTTAACACGAAAGGGCACTGAGTCAGATGTAGATTTTGAAATGCAAAACTTTTGACGACATTTCCAAACTAGAATGGCACTCGGAGAGCGCAGACCTCCGCCTTCAAAAACTATATATACATTCAAAATAAAGTTGGTTTAAAGGTCCCATACTGTAAAAAGTGACATTTTCATGTTTTTTATATTATAAAGCAGGTTTAAGTGCTATATAAATACTGTTAAACTATCAAAATGCTCAATATACGGAGAAATACACGTATTCAGAAATTGTGCGTTTGAAACAAGCCGTTAGGATTTCTGTCCATTTGTGATGTCACAAATCTACAATATTAACCATTGCACGGTTTTAAACATAAACAATTCAAAATGTGTACCAATGTGTTTCCTGTTGCAGTGGATGTAAATAACATCAGCTGACAGGAAGTAAACATGGACCCAAGCTGTTGCCTAGCAAAGCAATTCTGTTGCAGTTCCGTTGAAATGCACTAAAATGGAGCGTTTCAGACAGAGGTTAAATACAGGTATATTCAGACAGACAGAATGAGGAAAATAAAGATTTTTTTTAACATTACAGCATGTAAACATGTTCTAGTAGAAACACAAAATACAAGTATGAACCTGAAAATGAGCAGGATATGGGACCTTTAAGGTGAAACACCACAGGGAAAAAACATCCTTTTTCATGCACTTACCAATTTTATTGATATCCGTTGTGTTAGAGACTGCTAGAGCTAAGGAAAGAGTATAGTCCTTTTTCAGAATTGCAGTATTTCAGGCTTCACTTTCAGAATTGTGTCAGGTTGTATCCGGGTTAAAGCGGTGAGTTGCAAATATTTGGTTGCACATATCCGGCGCTTGGCATGAACTTAACAAAACAATAACCGTGTTTCCATTCAATTGTCAAGTAAATTTGAATTTGTTTCAATTGGGAACGTTTTTTATTATTTCACATCAGCTAATATTAGTCATGTTTCATGCTGTCCTGAGTCGAAGACAATATAAATATATATCTGAGAAGGCACCAACAGCGGAAACAGCTGATCAGTCATGTGAGTTTAATGTTCGCTACGTCAGAAATCTTTTTACAGAATTGAGGAAGTTTTATGGAATTTTGCCGTTTCCGTAGTTTTTTCTAACGTGATACTAATTTTAAAGCCTGCCGTTGGTGAGCGGCTGATTTATGTTAAATTTTGTGAAGATTCAAAATGTACAGTTGAAGATCCTTTTTAGTGCACTGACCAATTTTGAGACTTTTGACTATTTTGCTTCCATATCTTCTTTCAGACTAGTGGAAAGAAAACATCCAAAACACACATTTAGGTGTTTATTTTACTACTTTGTCTATTTTCCTCTGTAGATTTGTCCTAAATTCACCAAAGGTTAGCATCACATAATGCCTCATTTGCATATTTAAACATCAAATTTGACAAAACTTGTGAAACAATTGTCTTAATATAAGTGATCAACTGGGGAAGTTTCATGGTGATATCTATTAGTTCATTTTTGTTACCCTATTCACCTGCACCGTCTCTGCTTCAGACAAAATAAAAGAAACAGAACAAGAATGAAATACTTTGATTACAGAAAAGTGAGTGTATAAAAAATATCAGACATAATGACACTTACAATGTGAGTGTGTTTCTGCTCTGCCGAGTTCATTCTGTGTTTTCCTTTTAACTGCTCTTGTGATGACAGAAGATTTACAGGAATTTGTTTTGGAGCTGGAGCAGTAATAGACCGACCGAGGTAATGAGTGTTTTTGCACACAGACCCGAAGCCTTATCAGCCAGCCCTGTGTGTTCCTAGTTAGTGTGAGACATTTTGTTCTCCAGGGTTATGGTGGGAGAAACAACTTGTCACTGTCTTAGGTGGACTCGGAACAAGGAGGGCTTTGACTGATACAGCAGATTAATAGTGGCCTTTAATTAAAAATCTAGATATTGTGGAATCACAATGCATTTACCAGTGGTTTTATGCTTGTTGCTGAGCCGGTCACTGGGTCTTTGGGCGTCTTACAGTCGTACGGAGTTTTAAAGGGGCCTGCTTTCCTTCAGTGTGATTCAATACGATTGTGATTTGCCACACAAGCAGAGTCAGAAACAAGGAATGCCAGTGATGAGTCCAACCATCTCCCCATCCAGTGGTTTACCACACTGGGTGTCTGTGTTACCAATCTTAGCAACTATCTCAGATAGAAGTAAGCATCCAGTTGCAGAGAGGGATAAGGAAAGGCTCCTGCTGGCCACTAATTTCCCCTTGGCAGGCCTCACATTCATCACCACCAGCCAATCAGTGGCGAGGAATTACATTCATATAGGATGATTCAGCAGCATTTACGCTCAGTGGTGATGCAGGAAAGAGCGTGTCCTTTATGCAGAAAGGCAGAAAGTTGAGGGTGTAGACTAGAGGTTGGGGTGGTGGATGGGTGTGTAGTACATCCATGTAGAGATATTCACAAGACGGTCAATTTGTTGGCGGTTCAGCAACCGATAAAAACCTCATTGATGTGGAAGAATGATTATCAATTGCATCATTTTCTCAGCTGGCTTTGATACTCCCTGCCATCATAATAAATTCAGCTGTTAATTGCAGAGTTTCCGTTGTCAAAAACTAAATGAATTCAACACTTCTCACCAAAACCAGGCTGTTCTTATACACCTTTTGTAGCTATACCTACGAAAAGTAATGCGCTGTATTCATATATATCCAACAAAATCAATATGTATATAATACACATAATCGTGAACCAGGAAGTTGATAATTTCCGAAACCTAACCAAGTAGTTTTGTTGCCTAAACCTAACCAAGTTGATCTTTTCCTAAACCTATCAACGTGGATCTTTTCCTAAACCTAACCACGTTGATCTTCTCCTAAGCCTGACCACGTTGCTCTTTTCCTAAACCTCACAGTTGCTCTTTTCCTAAACCTCACCACGTTGATCTTTTCCTAAACCTAACCATGTTGATCTTTTCCTAAACCTAATCAAATCATTTTGTTGCCTTAACCAAGTTTTATTTTGAAAAGTTTATTTTGAAAAGACTGTATGCACGTAACGAGCAGAAATTGCCGCGTGCTGCTGGACCTTTGTAGGAAAACATGAACACAAAAGATGCTAAAAAGCGGTTCGTAAGATGTCATACAAACCGTTGTATGAGGATACGTTGAAACACATTTCTCCTTAAAGGTAACCTGTGGAGTTTCTGACTGCTAGTAACCCCATGGAACAATGTTTTGTTTGTTTGTTTTTTGTTGTTGTTGTTTTGATGCCTCCCGTACGTCCGTATGTCCCAGTCTCGTGATATCTCAGGGAACACCTGGAGGGAATTTCTTCAAGTTTGGCACAAACTCCATTTTGACTCAAGGATGAACTGATTAGATTTTGGTGGTCAAAGGTCACTGTGACTTCACAAAACACAGTTTTTGGCCATAACTCATATCCTTAATATGACAATTTCACACACATGTCTAA
Organism: Sebastes umbrosus; assembly: GCF_015220745.1. NCBI lineage: Eukaryota > Metazoa > Chordata > Actinopteri > Perciformes > Sebastidae > Sebastes > Sebastes umbrosus. The sequence continues at coordinate 5,661,750 of NC_051283.1, read as the reverse complement.
TGGGATGAAATAAGGAAGTGATGACATTTTGGACAGACATGGATGTAAACTGCCACTTGACTAGTTGGCAGAGGCATACTGTACAGCTGCGAGGCGGTAATTCTAGTTCTGCGTGTTTTAAAACATGTATTGTTTACATTGTCTTGCGTTTTTCTTCTTCTCATTTATGGGCTTATATTTCTGTACATATGTTGCTTTCATAGCGCATTACTGCACGGTGTAAAACCGAAAGATTTCATGCAGCGATTCTTGCTCCATCATCAAACGTTGGTACTAGTGGTCAAAACCTCCCCGGGGTGCTTTTAATAATGTAATTGGTACAAGTGACATCTGGCAAAAAAAGAATAGGTGGAGGAAGGACACTCAATATCTCCAAAAGAAACTTTGCTGGAGAACGAGAGGAGATCTTGTCGAGGCATGTCACAGCGCTGTGTTCACTAGACTCATTCAGACGTCTCTCTGCTCTCTTGCTCCAGAGCTCTGTGTGCTCAGTTACTGCCCTGTGTGCTCATTTCACAGCTCTGTGCATGCCAAATGTAGGAAACTAAATAAACGCCGTGGCCTGTCCTCTGTTATACAAGACGACACCACTACAGTGTTTCATTGCCTCTGTAATCTTAATGGAAACAGCACTGACACACTGTAACTGTTTTACTGCCTTTTTTTATTTAAATTGAATCAGACTTTTTGAAAGACAGCTAGCCCTCTTGAGGCTGATTGGGATTTCCCTTGATTCTCTAACAGGCCTTCTTCTTTTATTTTATTCTCTTGTAATCTGTGAATGATTCAATAACTAAATAACATTTTCAAAAGGCCTCCACTTGTCTTTGTTTCCACAAGGATACGTTCATTATGCATTGACTCAAAGGGGGCCTGCATGAATCAGGGTCGGATGATTTCAACTGTGGAAGTCTGGGACTGACGATATCAAACTGAAATTATTCAGTCAAATAAAAACCTGTCGACAGCACTTCAGTTGGTATCAAAAAGACTCCAATTAGAGGATATCAATCAGTCTGTCTCCTAAAGGCCCGGTTACATCAGCGTTTAACATGCTGAAGTTTTGCTGGGATTTGTGGGAGAATTAAAAGAAAATGATTTGTTCGTTGACTAACTGGTCGGGGTGTCATCAGTAATTTTAGCCGCTTTCAAACCTGGACGGAAGTTTGTATTCATTTTGTTTAATTTTGATATAGGAATGAATTACATTTTTTGCAAGAATTACTTCGTGCAACACATAACCCGGTTGCTCAAAATGCACGGGCTCAAACGCTAACAATATGCTGACCTCGGAGTTATAGATTTCATCACGCAGCAGCTGGAAGGACCTGGAAAGCTGGCAAAAAAGGAAGATGTTAATAAAATGCATAAAATCTTTTTTTTCTTTTTCAAACCTTTGATGTCACTCATATATTTGTGTTTAATGTATACCAGCGTATACCAGTATAATTACCTTTATTTACTGCATAATAAACAGCATCACGCCGAAACTGAATTATCTCGATGCCACGCCTTCTTCAGTCACGGCCACAAGATCATGATCTCATTCCGTCGCATTAAGAAAGTCGTGGCCACGCAATATATTTTTTTCTTACAAATGTCACCAGACTGTGATCCGGTGATTTTATTTATTCATTTATTTGTTTGGGGAGAGTAAATCTGTGCAAATATTTTGCGTTAAGTTTAAATTAAAGGTTGACATGCAACTTCAATATATCACAGCCGGGTCGCACAAAAAGCCGTATGAATGACACGATAATGCGCAATAAGAACGCCGTTCTTGCTTTTGGCGAGTCAGTTGTATGGCATGTAGTCTGGACTGACCGCAATGTAAACGCATCCACATAAACATGCTACGCTAAGAGCCAGTGACGTAGAATAGAAATTGACCGAGACTGCTTACGGTGTGGTCCAACAAACACACGACTTTTAACTGTAGGAGACCAGTGTTTTGTTTTGTAAGTTACGTTAGTGGCATTTGTGATGTGTTTTCCGTTCTTATGCAACGTCGTTTCCGTATGTATTTTACTTAGTTTAAGTACTTCCTTTAAGCCCAACCATCATGTTTTTCCTAAACCTAACTAAGTGGTTTTGTTGCCTAAACCTAACTGCGGCCGTTACCGTAGGTTTTTTTTTGCGTGGAGTACAAATGACGCGCGAAAAGTGGTGTAGGTTAAAATGTGTTCTCAGGACAAGCTGAATGTCCTTGTAATATTGAGTTATTAATATGCCTTCCCATGAGATCGGGTTGTATAACAAGCCATGTTGACTTTTGAGGGACCGAGGAGCTGGAGATTCCAAAATAGAGGAAGCTACATGGATGTAATAAGAGAGCTAATGTGTCCCAGCAGCCACTTGCAGTATTGAATATTTTTTTTAAAATCCCCTGCAGCCCAAAAAGCATTTTCCCCAATAGTTTTATACTTGTATAACCTAACGTAGAGGCTAGAGAAGCGATTTTTTTTACAAATGTGACGCCATCCCCAGTGTAAAGTCAATGGGCCCAGCAGGCTACACAACACGGAAACGTTTTTTTTGGCTTATGTGCTTGGTAAGCAATTTCCAATCAAGTGACTGGGTGCCATCTTTGAGTCCAGTATTCAGTTAATATAATACAACCATACATACAGTGGCCTTAAATTATTTGGAAATGGAGTTTTTATTTTCATTTTACCAGCAGTAATGCATTTTCAAACAAGAAAAAATTGGATTTCTGAGTTAAGATTTTGGTCTTAATGTTTTCAATATAATCTTGTCAGTCCTGGACTTACAAAAATGACTGAATAACTGCTTAACTCAAAGTCATGGTGCACTTTCAAATCACTTTACAGTCTAACGTTTTCCTTCACACCTTCTCTTCCTCAGGCAGCTGTTTGTCTCCGGTGCCTCTGTGGACATTTTCCACATTCTTGACTCTCCATTGAGGTCACTGTCTCCGCCCCCTGGGCTCATTCACAACAACTCTCTGCAACAGCATCATCCTCCTCATCATTTCCCCAATCGGACAGCGCAGATGAGTCAACAGCACGCACTCACACAGTATACAGTACATCTTGTGAAATATCTTGATGACACATCTACACGGGATTTAATTGTCCTGCGAGGTGTTTTTTAGAGCAATCAACAGATTTCAGTAGGCTGAAACAATTTCTTTCTTCATTAGGCTGCACCTCTCTACTGAGCCGACTTGTATGACAAAAACCCATGCTTGGTCCTGATTAGACTGTGGAGAGCACTTACTGATTTCCCCCTATGGCCTTGCAATCAGTGTAGGATCAGGATGAAACAGCCCAACTCCCACATCAGTAAATTGCGACTAAAATCCTCACATCACCCTATGACTCCTGACACATGCAATTTTTATGAGCTGTATGATATGTTTTTAGACAGTTTTTTTGGGATGCACTAATAATCTTTGTTTTCATAGAAGTAAATATTTGTTGTGCTCCTCTCATCACAGTATTACACCGTGTCATAACAACAACAAAATACCAACAAATCCTCTAAATCAATCGTCCAAATCCATCATTGGTCCATGCTCTCCAGAACAACACCTATAGGCGTTTTTCTTATCTTAGGTTAGGGGACAATGAACTTTCAATGAGAGCAGGGGATGCTTTAGGGCATGGCTACGTTGTGATTGACAGGTTGCTACCACGGCGTTGTCCTATCCGGGAGTTGTCCATGTTTTCGTCTTACAACTTGAACCCTTTCACAGTGTGTTTTCAGTTCATTAATTGTAACATTTTGGTCACCTAAAAATGTCTTATTTAGTGTTTGTTTCTACTTAGCTCCACCCTCTTGTGTCGCTTCTGGTTGCAATAAACCAAGATGGTGACGGCCAAAATGCCGAACTCGAGGTGTCAAAACAACCGTCCACAAACCAATGGGTGAAGTCACAGTGACTGCATCCACTTCTTACATACAGTCTGTGGTTTTGTCTCAAAAAGATACAAACAGGTTAGATCAGATTTATCCCAATATGACCTTCTGTTGTCTTCTGATATGCATTAATCAACAATGCAAAAAATGATCCCTGTAACATTTTCAGTATTTAAATAATGGCCGAGTCTCAAATAAAAGCCAGTGGCCGCCACAAAGAAATAAAGGCTCGGTAAAATCATCATCATCATCGAGGCGGGGAGTGTGGGTTTGTTGGTGGCGTTATAGCTGTGAACGTAGGTGTAGCAGACAGTGTGTGTAAAGTTTATTTGTCGGTGAATAAATGCTACGAGGCTACAACTCCTCTGCTCAAGTGAGCCACAGACCGGAGCCAACTTCCTGTATCTTGCCACTCCAGCTTCGCCTCTTAAGGTGGGCTCTTAAGGTGGACCAGTTTTTTTCCTTAAAGAGACGAGCCGCTCTTCTGAGTTTTTCTCAGCTTTTTAATTAATTATTAATATTTCTTTTAACCGTTTGAACCGATAGTGTTAATCGGTTAAAATGCTTAATGTTGGTTAAACGGTTAAACAGTTAATTATTAACATCCCTAATGAGAATGCATTTTTGGCTTTTCGCGTGTCATTTGTACAACACACAACAAAACTACGGTTACAGTTACAGTTAGGTTTAGGCAACAAAACCAGTTAGGTTTAGGAAAAACATCATGGTTGGGAAACGTAACATAAATACGGAAAACGCCTCACAAACGTCAATAAAAAACACCTCACAAACGTTGCTAACCTAACTTACAAAACAAAACACCGGTCTTGAACACCAGTCTCCTGGTTGAAAGTTGTGTGTTTGTCGGACCCATCCGCCTCCCATCCATGCCATAAGTGGTCTTTCTCACTTTTTATTCTACGTCACTAGCCCTAAGCGTAGCATATTTACACGGATGCGTTTACATCGCAGTATGTACAGACTACCTTGCGTATAAACGACACCCCAAAAGCAAGAGAGACGCTCTTATTGCACGCCAAATGCCTTGCATATTATCGTGGCATCCATACACCTTTTCCTGTGAACAGGTCAAGAAGTGACTATCCTACAGTGTGCACTTTTATCCCCTTTCATAAGATTTACCTTTCTTGCCCCTCCCTTCTATGACTGCAGGCTTTTTTGCTTGCCAAGTGTAGCCAAGGGTAGAGCTTCCGCCTAGTCGGGCGTCACCGCTCTCCCCATAGGAACACGATGACACAGCCGGCGCAGAGCGATTTTTCCGTGTTTTTCATGTGTCTGCTTTAGTAAGATGTCTCCTTTTTTTTAAACAAAAACATGTCTGACACATATAAGATATACTTTTGAAACAGGAAACATTAGAAATAAAGGGCTGTCATTAATGTAAGATTGCTCTAAACAAAGTCCTGTCTCTAGCAGACGTAAGTAAAGAATTGGCGATCACAAAACATGAATCTCTTTTCTGCTATCACTAATTCATGTCTTACATAAACACAATTCAGCATCATCTCACATGACAAAGCTGTTACAGTAATGATTCAATATCAAGAGGTTCTTTTCCAAACAAGCAGAGAACAGCAGTGAGAGTGGATGCTGTGTAAATCTTTCCACCCCAAATGGTGTGCTCGTGCTGTGTTGCCATAGAAGCCTGATTCGATGTGTAATTGCTAATGGGCTCATTAGTGAAGGGGAGAGATGTGCAAGGGGAAAGGGAAATGTCCAATGTTGTGGTGCAGCGTCGTTTCATGTTAACTGTGCTGTATCGATGTAGTTAGATGTAAGTTGAGGTGTTTTGTGCATCAACAGACTAGAGAGAGATGTGCATATCAGAAGGCAGGAGGTGATCGAGGTCATTCATGTTTACCAGTCGCTGTACATTTTCAAATTCAGAATAAACACAGAAAAACAGAGAAATCGGTTCTAAACCTTCCAATTCTGCTCTCGTAAATTTGGCAGGTTTTGTTCTCATCAATGCCGTAACAAAAAAACAACAGCAGCAGCATCACTTGTTCCCTCCTCACCCGAGAAAAAACAGTTCTGAGCAGCCGTGCGCTCCAAGAGCAAACAAAGGACACCGTGTGAAGAGCTGCGCATAAACATGTGGACCCCGTACACATGAGTGTGTTGAAAGGAAGAAGAGGACAGAAGGTGTGCATAAAAACACAAGAAGGATTTTGTGGACGGAGCTTGTGTTGTGTTTCATAGAATTTATAGCATAATAATAATAAGCTACTGGGAATATAAGAGGAAAGGTGGAAAATCCCCTGCAATAAATAAATAAATAAGGACTGAGTGTTTTATTTATCTTGTTTGTCTTGGGGAAAGAATTGCAGTCTATTAGCATCATAATTCTTTTCAACAGCCTGAAAAATATTTTCTGATCTGACGCCCCTGTTGGCAGGACAACATCAATAATAGTTACATGCGCAGGAAGCTTTTTCAAAGTAAATTTGTTGACTAGATTCATGAACTCAAAGTCGGGAATATATGTAGAATACTGATATTTAATCAAGTTGGGATGTGTTTGTAAAATTGCTTTACATTTGTTCAAATTCATTGGTATGTTTGTGGATTGAAAAATGCATTCATGAACACCATGAATCATCACTACTTAACTTCAACTTTCACTTCATTTAAAAGGGACATATCATGCTCATTTTCAGATTCTTACTAGTATTTGGGGTTTCTACTCGAACATGTTTACATGATGTAATGTTCAAAAAACACACAAACACATTATTTTTCTCGTACTGTCTGTCTTAGTATACATGTATTGACTCTCAAAACGCTCCGTTTAAGGCCCCGTCTACACATATACAGATATTTTTAAAAATGGATATTTTCCCCTCCGTTTAAAAAAGAAATTCTGTCCACACAACCTTCGTTTTACAAAATATCTCCGTCCGCACTTGAACGCGAAAATGACAATATTTACATGTCATCACAACTGAGATCACAAGTAAGATCCTTCTCTCTCCCTTTCCTTCAGCTTCATTACAGTCAGTTGGATACCATCATTGTTGATGGGGGAGGGGGGGGGCTGGGATTCCTGTCATCACTCTGCTGTCATCAACTGTCTCTTTACATGCATAAATGACGAAAGGGAGGTCATTCAGGTTTATGTCCACAGCCCATCTGAGTGCTCCAAACCTCGCCTTCAATCGCCCAACAGCACATTCAATCACCATTTGACCTCGATTTGTTTAATGTGTTCCTGCTTTGGCCTCCGGTGACTGGAACATTATTCAAATGTAAAGTAGTAATTAGTCCGAGCAGTGATAAGAAAACAGAAAAAAAGCCGGTAGTCCGCCATCTTTGTTTTTGTTTCTGGCGCATGCTCATTACACAAAGCATCACAAAGCAACAATGGGCATGCACAAAATGAGGAGAAATGAGCCTGCATGTGATGTAGGAAGGGGAGACAAATCTAAATGGCTTGATGAATCACATGTCTTCTGATCTAGACAGCCCACAAAAAACTGACTGGGTTGTCTTCTTTCACATTTTGTGGGTTGGTAGGTACTCCAGATACTCAAGCTACCAGTGGCTCGCTAAAGGTTAAAAGAATACGTACATACATTTGATAACACAAAGTCACTTTGTAAACCTGTAAAGCGTTCACTAGATCTGACCGCAGAAAAATAGCCAGGCCAATAAAAGACAAAAAAATATACTATTTTCATGAGGAATAACGGAGTTTCTTTCCACAATTGTGAATGACAAATGTGTCTCATTTGCGGTGCGAGCGTGTCGAGAAAAGATGTAACATCGTGCGCCACTTCACCAAAGTCCACAGCAACTTTTCACAGGACTTTCCGGCTGGTAGCGGTCTATACGAACAGAGGAGTGAGCTGAAAACAAAGATTAAAAGACGACAGTCTCCGTTTACCAAACTGACAAATAAGACCAACGCAGCAACAGAACACATTAAGCCCTTCAACATTGTAATAGAAGGGATGACTGCGGTGGCTGAAACATTATTAAAGGACCATAAAAGTAAGACAGAAATGATGTCTGCTATCAGCGATGTACAACTTTGGTGTTATGAGTAGCTCTCGGCCATTTTCATTATGTCAAATTAGCTCTCAGAGGAAAAACAGTTGGAGATTCCTGCTTTAAACACTCCCCCCCCCCCACCCGGCAGACAGGAAATGATACATTTTACATTTCCACTTTGTTTGGAATAGATAGTAGTTAATAGTCAGCATGACTGATAGATAAAAGCAGTAATTATAAAAAGTCAAACTTCAATAACAGGAGAAGAATTCACAGCAGCTACTGCCCACACATTGATTGACAGGTGATCTCTGGGTACAAAAACATAACAGCGATGAGCCTTGACACCAAAGATGGAGGCTAAATAAAAACAGTTATTTTTTACTAGGAATTACTAATTCAAACGGTTAAAAAGGGAAAATGTAGATATACAGTAAGTATGCAGGAGGGGGGCCTCTTCAAGATTCACGTCCATCAGCTAAGTTGTGATGACTCATGCTGTTACACCATGCCTACGCATCTATCCCTCTGCTGCACACCAGCTTTATCTGTGTCTGTCTTTCCCTTTCCATCGCTCAGTGCTGTGGTCACACACACACACACACACACACATTCATGGACAAACTCTCCTCCCCCTTTATTCTGCGAGGCAAAAAGCTAGAACACAGTATTCTTCACCGCCACCAATCCGTGCCCTTATTTTAAACATATCTCCTGCCTAATTCGCTCAGTTACGTAACAGACAATTATACAACTAATTCAGTGCGCTCCTCAAAGACTAGCCTCACAAGGGCACTCCAAGCGCAGTGGTAAGCAGGGCACTGGTGATAGGGGGGTTAGGGGGGAGAGGAGGAAATGTGTAAGTAATTTTAATAAAGAGACGGAATACAGTTACGACCCATCGTGGACTAATGATAGGAAATGAATAACGGGGAGGGAAGGAGCCGGTGTGAAATTGTCAATTAGGATTTTCTTCCTGTGGCAACTAGAGGGAATTCAATAAGCCAGAGGCAATAGCAGACCGCTTCTGTATGGAGATCACAGAGGCCTGCTTCTCCCTCTCTGTGTGAGCTGAAGCTCGACAAGCTAAAGGCAAACTGCAGATTATAAGATCAGCTTTAATGAATGCAGTGAAGCGGTCATGGAGGCGTTTTTTGTATTATCCAGTTAGTGTCATCCACCTCTTCAGTTTGACTGATGACATATTTATATATATATATGTGTGTTTTTGTATTTGCAGATCACATCCAATTTGAAGCACATTTCATATAGACCATTTCACAGTTGTAAACCATTCCGAATGGGTCCCAGTTTATTTCCTGTTGCAGTGAATGTGAATGACACAAGCTGACAAGAAGTAAACATGGTGTTGCCTTGCAATGCGATTCTGTTGAAACAGTCTATATGTAGTGTACAACATGTTCTGGCTTGTGACACCTCAGCTCAGTTGCCAGGAAAAAATATTGCCATTATACGTTTCTGCAAAGCATGGACACGTTGATTTCAACGTTTTTTGTATTCGGTCAGAGCAAGTGATGGTGTATCGAGCAACCGTTATTGAAAGTTATGTTATGGAAGTTAAGTGGCATGATAAGGAGTATAACAAGCAAGAAAGTCCACAGTGGGTGGAGGGGACAAACAAACCCAGGGCAGTGTGAAACCAAAAGTAAACGTTGACCTTAACCTTGTTACGTAACGTTGTTACATTTGTTACTTAACGTTACGTAAGAAAGTCTGCTAAGGGCGGTTGATGTTTATTTTTGGTAGTTATGTTGTTACGTTATCACATTATTATTTTAGCACAAACCACAATCTTTTTTTCTAACCTTAACCGAGTAGCTTTGTTGCCTAAACCTAACCAGTCGTTTCACAATGTTAACCACATTTAATTGTGTTTTCCTGCAAGCATAGTTCAGAAACATCAACGTTCAACGTATCCTGTGGTTTGCAAAAACGTACAATGCCAAAAAAAATTCTGGCGACTGGGTCGGTTGGTTACAGTTATTTACTGTAATTATTAGTTCTGTCAATCAATTAAAATATTTAATCGTGAATAATCGCATAATTGTCCATAGTTAATTGTGATTAATTGCAAAATAATCACACATTTTTCATCTGTTCGAAATATACCTTTAAGGTAGATTTTAATACTCTTATCAACATGGGAGTGGGCAAATATGCTGCTTCATGCAAACTTATGTATATATTTATTACTGGAAATCAGTTAACAACACAACACAATGACAAATATTGTCCAGAAACCCTCACAGGTACTGCATTTAGCATTCAAAAAATATATGCTCAAGTCAAAACATGGCAAACTACAGCCCAACAGGCAACAACAGCTGTCAGTGTGTCAGTGTGCTGACTTGACTATGACTTGCCCCCAAACTGCATGTGATTATCATAAAGTGGGCATGTCTGTAAAGGGGAGACTCGTGGGTACCCATAGAACCCATTTACATTCACATATCTGGAGGTCAGAGGTCAAGGGACCCCTTTGAATATGTCCATGACAGAACAATGACAAAATTTTGCGTAAGTTTGGTGCATTATTGGTTGGTACCAAAGGATTCCTTTGATTTTTTAGTTTCATATGATACCAGTATCTCATCTCCAGCTTTAAAAGCTGATCCTGCTACAACCTCTAGAAGATCAATTGCGTTAATGCGTTAAACAAATGAATGGCGTTAAAACAAATTTGCGACAATGCCATATCACGTTAACTTTGACAGCTCTAATATATATATATATATATATATATATATATATGCTGTATAGTTCGTATTAATTATCATAATCTCAGGTTTATTTTATTGTTTTATGAATAAGAAACGTTGCTTTATTATTCACAAATAACGTCATATTTGTTGTTTTGGAATTTGTCATGTTGAAAATCCAGAACAACTATTAATGGACTTGAGTTGAGGGTGTTTCCTCAAGAAAGAACTCTGAACCTCATCCTATATGGGTCAGATGAGAAAATTTAATATGATTATTTTTTTCTTTTTAGCAATATATTTCAACATTTTAGACTATGTTTGATCTGAAATATTGCCAAAAGTTACAAGAATTATATGGAGCTTGATTGTTTGGGTTTGAGGATTTGTTGCAAATATTGCTATTGGCTTTGACCTTCAGAATTTCAGATCAAATGCATAAACACCCATATCCATATTATTTATGGCTGCTTGGCTGCTACCTTGGAACCAGTCCTGAAACATAGCCATCCTGAAATTAACTGAGCTCCTCCACTGTTTTCATGCTGATGGCCATGAGCTTCCCACTGCTCACCCACAACAGAGCCTAACATTCCTGGGAACATGTGATTTCCCTTCCCCTCCCCGACCTCCCTGACCACCCAGACACGTGACCACAGAGCTGTTACTCCCTGGAAAACAGCCGAGCAGGCGGCTACAGTCGGAGGCCTGCAACAGCAGAGAGAGACGCTTAGAATGTGCTAAATGGTTTCTGATAACACAGGCAATACTAACACTGCTGCTACTACTAGTACTGCTGCTACTGTAACTAATACGACTACCACTACCACTGCAGCTACTACTAATACTAGACTATACCACATACTACTACTACAACTGCTGCTGCTATTTTACGACAACTGCTACTACTGCTACTACTACTACTACCACCACAAGTATTTCTATTGCTACTGCTGTTACTGTACACTATCCTGACATTACGGCTGCTCCTACCACCACTACTACTTCTACTGGCCTAATACCACTACTGCTAATACTACTACTACCATTGCTGCTACTATACTACTACTATTTCTATTGTTATCTTCTATTATTGCTGCTGCTATCACTGCCTACTTCTCCTCCTACTACTACTACTACTGCTGCTGCTACTACTACTATTAAAACTGTCTTGACTTACAAGTCTCAAGTCTTTGCACTCAAGTCCCAAGTCAAGTCCCAAGTCCTAAACTTTGAATTTCGAGTCCTAAACGAGTCGTAATGTGCTCTTCACCAAATGTAATGCCATTTGCATCTCCGTCTGTAATGTTTGACCCACACCTTACCTTTTGTTTGTTTCAAATAATTTTTTTTGACCACCACATAGTATATTTGTACGCAAATTAAATTGGGTTTGGTATAATTTTGTCCAACCTAAGATCAGTACCGTAATGTTAGTTATTCATGGTTTACTCCTGCAACTTGATTGGATGCTGTTAGATTGGTTCAAACCAAGTGGATCTGGGGAATTAAGTGTTGACTTGCTGGGAATGGTGGCGTTAACGTAAGCTGATTCAGGAAATTAATTGATTTGTGGCACACTATTTTTTAAATAACATTTTTCAATCTTTGGGCTTGGGGAGAAGGTATCAGGTATTTTCAAGTCAAAAAGCTCAAGTCCAAGTGAAGTCACGAGTCACTGGTGTTGAAGTCCAAGTTGAGTTGCAAGCTTTTTTGATTTTCTCAAGACGGGTCTAAAGTCATCAAATTTGTGACTGGAGTCCACACCTCTGACTATATTACTACTATTACCACTGGTGCTACTAACTGCTACTTCTACTACTACTACTGCTACTGCTGCTGTTAATACTAATACTGCAACTACTACTGCTGCTGTTACCGCTGCTACTATGGCGTGGGCCTCTGTAGATTCGTTGCAATATGCTCCAAAACGCCAGGGGGCATACAAAAAAAAATATTCTGTGGATAAGCAAGAAGTCAACGAGTGGTACTGGAAAGGAAAGTAGGCTGTCTGGCAACAGTAGTAAACACCAAAGTAGGCCTACCGCCAAACATTGCATTTGTGTATTGTAATTATTATTGTTGCTTACCTCCAAGTCAAACTTACCTCCTGTCTCTCGGTGCTTCCCCTCAGGTCGCCACTCTTTCCACAAGACCTTATTTTTTTAGCTTTTACAAAACAATCTCTCATATTCTTTCACAGCCTGCAGCAGAAAGTCTCATCTTTCCTCAGTGTGTTGCCTGTTTCTTTCCAAGTATTTCATGTCATGTGACTGTCCCCGTGGTCTCTCAGTGAACAGTTGTAGTCGTTGTTGTAATCTGTACAGGCGGAACTGCTCCATGTTGAAATGAAACGTGCAACACACGCAGTAAGCGAGTAGTTATAAAAATTCAAAGTTGCCCGACCAACCACCGCGACAACTCGCGGAGCCTTCGTGCACCACGCCAAAGCTGCGATGACGTAATTTTCTGGCGCGCACACCACCGGCTTGACTACAGCAACCATAAACCAGGCTTAATATTATCACTGCTGCTGCTACTACAAGTAGGCTACAATGTACAGCTACTACTACTACTACTGCTAACACTGTTATTGCTCCTGCTACCATTGCACTACAGCTACTAGTACTGCTATGACTACTGAGGCTACCATACTTCTATTATTGCTGCTGTTACCATGCCACTTCCAGGACGACAAACTAGAAATAAAAACACAATAACAACTGGAGGCCGTTCATCCAGATGGGTATAAGAATTGCTGGATGGGACGGGGCAATCTGCATCACTCCTCGCCAAAATGAAACAGCTGCGGTGCACCACACTCCAATCATGTACTGGCCACCATATCCAAGAAGGTCACCGGGCCAGCTGTTAAAACGAAAGCCACACATCTGCTTCTTTGAGGAAAAAAAATCATACACCAGCCCACTTGTGGAATAACTTGAAATATGTTACCAAATTAGAAGAAGTGAAGAACACAAGAGTCTTGTTGTTTTTCTGCCGCTGCAATACAAGCCAAGGTCAAATGGGTTTGGTGGAGAAAGACAACACATCATTTAACTTGTTTTCCACAATGTTTGTTCTTAAGGTGGTAATGGATTTTATTGGATTAGGGCTTAACTATCAGCACAACATTGACTTTGGTGTGGAACTTGTCAGTTTATCTTGGTAGCTGCGAAAGGCACTGATACTGAGAGGTTTGAAAATATTCATATCTCTTTACACCACAAAGATGGAAGAGAAAGAAATGAGCTTATTCAGGATAAAAAATTATTGATTTAATGCTGTAAAGGAGACACTTAACTTTCAACCCGTTCTCACTCCCAACGTGTCAAATACCAACGCTCGGGTCAGTGTCCCTCAGCGTACCTTAACGTCTGTATGGGACGTACCGTGCTTACAACTAACTCCACTGTAAACCCCGTCATTATTAGATGGTTAAAGCAACTGACGTAGTTTAAATAGCGAGGAAGTCCGAGCAGGGCAGTGGGACGAGAGGTTGGATGAGTCAAACAAACACAGGACCTACACCTAGGGGACCGATGTTTGTGTCCTGTGTGCAACCAAGTCAACGTTGACTTATTTTACCGTAGTTTTGTTACGTATACCTTCCGTACAAACTTAGTTATTTTACATAACAAACATACTTGTTTTAACCCAAACCACCATCTTTTTCTAAGCCTAACCAAGTTCTTTTGTTGCCTAAACCTAACCACCTGGTTTTGTTGCGCAAGTAAACCTAAAAACTAAGTTGAAGTTTATTTTCAAAAGAGACTGTATCCAACATGCAGAAATTTGACACGCCGTCCCTGAGTCCCAAACTGGCGCTAGAGGGATACCTAGAGTGTCATAGTTTGAAGCGTAGGGCCACTCACCACGACGAGTTGGGAGTGATATAGCGTTGGTACCTTTCACTCTTCAGATCTGATACAAAACTTCAGGTGGATGGGGGAAAACTTCCCACAAGTGACTAAACATGAATTGGGCAAATAATGGGAACCTGTGGTGTGTTAACTGACCCTGATAACTGAGCAACTTGTCGAGCTTTCTCGGCTCTTAAGTTTTAGGAACGTGCTGGATAGCCGCATCTTGTGAATGTGAGGTTTATCACACAACAAACAACCATCCCACACCAACACATACAACCCAGTCGCCAGAATAAAATGTTGGTATTGTACGTTTCTGCAAACCACAGATACGTTGAATTTCAACGTTTCTGAACTAAAAATATCAACATTTCTACATACAGTACATGTATATCAACGTTATAGTGTTTTCACCGCTCGTGGCGCTTTTGCCATTTTGAAAACTGCATTTTCAATTATGTTTAGGTTTAGGCAACAAAACTACTTGGTTATGTTTAGTGAAATTATGTAATAGTCATGTTTTGGGTTAAAATAAGTATGTTACTTTTGGTTTCACAAAGGACACTCCTTGGTGAAAGTCCCGTGTTTGACACGTCCGACCACCCCGACCTCCTCCCTACACAACTTAAATTAGATTTATTTGTGATTCATCAAATACAAACATAATCCGGGAGAAAATACATTCCTTCGAAACGTATCGACAATGCAGTTTCATACTATGGAACGTAATTTTAGTAAATTTTGGCAACATTTCAGCTGAAACATAGTCTGAAATGTTGAACTTTATTGCTAAAAATAAAAATGATTTTCTTATTTACTTTTCTCATCGATGGCTGTGGTTTGGAGAACTGTTTTTTTCTGGTTTAACCGATATCTCCAGAGAACTCTCCCCCACCAGCTGCACAACAAGAGGACGACAAGCTCTGAATGTACAAGATGGTCATGGTCAGGACAGTCCAAATGGGAAAAAAAACATCTATCACCAAGAAGGACATCAACATAGACCTTTCTCTATATAGGCCCGAGTTCATGTAGGAATAACCCAACCAAGGACAGTGTGTGTGTGACCCGTTCAGCCAGTAATATTTATATGAATGAGATCCTAAAGAATAGAGAAAGAGGACGAGAGGAGGGTTTGCCCTTCGCTTCCCTCCGTCTTAATCAATGGCAGCAGGAGGAGTTTTGATTTATGTTTCCCAGGATCTGTGCTCCAGGAACAACCCCAGCTGTTCCATTGACACAGCTGAGGCCAGGGGAGAGATGAGTAATGTAATTAGCCAATGAATGAAAGGAGGAAGATGGAGAGATCGGCCTGCGTGAGGGTGGCGGGGGGGGGCGCGAGGCGTGGGGGTACAGTTGCCCGCTGGTGTTCCCACGCGACAGAGTCGTATCTCAGCGTGTACAAAAGCCCTGCTCCGATGTCATCCTTTCAGCATAATTAAATGAGATAAAAGTCGCAGTGGAGGAGCGAGCCTTAAAGCCTGACGACTGTATCAGTGTGGCGCTGCTCTATAGCGGCGGTTCATGTTTCTGTGATATAAACATGCTCAGTTACATCTCTGCCGGGGCAGCTCAACAGCTCGTGCACGTGATGGAGAATTAATGGGGAGTGAGACCGCAGCAGAGGAGACCGATACGGGCCGGTACCAATACTGATAGATTTGTACTTAAGATGCCAAAACCTGGTCTTGTGCAAATATTAGAAATTAAAGGAACACTCCATTGGAAATCTACAACTAGGGTTGCGTTTGATTGTGTTTTACTGATCCATTAATTTAACGGAACACTCAAAAGTCATATATAGTCGTCTAGATATTAATAGCTTTTAGTAGTGTAATGGTTGAATGGATTACACTTATGTATACCCTGTGGCTAAGATGTGGCGTGTGTGACTATTTTAACCTTCTTTCAGCTGCTCTCAGGCAGTGTTAAACAGACTCAAGAGCAAGTAAAAAAATAAATATAAAAACATAATTCAAAGCGGTAAACACCCTCAGCATAAATCCAGCTGTCCTTCCTGCATTTATCAGTTTAAACTGTGTTGTTTTTAGTCTGGATTATGACTAAAACTTCTTCATATGTTAGTAATATTATCATACAATCACCGCACAGAGCTCTGATTGGTCAGTAGGAGGTGCTTTTATACGAGTTGATCTCTTATCTGGAACATAACTGCTCCGGAGCAGGTTAGCTGTTCAGCATCAGTTACCATGGTGATCTACCCCGCTAAGAAGTGATCCAACTTCGTAGGACGGAAAACCCAGAGTTAACCCTGAAGTTACCTCGCTAACAGCAAATCCTGCTTCGTAGTACAGGCCTCTGGATTTAAAACAACAAGATTGTGTGGCAAAATCAATTAATTCCAATGGCATCACCGCAATCAGTGGATCCAGACAAAGAGCTCAAATTAATTCACGGGAATGAACTGCGTTCATCTTTGGTGAACTTTTACCAACAAATTCGTACTGCTGACCAATAGCAAGCCGCCTTGAGAGCCAAATAATAAAAAATAGAGGAAGCTATCATAGCATGTCAGACAGAGGTTGGTGAACATAGTGGAGCATTTAGCAGCTAAAAAGCCAGATATTTTATCGCAGGAGTTGGTTGAGATCAAAACGGAGCTAAAAGAGAGTGATTATTGGGCCTAAATTCATCAAGTGGCAAGAGACACAACTCCAAATGAATGCTGACGTTGCTCACTGTCTTCAGGATGTTTAAATAGGCAACTGTTTGCTAACTTGTTAGCCATAACAACTTTATAAGGTGATAATATGTCAATTTTGTGTTTACAGGTTGATGCATTGCAATATAGATAAAAAAAAGAGACAGAAAAATGAAAGAAAGGAAAAAAAAAAACAAGAAATAATTAGGGAAATGACTGAAAACCACAGTATGTATAAAACATTTTTTTTTAAAAAACTACACTAGGCCTGTGTCTGAGATTTCATCAGCATGTCATACACATGGCACTGGCCAAGATTTGTCAATTCCTGTAACCTACATTTTAAGGATGATCAAATGTGCAGTCAAAGATAGTCTTTAACATACTGTCAACTGGATTGGAAAGGAAGATTACTGTTACTGCTGGTATACTGTGAAACTGGATGTCTACTGACACTACTTAATGAACACTATCTATATTATTCAGTCATCAGGAAGATATAGCCAAGACAATGGCCAAGCCAATGTGAATACTGATCATTTCATAATTGAGTGATTGAAGCAGAAGTAAGCACATGTAAGTGCGGTGAAGTGTGTGATTGAAGTGCCAGCATCTCTTTTAACACATAATTTGACATTGTGCCAGAATGTTTAAAGCTGCGGCCCGGGTGTGTGTTTGAAGAGCAGCAAAGATGACAAAGCATCTAATGTGGCGTTTGTGTTGTTTGACCTTGTTGTTGTCGGCTGCTCTGAAATCATCCGCTAACCAGGTAACATAAGTGACAATCAGTCAGCAACCTCCGGTTCTGAAAAGTGAAGCCAACTCTGAAATGCCTTAAAGGTCCCATATTATGCTCATTTTCAGGTTCATACTTGTATTTTGTGTTTCTACTAGAACATGTTCACATGCTGTAATGTCATAAAAAAAAATATTTTCCTCATACTGTCAGCCTGAATATGCCTGTATTTACCCTCCGTCTTAAACACTCAGTTTTAGCGCATTTCGACGGAATTACAACAGGATTGCGTTGCTAGGACACAGTTTGGGTCCATGTGTACTTCCTGTCAGCTGATGACATTCACATACACTGCAACTAGTAGTAATATGGGACACATTTAGAATGTGTATGTTTAAAACTGTATATTTGTGACATCACAAATGGACAGAAATCCTGACAGCTTGTTTCAAATGCAGAGTTTCTGAATACTAGCTGCGTATTTCCCTGTGGATTGAGCATTTCGATACTTTCAGAGCATTTAAATAGGACTTAAGCCTGCTTTATAATAAAAAAACAAGAAAATCTCACTTTTTTATAATATGTCCCCTTTAAACTTTCATTCTTTCTAACAGCCAGTAGGTGCGACTCCTCTGGTTGCTAAAAGAAGTCTTGATTGTATAGAAGTCTATGAGAAAATGAGCCTACTTCTCTCTTGATTTATTACCTCAGTAAACATTGTAAACATGAGTTTATGGTCTCAATCGCTAGTTTCAAGTCTTCTTCAATACAGCATGATGTTCATTTAGTAAATTATGGTCCCATTCAGACCATAAAGCAGGGGATGCTTTAGGGTGTGGCTACCTTGTGATTGACAGGTCTCTTCCATGGCGTTGTCTGGGAGGTGTCCGTGTTTTCGTAGTAGAACTTTAACCCTTTCACTGTGTGTTTTCAGTTCATTAAAGTTTTTTGTAACATTTTGGTCGCCTAAACATGTCAGCATTCGGTTGTAGTCACGGTGACTATTTCCACTTCTTATATACAGTCTGTGGTGACAATACATGATTTACTTAACTAATCATGTTAGACAGCTTTACTGCTACAACAAAGATAGAGCAACAACCATCAACCATTGCTTATAGTGGTGGAGGAGGAAGAAGGTCTCCAACCATTGTAGGTCCCCCATTTTTTTGTTTTCAAGGCACTCCACAATACAGATGAATGTTACAGCAATATATTCATTATTATTCAAATAATTTCTGATATCAGCTTTAAAATTGGCACGACAACCTCCTATTTAAATATCGGATCAAATGTGTGATCTATCTGCTTATCAGTGTACAGAAGCCTGCGAAACAGCTGTTGGATCATCACGAGACATTAACTTTGGCAGCGAACATCAAACGGAATTGAATTCTGCATATTCTAATTGGCAAAATGTTTGAAACTGAAACAAAGCAGCATAATGTAGCTTTGATCTCTGCAGCAGAGAGCAGAAGTTGACAACATTTCTGCCTCCCCGCCAACCCTCGGTACGTTGTTGCCCATTAAGTGGTTAATGATGTCATGTAAACGAATGTTCCCTCGCAGCGCTGCTCACAAGCTCCTCCGTCTATATTAGACGTCGCCAAATAAAATCAATGTGTCGTGGTTTTTTGTCGTGCGTTCTCAACAGTAACTTGTGTGCATAGCAAAATTGATTTCACTCGGTGTAAACTCTCCTTTGAAAGCCAGAAAAATAAAATATCTGTAGGTGGATTAGCAGCTGACACACAGCACCTATAAAGGCACTGTGTGAAATCAATTACCTTTTATATTTGTTACTCCAAATGCCATTCATTTACCAGTTGATGATGATATATAAAAACTAGAATTGCACTTGGAGAGCGCAGACCTCCGCCAAGGTGCTTGACTTTAAAAACAGATCACAGCTCACAGCTGGCGGTACCGTGAGGTGGTCGGCTTATTATTAAGAAAATTGAGAACTTTGAGGAGCTTTGAGAATATCGGTTTTGCCGCGCGCAGTATATAATAGATCCAAACGTTTCCTCATCACGATTCTGTATCAGCTCATGTCGGTGCGGCCATCCATGCGGAAAGTGTAATCGAGGCTTAAGATGTCTTCACCGTGCAGGCTGCGCTTGATTGACATTTTCTTGACTCTCCTGTTATCTCTGTTGCATCCGTTAAGGTGGGACAAATTACACCTTTATTGTTCAAAGCCCCCTTTCAGACATGCAGACATTTCAGTCACTTTAAGTGAAAGTCACAACAGCAATCGCACCAGGTCGGATTTAGTCCGTAACACAAGTCTGAATTGAACGCCGTCAGATTAATGTAAACGGCTGCAGCAGCACAAGGTTAGACATGCAGAGAAGTCTGGTTCACCTCTATACGAGCACTCTATACGAGCACTCTATACATGACTCAATCATCATCTCTTTTACACAACAAAAAACATTTTAATAAACCACAAAACACTGCGAATCAGTCTAATTTGTTTAGGAGATTCAAATCATGTCGGATCAGTCTATAAAAAAAAAGTAATTAGGAACATTTTAACGTCTTGTCATTAAATGATGACATTGATGAGAGAATTTATTAGAGGATTCACTGTGAGACGAGAGGTGGGCGTCCCTTTCACTTACGATTGTCGTTAATATTAAGTCTTGGATTGTAAAATAAGTTTTGTAATCCATCACTGATGCAGCCAGAGAGAGAGTAGAGAGAGCAGAAAACACATTTCTTCCTTCATATAATTATTTTTCAACGCACGGTCCTGGTAGCATGAAGCCATTACAAACATTTACATAACATACACCTCAGTCTGAATGACAAACAGCTTGATGAAGCAATGTTAACGTATTTCATGTTTTTATTGGTCCAGAGAGAGTCGAGCAGGGGCTTTAATTTGTACCTTAAAAGGGTCTTAATTTCTTAGTCAGGGGGAAAATTCAAAGATGACTTCCATGTTATTTGATACATTTTAATACTGTTTACTCTTTAAAAGCCCCAAATACATGAAAGTATCTCTTAAAATATTATGATCCATTTATTTATCCATTACTTTATTAACCCCTGACCTTACACCTTAATGAAGGACCTGTCATGGTACAAATTAAGGAGTAATATTCAGTACATTTTTGTGAGTTTACCCCTTAAAAACACCTAAACGGTGCAGATACTCCATTAGAAATCAGTAGTCTTTAGCATTTACCATACCATTAATTAAACCAACATTTGAGGTCACTTTTTTTATATACTTAATTGCAGAGTGAAAAAGTGAAAATGAAATAATTAAGAAATAAATAAAATAATAACAGGAATAAAAACAAGGAAAAGATTAAGAATAAAAAAGCAAAACAAAACACAAGAAAAAATCTAAAATAAATAAATTAAATTAAATTTAAAAAATAAATTCAAAAAGTAGGTCATCTGAACACTGTTTGGAACCCCTAAAATATAATTCATTTTCACCTGGAAATATTTTAACATTCATGTAACCCTTAAATTGTAATTTATTTTTCAAATTAAGGGCTTTTCAAATTTAAATGCTTTCAAGCAGTTCACCTTTTCAAATTAAGGGCTCGCTGACAATCACACAAAACCAAATGTTTTCAAGTGTAAATGAAGGATTAATTCATGGTATTGTGAGGAATGCATATTGAGGATAGGCTTTGTGATAAACTAGGTATTTCAGTAAATAGTTTATTGTATGTAGAAAAGCATTTTGAGCCATTAAAATATTTTCAATGCAAAAAATGTGTAATATGCAGCATGTAGAATGTAGAATGTAGAATGTAGCTGTGGTAACTGAAGGCCCTCTTTTATATCAGAGGTGAATGATATATAACTGAATGATACATCTGATATCAGCCCATTACATTAACAAACCTAATGCATATATTGGTCTAAATGGAGAGAGGCTGAGAGCAGGAGAAGAGACGGTGAGCATGAGAGAGAGAGAGAGAGAGAGACTTCATCACCATGGTGTAAAACAAAGTAACCAGCCCATCCCCCTTCACAGCTCCACTCCACTCACACACGTGTAACGGCAGTCCTCCTCAGCTCTGAACAGCTTTGAACAGCTCCAGCTCGCTGTTTAACCCCCACGTTATCACTAAAGCCTCAGTAAGACACATCTACATTTTCCACGGTAGATGAGTGGGATAATGCTTCTACCACGCACCAGAGATGGGATGCATGAGAGAGACAACATCATTGCACAGATTTATGATATTGTTTTTTTCAATCATCAGTC
Source organism: Sebastes umbrosus (assembly GCF_015220745.1). Classification (NCBI taxonomy): domain Eukaryota; kingdom Metazoa; phylum Chordata; class Actinopteri; order Perciformes; family Sebastidae; genus Sebastes; species Sebastes umbrosus. The sequence continues at coordinate 5,639,630 of NC_051283.1, read as the reverse complement.
AAATCGGTCTCACCTTACCTTAAAGAAATAGTTTAACATTTTGGGAAATTAGTTTTATTTTCTTTGTAAGAGTGAGACGTCGTCAGGATGTGTTTAGCCTAGTTTAGCGTATTAATGTCTTTGTTTCCTCATGGCCTCATGTTATGTGATTGGCCTCTGCAATCGGGTTGCGTTTCTCCAAAAGTTGATTATGTTTAAATTTTTCATTGCAGGCCGCTGCAGGTATTTTTTCGGAGGACTGGTGTTTTCTCCGCAATGCCTGATTTGGTGCGACTGCAGCCTAAGACCAGAGGCACGATACGATACGATACGATACGATACGATACGATACGATACGATACGATACGATACGATACAATACGATACGATACGATACGCTGAGATGCGATGCGATGTGTTGCGATGCGGTGCGGTGCGGTGCAATGCGATACAATACGATATACTTTATTGTCCCCATAGGGAAATCTGTCTAGGACTCACGTGCTGCACACATAATATGACACGAGCGCGGGAGGAAACAGCTGACTCTGTCTGTGCCTAAACATAGGCACGCATAAACGGTCTCATGCTTGTTCAGGCGCACTACTCGTCCGTGCGAGTCTGAAGTGTTTTAAATAGTCTGGTTTTAGCAAAGATGCATGTATTAGTGAGCGTACGACTGGATAAATGAGACATGGATTAAACTGCACGAGTTGTGTGAAAGTTTGTAAACAGATGTTTTTTATATAGTTTTGCTGTTTTTTAACGCAGCCCGAATAAACGTTGAAGAATAAAGCAGAGAAAAGTGTGTGCGGGAGCAAGTCATTTTTTTGAAAAAGTACATATTGGAGGGTATCTACTCCCAGCACCACAAACAATTTTGAGAATATGCATGTTTTCCTCTCCTTGAAGTTTAAACGCAGCCCCCCATTTACTTCAGTTCATCAAGACTTTTCTCAGTTTTTTGACTTTCCATTCAACATGGCAACGTCTCCTCATACAACTGTTTGGATGACATTTTAGGAAAAGTTATTACTCATTTTTTTGTGCGTTTTCCTACGAATGTCCAGCAACACGTGACGCACGTGTCAATTTCCACTCCAGTCTTTTCAAAATAAACATCCGTCTACACAGGAAACAACTTGGTTAGGTTTAGGAAAAGATTGTGGTTTGAGTTGAAATAACACCGGAATTGGCGTAACTTGGTGTCTCCTGGTTGAAAGTCTGGTGTTTTTTGACCGACCCATCCACCCCGACCTGCTCCCTACTACTACATACAAATTGATTTTGTGAGCTGTATGATGTATTACAGTGCATTACTTGTCATACATATAGCTATGAACGGTGTATGAGAACAGCCTCACCATGGAGGCACGTAAGAAAAAACTACGTTTTGTTCAAGTAATTCAATGCAACACGGGGTGAGTAATTGATATACAAATGGTCATTTTTGGATCAAAATACACCTTTAAGAGGTGATATCAATGTTAATATCAACTCGTTTCTGCTGCCCTCAAGTGGCCCAAGAAATCAGTTATTGCAGTTTTAAGTTAAAGTTCAACATTTTGAGAAATATGCTTCTTTACTTTCTTTGAAAGGTATGAGATGATATCAATCTTATGACACAAGAGTGGTATCGATCTTCTCCTCTAACTCTCAGTAAGAAAACAAATAAGCATATTTCCCGAAATGTTGAACTACGTCTTTAAAAGTGTACAATAGAGCACCACCAGCAGACAGTCTGTAAGAGTATATGTTTCCATAAAATGCAGTAAGAACAGTGCGTTTCATCTGAGGCTGACCTGCCTGCTGCTGCTGCTGTTCCATCTCTAATAGGAGGAAATGGCTTGTGGCGAGGAGAGCATCCAGCCCTTCTGTGGGAGTTTAATTCAATCACAGCTCCGGTCAAAAATGAATTAAAACTCTCATTAAGCCCACCCTCCCTCCCGTGTTCCAGAGACTAAGCTGGCTGCTCAGGCTCACAAGTAGATATTTGGGTGTTACAGAGAAGCATCAGTCAGCTCTGCTGTTATATGTCTGTGAGTCAGCCATCAGTCACTAACTCCATCATTTTGTTATTTTTAATTTGCAGTGCTCGCGCTCACCCACACAGCGAGCCCAACGGACCCAGTATGGCTACGCGCACGTCTTGTCGTTTAATCCGAAACGAGTCACAGTTTGACGAAATTGAGACAGCAGTGCCCCCCCTGCCCGCCTGGACTTCATATCTCACTGAGCACAATGAGGATAATACACTGCGATCCACATCACAGGATCATTGACCTTTCCACAGTGCACTGTAACTAACCACTTTAGACTGTGGCCATTTATTATATGGAGCAGAGAGGCAGTGAGTGTTGTTTTGTGTCGGGGAGAGAAAGAGGAACATGTGTGTTGTAACCCCACAGGAAAACATCTCCGTGCCTCCGGCCACTCCAGTGTTTTTTCTGCCGCGGGATCAATTCAGCCTCGCTTTGTTGCATCTGAACAGCAGCTTACATTATCACTGGAGTCACGCTGATACGCTGTTACATCTATTGTTACATCAGGACAAAATGGCTCTGACATTAAAGCTCATTCTATTCCTGGACTAATATTATGTATTATTCTTTGTGGATTTTAAGAAAACAAAAGATGTGCAAGACTTTTTCATTCTCTGCCACTTGGATAAATAAGATATGAACAATACAAGGAGCTCTAAGCTCAAAACAAAAAAAATGTAATGCTGATAAATACCTTGTACAGTCTGTAAAGCTAAACAGCTGGCTAAAGGCCTTTCTACATGAGGGAAATGCAACTTTTTTTTTCTCCTCTTGTCCAACATGAACCGTCAAACGTGAAACATGAGCTCCCCCTGCTGATTGAAAGATGGAGAGGGTGCTGCCTTCAGGTGCTCAAGAGAATCAAACAGCCAGGAAATATCCTAAAGAATTTATGGTGATAGCCAAGATAATAGTTATAATAATAATAATTTTACATATATAGCACTTTTCAATCTTATGCACAAAGTGCTTTACAGATTAAAAGATTTAGAGAATAAAAAATTCAAAATCAGTACCTGTTTAAGTACATACTGTATATCGAGCAGCACTGAGCCACTTAAACAGAAATAGTTCATACAGGTAAGTAAGATGTGGACAAAAGCGATAAGCTCATATAAAGCCGGTTAAATTTAAGTATAGGAAACAGTGACGGCTGGTGGAAATCTTTCTAGGTAGGGCTGTGCCACATCCAATCAATTTCAGCAAACATCCCAGAATGATTTAGCAGCAGCAGGCAGCTATTGGTTGATGTCACTAAATGTTACAGCGTTTAAATGTTAAATACTGCTCCAAAAAAAATCTTTTCACAGCAGGGTTTGGTGATGGCACCCAAATATCAAGTTTTAAATAAAAAAAACAATAAAATGAAAATTAAACATATATATTATATATATATATAATATATACTGTATGTATATAATTATATCTTATATAAACATAAATAAATATAAGAAATAGAAATAAGGGAGTATGTATAATGTCAATTATGTACATAATGCTACAATATAAACACAATATATGTAAAGAAATATAAGTAATTACTCAAATTTAAAATAAGAAAATGAGAATATATGAAATATGTACAAATATTTGCATTAAGACACGTATAAATAAGAAATGAATAATAATCTTTCTTGAATGCACAGTATAAATGCAGTATCAAGGACAGTATTGCACAGTAAAATTATTGCACAAATAATTATATTATTATAACTTACTTGTGAATACTCACATTGAATTTACTTGTGAGAAGATACAGCAGCGCATTTACTTTCTTCGCAGACTGCGATGTTTTGGAGCCAGTAGCCAGATTATTTTTCTATTTTTCAGTTCAGTGATTCAGAGTGTCCTGTTGTACTGCAGCACAGCCTGGCTCAGTAGTATATCTGCAAAACTTAAAACTGAACTTTCAAGCAGCTCACAACAAGAGCATGCCCAGACTGGCCAACAGCATCTCTTCTGATCCTTTACATGTTTTAAATGGGGAATATCAACTTCTGCCCTCCAAGAGGCGATTCAGAGTTCCTACATTTAACCTCATCAGGCTAAAGAACGCTTTTGTTCATCAGTCCATCTTGTTGCTAAATAATAATAAATGTGCTGCTAAAGAGATGTAAATCCAGAGGACAGACGGTCATTTGTTAATGGGTTATGTATGAATAATTGTGATGTGTTTTGTTTTTTGTCTGATGGGTCTTACTTGTCTGTTTGTTTATGGTAACAGTATGTCTACTGTATGTGTACTTTTTCTCAAATTGAGCTGCCTATGGATGCAAAATGAATTTCAGTGCAAACTGACAATAAAGTTGTATCGTATCATATCATATCATAAGTGTCTAGATAGAATAGATCTAGAGCCTGGTTATATATATGTTGCTATAGGCCTATATATTTCTATTATAATTCTATAGAAACGTTACTTATTTCATAATTTTGAATAATTCCTTGTTCTTAAAACGATTGATACTGACACTCACTGTGTGATGGAGGGTCTAATGAAGGAGCACAACCACCCAGACTCTAGGATTTGTACCTTTTTATTATTTTTTTCTTGACGCTTTGGTAATATTGTCTCATGCCAATAAATAATGCTGAATTGAATTGAAGATGGCACAGTAATGAACTACTCCCAGAAGGTGGCAGCAATACAACATAGCGGATGCTGGCTGCCGTAAAACCCTAAAGAAGAAGATGCACAATGTGGTCGTGTATAGAAGGTAACCCGCAAATTGAGAAATCTGGCAAAAACTCTCGCGATACTTGCTGCCCGACGACCTATCATAACCATAACTATTCGAGGCAAACGTCTATAACTTAAACCATTCGAGGTCAATGCCTAAACTTAAATATTCAAGGTCAGTGCCTAACCTTAACTATTTGAGATCAACGCTTAACCTTAATAATCTCGCGAGATTTTCTCAACTCGTGGGTTACCTTCTGGACATGACCACACAGTGTTGTAGGAATGATGTACTGCAGCTCTGAGTCGTGGTCCAGACACGTGTAGAGGGGAGGTGGGATTGTAGGTAACGATACTAGCAAAGGCGTTGCTATTTGGATCGAAAGTTTGTCTCTGAACAAAAAGGTCTTGTGAGCTGTTTTCATCGTCTACGTTTCGTTCTGAAGCACAGCTCTGCCTGGAGAATATTGAGGTGAGTGTAAATGTGATGCTGTTAACAGAGAGGCTGCTGGCGCGCTACCAAACACGAAGCTAACGTTACACAGTGTGACTTCCGGTAAAGAATTTATAAAAAATAAAATGACAAGGGTAATATAATGACTGATTAACGTTACATTTCATCTGTAAATTAGTCTCGTAACCCAAAATGGAGTATATAATGCTGCTATATGTGGTCAATTCGATCTATTTCACAGTTTTGTTGCCATGATTCGTATATGAAAATTAATAAATAGCTACCTCGCTTTTATTTTGAATATTTGTAAACTGGCTAGCTTGATGCAGTTAGCTGACGTTACCCTTTGTATTTACCGTAGACTATTACAGATAATAACTTAATCAGCCTTGATTCGGTGTTAAGCAAAAGTTTAATTTGTCTGCGTTCCCACGCAGACACTAAGAGGTTGGTATTGTGTGTCTGATAGTAATTCTCGTACATAGTTAGCTTAAAGCTAATCGCGCTGGCGGTATTACTTTAGTCGCGTTGACTTTGTGGACGGTGGTAACCCGGGCGGGCGGTGCTCTCGTGTAGTCCTCTCTATCAATAAGGCAATCAGGAAGTTCCCACCCGCTCGGGCCACACGATGTGTGTAACCGAGCGTTTCAAATGTGCCATGCTTTATGATAGTGAAAGTGTTGTGTTGTCAGATGGATGGATGAATAACTGAGCTTTCACATTTACATCTAGTGACCTTTAGAGTTTAGTAACATGACTGAACCTGTCGTTTTAGGCGCGAAATGTTGGTTCACCTCGGTAATAGCTGCTGAGGACCACGTTGTAAACACGGAAATGGAGGTTTAGCAATATTTTTTTTGATTAGATTAAAAGCAAAATTGTCTTTTAACAGAAATGTTCGCTAGTTTTATTGTGAACTATAGCCTAGTCTAAATATTTCCCCTAAACATATCTAAATTCAGATCAGTTAAGAGCCAGACAGGCTGCAGAAAATCTATTAAGAATATAATGTTTAACTCAAAAGTATGTATATATATATATATAGATATATATATACATACTAACTTTAGTATACCCATACTAGGGGTGTTATAATATATTATTATAGATATTGACGATACCGTGATATTTATTAATGAAATATTTTATATCATGTTGATAATACACACATGATAATATTGTGTAAATAATGCAGCGCCTCTTAAATCATTTTATATATACAGTTATGGTTACAGACTCTCTCTCCGCCTCCATACACTCGTATTTTGAGTGCAATTCATTTGCCAAAAAAAAGAGACAAATTGCACAATAAACAAAGTTAAAGATGATTTTAATTGATGTTTTTTGTTGTTGTTTTTTCAAACATTTTATAGGCTTATGTTGCGATAATATCGTTATCGTGAATTCTTTTGTTCACAATAATCATGTAGTGAATATCTGATATCACGACAGCCCTAACCCATACTGTAAAATGTAATCCAGTACAACAGCCCCGCAAAAATAACGCACTTGTAAATAATTAAATGTTGTGTGACTAAAATTGATAACTCAATGTCCACTTAACAGATTAATTTTGGAGCTCTACAACTCAAAGATATTCAGTTTACTGTCATAGAGGAGTAAAGAAACCAGAAAATATTCACATTTAAGAAGCTGGAATCAGAGAATTTTTCTTTTTCTTTTTTCTTAAAAAATTACTGATTAATCGATTATCAAGATAGTTGGTGATTAATTTAATAGTTGAGAACTAATAGATTAATCGTTGTAGCTCTAGTCTGGACGTTTTATAGTTGAAATGTTTTTTGTTTTTTTTCTGTGAAGCCAAAAACAATTTTCCCAAAGCACAATATAATGTTTATGAGGGCTTATATCCTTTTGGTGAATAGTTTTGCATTGTCTACTGTTTGATTTTAATCTGTCGTCTATCTCCAGATACCAGAGCAGAATGATGAAGTACATCCTGGTAACTGGAGGAGTCATCTCTGGCATCGGCAAAGGCATCATTGCGAGCAGCGTGGGCACAATCCTGAAGTCATGCGGCCTGCACGTAACTGCCATCAAGATCGACCCTTACATCAACATAGACGCAGGCACATTCTCCCCCTATGAGCATGGTAAGTCAGAGGAAATGATCATACTACACATTAAGTACTAAACGGCCGCATGTTATGTGTGTTTTACGATTGTGTCGCGCCCTCTCTGTCCAGGGGAAGTGTTCGTGCTGGATGACGGGGGTGAGGTGGACTTGGATCTGGGGAACTATGAACGCTTCCTGGACATCCGGCTGACCAGAGACAACAACCTGACCACCGGCAAGATCTACCAGTCGGTCATCAACAAAGAGAGGAGGGGAGACTACCTGGGCAAGACGGTGCAGGGTAAGCAACCGCTGTTTTAGTTTGGTATCGAGGGTGTCGTGCTGAAGAGAAACGGTTAACCAAGAATACATTTTCTCTGTTTCCCAGTGGTGCCACACATCACAGACGCCATCCAGGAATGGGTTGTGAAACAGGCCAAAGTACCAGTTGAGGAAGACAATGTAGAACCTCAAGTTTGTGTAATAGAGGTAAGCTGAGCGGTTCATAATTTGCATTTCTGAGGCAAAGGCTGCCATGGTTTTCACTGCTGGTGTTTGTGACTGTTTGCAGTTGGGAGGCACCGTTGGAGACATCGAGAGTATGCCTTTCATCGAGGCCTTCAGGCAGTTCCAGTTCAAAGTGAAGAGAGAGAACTTCTGCAACATTCACGTCAGTCTGATACCACAGGTAGGAGAGCAGCACCTTCAGGCCTGACTGGTTTTTATCTGAGGGGGTTTCGGCCGCTCTTGCAGGACAACCGGCTGTAAACACACACACTTATTCAGCCTCGACCATATAAGTGTGTCTCATCCCGTGGATGTACAAAACAACTGAAAATAATTAACATGTTGGGGGAAAAAATTTAAATTGTCAAACAAGATTTTCACATGTGAAATCTAATATTTATGTGAATAGAATAGAATCCAGGTTGGGATGTCACGACACTAGAAATTTAGTAGTCGATACCAATTCGATACCACGGTTACAAACAAAAGTAAAACAATAAATCCCATGTACTTGAACACACACACTCCTTTACTACCATTTGCATACTGGTTTCTGTTAGGAAGTTAAACTCATCAAGTTTGAAAACAACATGATAACTTTCTGATTTACCTTCGCCCCAAACCAATTTTTACTGAATAGAGCCTGAATGCAACATAGGGTGTGAAATAGGGTGCGTCCCCTGGCAGTGTCAATGGTGAGTTTACCGGTACCAAACATATCTTCTATCGTCTCAGGACGACGGGACGCCGTTAGTCTCGTGCCCCGACGTTACCTACGGTACTGTAGAAAAACAAGGTCCGTCACGTTTTCAGAATTTCAGCATGAATTTGGTACCGAAGTATCGGTTCTCGTGACATCCATAAATTTGGGCGTGTATTAAGTGTCTCAGAAATGCACCTAGGAATTAGACATGGGTAAACATTAAAATGCAGAAAATAACAGCTTTTTTTATGAGTGGATGAAGGTAACTTAGTTGTTATGTAAGAATACGATGACAAAATTGATAAATAGCCCAACGTCATAATGATATTTACATAGTAAGTGAACATCGGCAACAACAACAAAAAGTAAATGCAAATTAAAATGGGAGCTTAGGCAATTTGACTCTGCACGAAATGATCCTATCGGCTCTATACAATGACAGTGTTTTACAGTGCCTGTAATAGTTCCTCATCTTGCCTGTGTCCAGCAGTATTGCACATGCAGCAGTTGAAACCCCTCTGTTGGCTGTAGTGCACTGCTACATGCAGACATTTGAGAAACACAGGCCCAGAAATGAAACCATATCCTGAATATATATTTTGGTGTAACGTTCTAGTTTTTGTTGAGAACAGTAAGCCAGGACCGTCTGATAATTCCTGTGACCAGTGAGGCTGACATGTGATCGGTGCAAACGTGCGTAAACGAACACACGTGTCTGCTTTCAAGTTTGACAGGGTCACGTGTGAGGACTGAAACGGAAGCGTAGAGAGAATTCACTCATAGTTTGGTAAACATATTCGTGTTTGCAGCATAACGAGAATGTGGTCATGCTACAGGAGTGGTTTGTCAAGTTTCTGCGGAAGATTTAACGCTGTTTTTTCACATTTGTGAGCTGCTACTGCTTGTTCACCTTTCAAGGATACCTCTGTAGAAAAGAGATTGCAGATTTCTATAGACTACTGTAACTGTAGGTGCTAGGAGATATAAAACATAATCTATTGCTTTGTGTGCTTCATATGTGGTGTTAGGGGTGGGCGATATATCGAATATAGTCGATGTATCGCGGCTTGTCCCACGCGCGGTATAATAATCATTCATTTCAGGAGTTTGTTAGATGAGAACAAAAAGATGTAGTAGCCTACTAACTTTGAGTTGACCAAATCCCATTTGAATTTATCGTGACAATTACTGAAAGGTGATTAAAATAGCTTGCTGGGAAGAAGATAACTTAAGCTAATAAGGTTTGTTTGCAACAACAATCCCATACCCCCGCCCCTAACTGTGACATTAAACCCCCCCACTGATGGCAGCAGAATCTTAGTGAAAAAAAGAGTTTTAGTTTCTTGTATTTTGAAATGTTTAGTGTCATGTTAGATGTTGCATATGCACATACCTGAGGCGTTCTATACAGTCAGTTTAATATATGTAATGTGTCCATTGTTCTGTCCAGCCCAGCGCAACAGGAGAGCAAAAGACCAAACCAACACAGAACAGCGTCCGAGAGCTGAGAGGACTGGGTCTGTCACCTGATCTGGTGAGTCATCTGCACTACATCCTTCTATAAAAATGCTCCATTTCACTGTGTGCATGCCTGTATTTCCTGTAGGACTTCCCCCCACTCAGTCCATTAGTCGACTAATTGGTCATTCTGATTTTAATTGACAAAGATTTCTTTAGTCGATTAGTCATATTTTATGCTTTTTTTATGCTGGATGACATACTTCCAAGAAACTTCTGAGCACATCTCTGGTAAACACCAGATTTAAAGTGCTGCTTTTTGTGGGATTTTTGCGGAGAAACTGAGCTTTACAGATCTGACGATTAAATCAGCTAATTGACACATTGCGCATGTATGCAATGGCATTCAAATGGTGCTTAATGACACTAATGTGAGCCATTCCTGTGTCACAACACCACCAGCAGCCTCTAAATTTGACAGATCCATGTGCCTAAGCTTTGAACCAGCCATCAGCAAGTCACAATAGCAGTTAAGATGCACTAGATCAGGTGCATTCATCCATTATTCAGTGTTATCCAGTATTAAAGCCTCTATGTATTTCATTTTGAATGTGATAACGGTATCTGTTGAAATGATCCTCCTGACCTAATAGAGTTTCAAAAAGTAAGAAACTGCTGAATTCTTACCCTGAAAACACAAAATGCTGCCCTTGAATACAAAGTTCAGCTCAGTCCTCAGAGTGAGTTCACTATACAAAAGTTCAGATACTTGTTATATTACTACACATACAGATCACAAAACTAATGCAACATGTGTAAACCTACTGTATTCATGTTCTGCTGTGTGTGCGACAGAGATAGTGCTGCCACAGCGCTTCATACGGCACGCATCATTATGTCGCACTGGGTCTCTGTTATCAAGGCTTCCCAGGATGTTTTATCTATCTCCTGTTTGTTTCCTGTGTGAAATCCCTGTTATGTTTTGTTGAAAAGACCCGTTTTGCCCCTCAGCAATCATTAAAGCTTCATCTCGTCTTTTCCATCAGATTATGTGCCGCTGTTCCACCACTCTGGAGAACTCTGTCAAAGACAAGATCTCCATGTTCTGCCACGTAGAACCTGAACAGGTACGTCACTGTCCGACACCGAAAGCACATTTGTCATCTTTGTGTGGAAGAGCCCTGTCTCTCTCTCTCTCTCTCTCTCTCTCTCTGCTACTCTAAACTCATCGACCCCGTCTCGTCCCAGGTCATCTGTGTACACGACGTGTCGTCTATCTACAAAGTGCCGATACTGCTGGAGCAGCAGGGCGTGGTAGGCTACCTGAGCAGGAGACTGAACATGCCCATAGAGACTCGCCCCAGGAAGATGCTGACTCAATGGAAGGAGATGTCTGACAGGTGAGTCCTCAGTAGAGGTCAAACATTAGATAAATCAATTAAATAGGGCTGAAAACAGCTGTTTTTCTTCTGCCCTGCGTAGGGCTGGACTCGAGTATTTGACTATTCGGTTATTAGTTCGATGGGTAGGTAATTGATTTTAGTTTGGTATTTTCGGATATTTGTTGTTGTTGTTTGTTTAACCCCGTGGGATTACAAACATGCATAAAACACATCCAAACCTTTTGGAAAATGCTTCTTATTCAATACAAAATACAAAACACCAATGCTGTAGAATAACAGAATCCTTCGTCCTCATTGCTTATGTCGGAGCAAAACGCATGCGAGGCTTGGGCCGAAAGGACCAAGAGGTCCCGCAAGACACTGAGCACGGAGAACACTTGGACTCATCATGACACATTTTTGTTTGAAAAAGCATGTGGGTGGGGGGATTGTGCTGCTTTAATTAGGAGCCGTGCTGTCCACTAAGAGGTTAAAGAGCTCCTCCGGTCATGGCCGTCCCGCTTAACCCCCCCGCCGAAGCTTCGAATATTAAACGCTGATTACTACCAAAAGCTCCGGAGCCCAAAACATGGTGTTGGGGACAGCCCTGGCCCTGTGTGACTTGATGGTTTTACTCCAGCAAAGGTATTGTTTTTCACACGGATTCCTAATGTCCACACTCATCTCCACAGGTCAGACAGACTGCTAGAGCACTGTTCTATAGCGCTGGTCGGGAAGTACACCAAGTTTTCCGACTCCTATGCTTCCGTCATCAAGGCTCTGGAGCACTCCGCCCTGGCCATCAGCCATAAATTGGAGGTTAAGGTATGAACACGCTGTTGTTAACCCACGTTGCTCACTACCACATTTTTACTAATGTCTTCATTATGCCTTTTCTGTGAGCTATAACTTGAACCTTGTTTTTTAGCCTACCTTTGTTTACATTTTGGCGAATTAGCTATTAGAAGTTCCTGTTTGCAATGTACCCAGGGATGTACACACAACTATTACTGTATTCATTTGATACTGAAGAAAACTTAAAGGTCCCATATCGTGCTCATTTTCAGGTCCATACTTGTTTTTTGGGTTTCTACTTGAACATGTTTACATGCTGTAATGTTAAAAAAAAAACTTTATTTCTCTCATACTGTCTGTCTGAATATACCTGTATTCACCCTCTGTCTGAAACGCTCTGTTTTAGTGCATTTCAACGGAATTGCAAAAGAATTGCGTTGCTAGGCAACAGTTTGGGCCCATGTCTACTTTCTGTCAGCTGATGTTATTCACATACAGTGCAACAGGAAAGTAACTGGGACATATTTAGAATGTTTATGTTTAAAACCGTGTAATGGTCTAAATATTGAATATTTGTGACATCACAAATGGACAGATATCCCAACAGCTTGTTTCAAACTCACAGTTTCTGAATACGGGCTGTGTGTGTTTCTCCGTATATTGAGCGTTTTGATAGTTTAGCTGTATTTATAAAGCACTTAAACCTGTTTTATAATATAAAAGACATGAAAATCTCACTTTTTACAATGTGGGACCTTTAAAAATATTATGATTCTCAGGCAAGTTCTGAAGTTATAAGGAACATCTTGTTTCTATGATTTCTAATAGGATTTATGGAAAAATATGTGTATCATGTCTGTTCGTGCAGTCACTTTATTACATTAGTCTGTCCCTCGTTACTTAATGTTCTCCATCAGGAGGAATGGAACTGATGTATTTCTCTAACTCTTTAGACCTTTTCTGTGTCTCCTCTCCTCAGTATATAGACTCGGCGTCTTTGGAGCCGAACACTCTGCAGGATGAACCGGTGAAATACCACGAGGCCTGGCAGAAACTCTGCAGTGCTGAGTGAGTGCTGACACACCATCTTTTTTTGTTGTAAGTAACACAACCTGGACATTAGATTAGTAATTTAATCAACTGTTTTTTTTTTTTTCTCTCTCTGTCCTCAGTGGCATCCTGGTTCCAGGAGGTTTCGGTGTCAGAGGAACTGAAGGAAAGATTCATGCCATCAACTGGGCCAGGAAACAGAAGAAACCCTTTCTAGGTACAGGATGGCAGCATCTTAACCAACCTAATGCTGTGATATACATTTAGAACTATTTCAGATTTGATATTGAAATGAGTAGCAGCATCAATAACAGTGAACACACCACTTGACTGTTTCTGCAGGCGTGTGTCTCGGAATGCAGTTGGCTGTGTGTGAGTTTGCCAGGAACGAGCTGGGCTGGACAGGTAATATAAATGATCCCGTGTAGATGAACTGAACCTGTGCAGTGTTTTTGTATTTTCTGTGTTGTTAAGAATAGCTGAGAGCCAACGAGGCTAAAAAGAGAGAGAGTTATTGTACTATTCAAACGTGCTCTGAAGTTGCAAAGCCAGTTTCATAATATTTCTGTTACTAATTCAGGTGAAACGTTGAGCACAACTACTGAATTCAATTCTGTTCAAGTAGTGGATCAGAGCATTTATTTACTGTTTAATCTGACTTTGTTGAATCACAGCTGCTGAATTCTTTGAATTTGACTATTGCCTTATTATAATCCTAAACTGAAAAGAAACTGATTGTAGTAGTTCAATGGGATAGTCGTTTGACAAAACCGTCTTAACTCTAGGTCGATTTGGTATCTTTTTCTGGAGCTTACTCGTAAAATTCTTGATATAGAGTTAAAATAATTGTCAAACTGAAAAGAAATAAGCTTGCCCTGAATCATCAATTTAAACAATCTGAGGACACCTTTTTTCTGTTAGAAGAATAATACTTACACGATATATAAATGATAATAATAAGAAGCATTTTCAAACTGCTATATTAGAATGTGTTCAGGCTAAAGTCCCCTGCAGTATATGTCCCACACAAAAGTTGTGAAAGAAATATGTCCGAGGTGATTGAAACTCACAGTTATATGTAAGACCACTGTTAACTTTTCCTGCTTGAGCCGGAGTCGATAACGTTACTCGCTCTGGAGTTAACCCCTGCCGTCACTCCACTCAGCCGCCGGTAAACAAGACACAGGGAACCTCTGTTGGTCTTGAGGAGCTGTCACTTGATATTCTCAGAGCTAAACTCTGTCTTCTGCTCCACTAGCTCACTTGTTCGCTCACACACATTCGCTCGCCACCGCTCTCTCTCTCTCTTAGCTCACCACTCACTCACCTCGCCACCGTAGTTTTCCTACACGCTTGGCACATGGGAGAGGTTTCAGTCTGCAACCACCACCAGCTAGATGTTGCTTAAAATCCTACACACTGTTCCTTTTAAAATAACTGATTTCATGGCTTTGTCTGTTACGCACACAGATGCCAACTCAACTGAATTTGACCCCGAATCAACGCATCCTGTGGTAAGTTTGTTTTCAATTCAGACATGATCTAGTCTTAATGAGACGTAAAAATGAACATTGACTTTGAGATTGTCCTGTTGAACGTCTGCAGGTGATCGACATGCCAGAACACAACCCCGGTCAGATGGGCGGAACGATGAGGCTAGGGAAGAGACGGACCATTTTCAAGACAAAAAACAGTGTATTGCGTAAGAACAAACTTTAAAGTTAACGTTTAGCCCAGTGTGTTGGTGTGTTGTTGTGTCTGCCCTGTGTTTATATCTATTCTGTTTTCCAGGTAAACTGTATGGAGATGCTAAATATGTGGATGAAAGGCACAGACATCGCTTTGAGGTATGTTGACGTCTCAGAACATCTTCGCCACTGGATTGTGGACTGGGTGTCTTTTTTTTATTTTTTTAACTGTGTTGTCCTTGTGCAGGTCAATCCTGAACTCAAGAGTCACTTTGAAGAGAAAGGCTTCTGCTTCGTAGGTCAAGACGTTGAAGGGGAAAGGATGGAGGTCATAGAGCTGGATGGTACGGGGAAAAGGAGACAGCTTGTGGATTAATAGTGTTTCTAAAAGGTCAACAATTCCACTCCAACCTTCTGCGTACTTTTATTTGTTTTCAGATCATCCGTATTTCGTCGGCGTGCAGTATCACCCCGAGTTCACCTCTCGCCCCATTAAACCGTCACCCCCGTATCTCGGTTTACTGCTGGCTGCAGCCGGGAAGCTGCAGAGCTACTTACAGAAGGGCTGTCGTCTGTCTCCACGGTAACCACGCAGCATCAGATTACACATTTCTACCCATAAATAAGCTACAATATGTTCCATCAGACCAGATTAATGACTGTTACGTTCTGTCTTTGACACACAGGGACACATACAGCGATCGCAGCGGCAGCAGCACCCCAGACTCTGAGATATCAGAGTTGAAATTACCTTCCATCTCTAATGAATGACTTATGAGGTACACAATAAAAGAAATGGTTGTGTTTTCAGAAAATTTCATTTGCAAATTGAGTCATTACCACAAAATACAATTCTAACTTGACCTAGAGATGAGCGAATGACACCAAAGTTTGTTTCACTCCTCTGACCTGCACTGTTTCAATACATTGTTTCTGAGTTTGTGTCAGATGAATACCACGTGACTGATGACGTCCCAAGCTTTAAACGTCACTGGTGCTTCTAGTTCAGGCATTTTTATATCCCTGCGACAACGTAGTCGGGGTATATAGCGCTCCGTGTGTCGTCAACCTCACACAATTTTCAAAAAAAATAAACTCAATGGATTTTGTGTCCTCATTACATTCTGAATGAGAGAAAACAAGTCCTGAGTTATTGTATGTAGAGAAAGATTTGGAAATCCATCCTACCAAAAACGCCTTATTAGCCATATTTCTGTGACAGTACAATCCTACATTGTTGTGCATGCTAGATTTGACCATGCTGTATTTTTTCCGTAAAGCAAAAAAAGAAAAATGAGAATTTATTATGATCACATCATTGGTCTGGCCCTATTCTACCCAATAGGGCAGAATCTTGTTGATCTTATTCTACGCAGATTTTTTATTTCAGTTCAGATACATTCTTTTACCTTGACTGACAGTACAGTGCAGTGGTTGAGGCAGGAAGCACATGCTGGCTTGCTTGGAATGTGTTGTACTACAGAATACTCTAAAGCATTTGAATTTCAAATACGTATTATAAAAACTACCCATCTGTCATCGTAACCCTTTCAAATAGGAAATAATTGTCACTAGGCTGGACGGTGGACATTTTTAATTTCCCCTTCAGATTATTCATAAACAAGTTTTGTATGTCAAAGAGGATTCCTTTAGGGCTGCGATACAAGTGAAAGGTTTAGTTCCAATTTGTGTGAGATTAAGTTACATTATTAATGGACTACTCAGTCCTTCAGTTAGGCAAATTAGTGGGATAAATGAGAATTAGGAATTATGGACAATAGAAAGACAAGTATGGGAACATTTGCACCTGATGTAATAAAAATAAGCTAATGTAATGAATATCACTCTAATCGGTGCATATAGAATGTTACACATGAGCCGACACTGGACAATGCTACATCAAAAGGTACAATTTTTATGTCAGCAGAAATATTTTATGTCAGCTGTTTTGGATCATGTATTTTACTGTAAAGTATTGAACAACCACATTTAATGCCGTACTGCTAAAAATAGGCTTGTTGATGTTTAAAGTTTCAGCCCCAAACTTGAAGGGCTGTTAGTTTTGCAAGCCACCAGATGTAACCTCTTGCTGTGTGTAGCCCCAGAGCTTCTTCCACCCATCACCAACTTCACCCCGTTCTCTCCAGTGTTCCAGAAAGTTCTGGCTTTGGCTAGTGGATTCTGGACTCCCTAGAGCACTGACATTTCTTCAATGCAGCAGACTGCTGTGAAGTTGTGTTCCAGTCCTGCTATGAACTACTGAAAATATTGAAACACTTGGGGCTCAGGAATGAACAGATGGCACCATCAACCTTGTCCACTTCTACACTATTGTGGCCTTATTGTAAATAGGTCCTGCTACATGGAATGACGCTCGTTAGAAACTTCTTTAAGTAGCTGCAAGAATGTGAATGCAAGATTGAATATAAATAAAGGGATTCTCAATAGTCATTTTGTGCATTTTATTTCATTCAATGACAGTGAACAGTTTACATCACTTGGACTTAATTGACCACATTGTTACATTTTACACCTTTCTAGTGGTGCAGTTAGTTCCACACCAACAGTGCACATTACTGCACAAATTTCAGCATCACCGTTGCCACTTCCTCAGTCTGCAGTGGTGAGCCCAGACAGACTCCACTTGTTTAGGCTGCCGTCCGTGTCGCCAGACCTGAAATAAAAAATAAACCCAATTTAGTGCTACTCAGCAGCCATTTTCTGAACACATTAATAGAGCTGATCTCAGTCCCATATCCGCACACGTCATCCAACAGTCCTGTGTTTAGTAGTCATCATGGATCAGAAATAATAACTATGCATACAAGAATGCGTTTACATACCTTCAAACCAGGGAGATCATTAGAGCCCATACAGCTCCAGGTTACCAGATGTGGAGCTCATGAACAGATTGATGCCTACAGTAGAAGAGAAAGAGACATTATAATCTTTAAAAACGGTGGCATGTTAGTCACTTGTGACTGCTGTGCTTTCAAACAGGAAAGATGTCGGACAGTTGAGTGGCTGATGGTGGCAGAAGAGGCCACAACAGTCAAAGACCACCCTATTTTCTGGCAATGCACTTGGAGAACCCAGAGCTACAAACAAGCCCCGGTCCTTAGGATAGCATGCGTTAATGTAGACAAGAGGTTAACTTAAAAATCACTGAGTGAATGGAGTTGAAATAAAATAAGTTACCTTGACATCAGATGTCCTCATCCAGTAACTTCAGGTTCAGCCATGAGGGTCACCTAAAGGGAAGGATTGTCAGTTTTTAAATCCATCATTACTTCAATAAAAACTTTACTTTTAGCAAGTGTGGCTCAGTTAATAAATGTCTCAATCAAGAATTGTCAGTGAGGGCAAGTTTGTAATCACAGCCAAACTATTTATACAAGTCAAGATGCGTTTCAGAACCTACCTGCATGTGATGTGATTATTGTCATGTGTCGCCCTTCCATCTCCAATGTCACCCAACACCTGCAGAAAAAGATGGCGTACAGGGATTAGTAGATATTAATAATTTTTCCTATAGGCTTGATCAGTCATTAAACCTGCGATTTAGTCCAAATGTCCTTCCCTTAATGTGGCTCAGTTAATAAATGTCTCAATCAGACTTATGTCAGTGAGGGCAAGTTTGTAATCACAGCCAAACTATTTATACATTTCAAGATGCATCTCAGAACCTACCTGCATGTGATGTGATCATTTTCATGTGTCGCCCTTCCATCTCCAATGTCATCCAACACCTGCAGAAAAAGATGGTAGTACAGGGATTAGAGATTGATCACTTTTCCTAAAGGCTTGATCAGTCATTAACCCTGAGATTTAGTCAAAATGTCCTTCCCCTTAATGTTGCTGGAACAGTTATTTGTAAACTGACCAGCGACCGTCGGTGAAAGTCTTCCTTTCGGCTACCTGTTGACCGATCACTGCTACAGGAAGAGCACGAACGGCTTCGATAGGAGCCTGGGATATTAGAAACTGTATGATGGAAATGACATACCTGCAATCTATACAGACATCCATGGTTTGGAGAAGCCAGGTAGAGTTTCCTACTGCAGGTTGACACTGTAGAGAGACAAATTAGGCAAGTCAGTGCTGTAGAAGACAATTAAGGATTTTATACATTCACTTTTAAAGCTGTAGTATTATTGTTTAGAAGGCACTTGATAACCTAAAGTACAATTCACTGTTGTGTATGGATGCCTCCATTGTGAATTTGTGCATACAGGCTAAATTTTACATTAATGTTTTTCATGTAATAAAGACCATGAATCAAGGTTTTTAAATGTCTTATTTTATATATATATATATATATATATATATATATATATATATATATATATATATATATATATATATATCTTTACAGAGCACTACAAAATCGGACTACATGAGGGGAACTTGAATGCATCTTCTAAGGTATTTTAGGGGAGAAGAGACGTTAACACTAAACATGTCAGACCAAGCATGGTGCATCACAGTAAAGCAACAAACACCTGTCTTTTTAATGTAAATTAACGTGTTATTATGGAAATGTTGATCTAAAAGAAGGGTTGAGAAGGACCTTGCCACCACGTGGTTCACATTAGCATGAAGCTAACACTCAGCTAAATTAAACCTAATTCACATCTAGCATAAGTTGCATTACAAAAAGCAGCCTGCGCAATGTGTGTTGTATAAATGTTAATGTCGTGCTGTCATCTATCAAGAAACATTCAAGCTAACGTGAGCTGACCCTGCGTAGTTCAGCTGCTAACGTTAGCTGCATCAGCTAACATTAGTTAGTTTGCTCGCTGGCACTTTTAGTACAAACTAGCCAATAATATTAATAAATCCTACTCTTTATAAAGCCGTGAACGCGTCAGTCTAATCATCATGTATGTTCGTGTAATTTTAGTTAGAGAAATCAATAGTTGAGGCCTTACCAAGTTCTGATGTTCAGTCTGCTTCCTCCTCGTGGAAGACTTGAAGAAGAAGAAGAGACAGAAACGAGGGTCCCGTGCCTTTTTATATACACTACAGCCCGCTGATTGGTCTGCAAAGATCACACGGACCCCTTTGCATGATGGGATATGTATTTTTACAAGCGTTTTTAGGGAAACCCCTGCTGTCTTTTTGATTTATTGTCACGACAAAAACAGAGGTTTTAACATTTCATTAAACACATATATGTCACAGAGAAAGTTAGATTTGAATATATTGTGTATAAAGACAGGAATATACTGCACAGTCCGGCCATAGTTGGAACTGAAGCCTCTTTTAACAATAGTGTCTAGAAGGGAACCGCCAAACTGGGGAAACTCTCGCGAGACTGTTAAGGTTAGGCATCGATCTCATATAGTTAAAGGCCCATATTGCAAAAAGTGAGTTTTTTTTCATGTCTTTTATATTATAAAGCAAGTTTAAGTGATATATAAATACTGTGAAAGTATCAAAACACTCATTCCACGGAGAAATACACACAGCCCGTATTCAGAAACTGTGCGTTTTAAACAAGCCGTCAGGATGTCTTTCCATTTGTTATGTCACAAATTTACAATATTTAGACCATTTCACAGTTTTAAACGTAAACATACTAAATGTGTCCCAGTTTATTTCCTGTTGCAGTGTATGTGAATGACATCAGCTGACAGGAAGTAAACAAGGACCCAAACTGTTTCCTAGCAACGCAATTTCGTTGCCATTCCGTTGAAATGCGCTAAACGGAGCGTTTCAGACAGAGGTATATTCAGACAGACAGTATGAGAAAATGAATGTGTTTTTTGAACATTAAAGCGTGTAAACATGTTCCAGTAGAAACACAAAATACAAACATGACCCTGAAAATGAGCATATGTCCCCTTTAAGGTTAGGATAGGTCGTCGGGCAGCAAGTCTCGCGAGAGTTTGTACGTTTTTGCTGATCTCAGATCAGATTTAGCAATTTCGGGTTCCCTTCTAGACACGATCACGTTTTAGGGAACACCTGCTGTTTTTTTTTATTTATTTACTTATACATTAAAACCAACACAAACAGATTTTAACATTTTGCTAAACACATATTTGTCACAGAGAAAGCTAGAAGTGAATATGTATTGTGTATAAAGACAGAAATATGGTGCCTTCAAATGGGGTCGTGTTTACCGTGTTCATGAGAAGAGTCCATATGAACGCCTCACTCACGTCGTATTCACGACCCCGTAAGAGGAAAGCTTCTGAAAGCTCAGAGTTCACGAGTTGTGACGCGTTTGTTGACGTTGTCAGAACAAATCGTTAAAATCTCTTAAGCTTGTGTTAATCACAGACCTTGATTCAGACATCTAACTAAAAACCCATTAAAAAAAAACCAAACATTGATTTCCAGACGAGGGAAACCGGAAGTGCTAAAATGCTAACTCATTTCCGGGTTTTAGGACTCATTCCTGTTGCACTATAGCTAGAACTGAAGCCTCTTTAACGGTAGTGTCTAGAAGGGAACCACCAAACTGGGGAAACTCTCGCGAGATTTTCAATTGATCTCGCTTAGTTAAGGTTAGGATAAGGGTCGTCATGCAGCGACTCTCGCGAGAGTTTGCTAGTTTTTGCAGATCTCAGATCAGATTTTTGCAATTTGCGGGTTCCCTTCTAGACACCACTCTCTTTAACCTACTTCAGAACCACGGACAGCAGCCTGCCTCTGATCTGTGATCTGGTTTTGAGATATGCAGATGTCATACTGCAAATAAACAGTTGCGAAATATTTGCTCTTACATGAAGACATTTCAGAGTACACTAAAAGAATCTGCAAAACAAATTCGATATATGAATGCAAAACCTGAATTAGGTTCTCTTATATGGTTTAAAATCCCACTAGGGCTGATCTCTCTTTCATAACGTACAGTTCAGCTCAGTCTAATTCAGTGCTGCACAGGGTTTAGTGTTGTAGTAGATCATAGGTGAATCTATCACATGATTGCTGCGGTCGCTCTGTGCTTCCTGAGCAGAGATCAGCAGTAGCACTGGGAGCAGCAGCAGCAGCAGGTTCCGGGGCTTCTTCATGTAAACACGCCGCGCACAGGGCTTTGTCTCTCACACACACACACGCACACACAGACCGACACACACGCTCCGCTGGTATCCCCCCATCCAGTCATGCCATGGATATTTTGTGGCAATACCAGTTCAGGATCATCTTGCTCGGTGATTCCACGGTGGGTAAGTCTTCGTTGCTGAAACGTTTCACGGACGGGATCTACAGCGATGTGGCGGATCCGACCGTCGGGGTGGATTTCTACGCCCGCTCTCTGGATATCGAGCCCGGGGTGAAGATCAAGCTGCAGCTCTGGGACACGGCCGGACAGGAGCGATTCAGGTAGGAAACTATAATCAAATGGGTCTGAATTAAATGGAACGATCATTCTGATCTCATATAGGATTTATGGTTAAATAATGATGAGAGGCCTTGTCGTGTTTGGCTGCTATTGTAAAATGAAAAATGATATATGTCATTGTGATGCAATGAGTGTAGACAGTGGATGATGATTCTACAGGCCTCGATCTTATCATGCCCTGGCCTATATATAAAAACAAAAATGGAGCTGCATCATGATCATTCATGGATGATGGGCATCCTCCTCATATTTAGGCCCCAGTCTGATTCCCTGAGACTCCACAGTCTCCAGATCTCTATTTCTTGCCCTGTTGCTTCTGTTTCATGTGTCCTTGCTGTCATGGATAATTTCCTTTTTTTAAAGCACTCCTCTCTGTGTGTGGAGAAGCAGCAGCTCCTAGCTCTCAGATCTGAGTCCCCCTTTGAAGACATACCTTCAGAGGGTGGTTTCCTGCAGGCTTCACTACACTTTCACTTCTGTCTTAACTGACTGTGAGAAGTGTTTGTGAAATCAAGCAGCAATTTTTTAAACCACCATGTGCATGGATTAGGACTTGTAAGTGTAAGTGGATCTTTGCAAGGGGGGGCAGTAACTCCTTGTAGGCCCTATAGACCTTTACAGGGGCCCCAAGGATCCCATGTTTATTGGATTTGTGGTAATTTGATTCATTTCAATTAACTTCAGTCAAAATTCAATACTGTCATTCATCCCCAGCAGGGCACTTACCACATATTGAAGCCCTGTTTTGTGTCAAAATCTAATTTTAATACCTTTGTTAGCCTATTTAACCCTGTGAGACCCACAACAGACCTGTTTTTGTCTTTTTTTTAGGGCGGTACAGTCTTTATGGGGAGATAGCGGGTCAACAGTAGATGTCACATACTGTAGATGTGTGTAGTGTGCACTGTACCTGGTGGGTTTTTAAAGGGCAACATTGGTATTTTTCAACTTGGCCCCTATTTCCTCATGTTTTTGCGTCTAAGTGAGTAATGTGGACCACAATTTTAGAAATTGGTCCAGTATTGAAGGAGAGCGCTGTAACCGGCAGCCACGAAACGAGCTGTGAGGGCAAGTGAGCAGCGTCAATGTAGCGCTATACGCCCACTAAAGTGCTTGTTTTTGCTACTGACAAGGCTCAGATTGTTATTATAAGTGTCTGACAACATTATGGAAAGGACCCTACAGAGGAATAAAACCTTTTTTCTTCCCTTTCGCTTGATCTGATCTGTTTGTTATTGTATCCAAGTCCTGGCTTGTCTTGATTAACCTAAGCCTTGACTTGGACTTGTCTCAACTGACTTTGAGACTCGATTTGGACTTGCTTTGACAGGCCTTGAGACCGGACTTGGATTTGTCTGGAATGACTTGTGACTTGAGCCTTGAAACATGTTTCTTCTTGTCAGTATAAATAAAAGATCTTCGGACTTGGACTTGTCTGGATTAACTTGAGACTTGACTTGTACTCGTCAGGGCTGACTTGGAGACTTGACTTTTCTTAGGCCTACAGTATATCACTTGGACTTGTCTCAACTGATTTGAGACCTTCTCCAAAAGACTTAAAAACAGCCCTGGATCTTACGTACAGTCCAGATAGTGTAAACGTTTGGTGGCAGGTCCTAGTTGTGTTCATCAGAGTTGTCCAAAAATGTTCAGCAGTACTAAATCAAGATCATTTTGCCTTGAATTACTAACATGTCCTTCTACCCACCAGGTCCATCACAACATCATACTACCGTAACTCCGTGGGCGGCCTGCTCGTCTTCGACCTCACCAACCACAAGACCTTTGAGCATGTGAGGGAGTGGCACAAGGAGGTGAGCGAGCACATCCTGCCCCACCACATGGTCTACATCCTCATCGGCCACAAGAGCGACCTCAACAAGGACCGCAAGGTGAGCCGGGACGAGGCGGAGGAACTGGCGGCCGAGCTGGGCATCCGCTACGTGGAGACGTCGGCCAAGTGCAACAGCAACGTGGACCGCGCCTTCGAGCTGCTGACCAGAGACATCTACGAGCTGATGAAGATGGGGGAGATCGTCACCCGCGACGGCTGGGACGGGGTGAAGAGCGGCCTCACCGCCAAGGTCCTCTACCCGGCCGACGAAGACGAGGAACTAGCCACCGCGGTCCCCGAGAAGGGCTGCCACTGCTGACTGTGAACTCCAAACACTGTCCCGCCGCCGCACCAAGAGCTCACCTCGTCTCACAGTCGTCCATCGAAACCAAGTCACTCAGGCTCAGCACCCTGTGATGTCACCATCCGTCACTTCCTCACCTTGTGCTTCGTGCCCTCTCTGTGTGTGTGGGTTCTTCTGACAACCGGGGTTCTTTTCTAACAGGGTGCCATTGTAAATCCCGATGTTGTATCTCATAGGCAAGTTGTATCTCTAAAGCCATGTGGCGGAGCACGAGCTGAGCTGTTTTGGGCCTTATAAGGTTCGTAAAGCGTGCAGAGGTGATCAGGTCTCAGGGCTTTAGAGCGTAGCCCTGGAGTTAAAGGACGACCGCGTAGACGGAAAATACATTTCATACAGCACTGTCGTGGGTTTCTATCTGTCAAAGTGTGTGCGATGCTTTGCCTGCAATCTTTTGTGACTGTAATATTGTAAATAATAGTGAGATCTATAGAGATGAAAGGTCACTGAAAGCTATTTAATTGATGATGTGAACCGACACAGTGCACTCTACAATAAGTGTCACCATATTAAATCAATGTGCTCCTCCTGCTTCTGTAAGCTGTATGTGCACTTACGCCAAACTGACTTAAACCTTTGATCATTCTGTGAATAGGTGAGTAATGTTTTTGTAAAAGAAGTATATAGATTATTTCTAGTTAAGGCGTATACATAAAGATAGGCCATTGTATTTAGGGTAGGTGGTCCCGTTTAGGTATTAGAGACATTGTTACCTCTCAGTCCATCAGACCTTTAATGACTTCAACAGATAAAAGGAGTTTGAGTTTGACCTGCAGCTCTTTGCAGCTTATGTAAACAGCTGTTTTCTTTTTTATTCAAAGCTTAATTCACAAAAAAAAATATAATAATAATAATGATGGATGCCAACTCACTAAATCCAACGGCGTGGATGTGCGCGCTGCTTTCGTGGGCCGATACGTTATGCCATGTTCCAGATGTGTCAGTAGGAGAAAACCTGGGCTAAATGTGTCAACCCTGAGATGTCACATTTAACATGGCACCATATACTGCAAAAGCTAATTAGCATTTATTTTAAAATGGTTATGATAGTCCTTCGAATCCGCTACAGTTCAGCAGGCTCAGCGGGGAATATGCCATGAATTCACAGCACCCTGGATTGGGTTTAGGGGTGCAACTAACGATTATTTTCATTGCTGATCTGTCCATAATTTTCTCAATTAATTGATTAGTTGTTTGGTCTATAAAATGTCAGAAAATGGTGAAAAATGGATCACCAGTTTTCAGTGATCCATTTGCGGATGACGTTCGCAAATGTCTTGTTTTGTCCACAACTCAAAGATATTCAGTTTACTGTCATAGAGGTGTAAAGAAACCGGAAAATATTCACATTTAAGAAGCTGCAATCAGAGAGTTTTGATGATTAATCAATTCATTGTTGCAGCTATAGTAGAGTGCTGCAGGGATGACAGATTTTTGTAGGCCAACCAGGAAGTTAGCATCGCCCTGGTTCCCTCGACAAAAAGCCAATGGGATTTTTCCATTGGCTTTTTTTCCGTAAAATAATCTCCACAAATGAACGCCACTTTTATGATTTTTGAAGCATAAATGCAATCGGCACAAGTGCAAAGCTAACGTTAGGCTATAAACTAACTGCACCACGGTCGCACGAGCGCGAGTATATTCAACGAGACCACAAAAGCGGACGAGTTGGCTTGATGATGTTTTGTCTACTCATTTAGCCGCTTGTTAGCAACCATCTTTTTTAAGACACATAAAGGCTTCAAAATTCTATATATTTATTGATGTATTTTATGTCGTAGAACAAAATGTTAAAATCTCTTAAGCTTGTGTTAACAACAGACCTTATTTCAGGCATCTAACTAAAAACATATTCAAAAAACCCGTTGACGGGCGGCTGGATAGCTCAGTCGGTAGAGCGAGCGCCCATGTATGGCCACCGCCTAGCAGCGGTGGACCCGGGTTCGAATCCGGACTGTGTTCCTTTCTGCATGTCATTTCTCTCTCTCCCCCTTTCCAACACTCTATCCACTGTCCTATCAATAAATACTTAAAAATCACCCCAAAAAATAACTTTAAAAAAAACCAAAAAAAAAAACCTGTTGACTTCCAGACGAGGGAACCGGGAGTACTAAAATAGGAACTCATTTGCAGGTTTGAGGACTCATTCCTGCAGCATTCTGATGGGTTTTGGCGAAAGGACCTTTACGTACCGTATGTCATCGCCCCTGTCGCTCATATTTCCTGTCGCATGTGACAAAATGCTTGATTTGATCTTTTGCAGGGCCTTAAAAGAATAATTCAACATTTGAGAAATAAGCATTTTCACTGTCTTTCCAAGAGTTAGATGTGAAATTTCTGTGCATTAAATACGGAGCTGGACCCAGGAGGCGATTAGCCTAGCGTAGCATTAAGACTGTAGACAGGGGTATTAAACAGCCTGGCTCCCCATAGTTCATCTCCGTAGTCCAGCAAACCCTCTGAATCTCAGAGAATCTCAATTTCACTTTGTACTGAGGCAGGCTAGCTGTTTCCCCTCTGCTTCCTGTCTTCATGCTAAGCTAGGCTAATCACCTTCTGACTCAGACTGGTATCAATCTTCTCATCTAACTCTGCGTATTTACCAATATGTTGAAATATGTCCTTAAAGCTATCAAAATGCCAATATCAAAGTGCTCGCCTACATCCATTGACTTTCAAAACCACTAAAGCTGCACTGAAGAGATTCTTTGTTAGCTTAGTCATTTTGGCATACCGTACATAACATAACTTAAGCTTTTACATGGGTTAGAGTATTTAGGATTTACCGACTTGTGACTCTAATAGTACCAGCTGTAATGGAGCCTACGATGGTCAGATGGCTGTTGTTTTTCTGAGCACCTTTCACCAGCATCTCACTGAACAAAACCTGTTCACACTCACACTGTAAACTGCAAGAGATTATGCATTCAGGAGCTTTTACTTTGCATTCATGTGACCAAATTGCGTTTAGTTTTTTTTCTTTGAGTTGATAAAAGCTGTATGGGTGATCCAATGATCCGATGCACCATCCCTTTATTTTTACTTCTATGTGCAGATTCAAAATGTATGCTTCCTGCATCACCTGTTATAGCTAGGTTAAAATACAGTTTACTACAGTATGCACACTATATGTTTTGTTTCCGTTCATTTGACAATCAGATGTTAACATTTCATGTGCTTGGTGCAGGGGAGGACTTCATCACAATGTGGCTAAATGTCCTCGCAACATCCAAACTTTGCCAACCCGTCTGACTGTGTTTAATGCCACAACCACCTTTCTCACTTGTCTGTCATCTAAACAGGGTTAAATTGTATGATATTGATATTGATTAATATACTGTGCTGTTTAGCAAACTGTTCTCCAGTGAGCATGATTCCCATTCCTGAGCACATCAGAAGGGCCCGTTGCTCAGTTCACGGTGTGTGAAGACGGCGGCCTCGGAGATGTTGATTGGAAAGCGCTGGTTACATTTAAAAGGACAATACATCTTGGAAAGACTCCAAGAAAAAGAAATGGCTATTTTTGAAGAGACTGACTTTATGGGAAGAAATAAGCTCATCAACTATTACTAAACGCCTCTATATCCAGCAATGATGTATAGTTCAAAATTTAAATAACATTTACGACAGCATTTGTAAACTTACAAACAGTGGCCGTCCTGTGTAATGATCATGATGATGATGGTGGCTATGGTCAACCTTCAGTCCAGATCCAGCCTCTCTCTCTTTTACTGTAATCTTACAGTAGTTCAACATTTGGGAAATGTGTTTATTTACTTTTTTTCCTGAGAGTAGATGAGAAGATTGAACCACTCTCAAGGACTTAACGGGTTCTTGTTGTCATAGTGAGCTTGCCAGATTTGGTATCATTGTGCCTGTTTAAGATTCTACACTGAAGTAATGGGTGGATGGATAACTGTTGTTCGTCAGGAAATAGTTCCAGCATGTAACTCCCCGTAAAACCACAAATTGGCGTTTTTAACATTTCTGTTTGTGTACAGGTTAAACAGACAAGATTTATAAGTGTTGGTTGGTAGGCGTATTTGTAAACTTTTGACAGAGCCAAATAGCTGTTTCCCTCAGCTTTCGATCTCTATGAGGCTAACCACATCTTGGCTCAAACTACATAGGCACATTTAACACACAAACATCAATCTCCTCATCTCTCAGCAAGAAAATTTCCAAAATGTTGAACTATGCCTTTAATAATGGTGTGTTTTTTTTTCATGTTGTCCACATGGATGATCAAACCAACCCACTGATAGGGCTTCACTCTGTACCAGAAAACATCAGCAGCTGCTATTAGGCCTGCAGGATGTTACATAGCACAAAACTGTTCAGCTCTTGATCCCCATGGTCACATTTCACAGCTTTACTGAATAAATGTTATTTATTTTATATTTGATGTGATTTTATTGATTGGTTAAAAAAAATAAATAGATGTACAATGAATAATGTCTGGACTCAAAATTTGTTGTTTTTTAACTGGGGTTTGGCGCCCTCTGCTGACAGAGTGGTGGAGGATTATTATGACCTAGATTGGCTATTCTGACATATTACTGTAATAGTGATAAAGATTTGGACATGGCCACGTTATTACAGGGACCAAGCCTAGTCCACCATGGCACTTTTTTTTATCCCAAAACTAGATTTACACTAGGCATGATTAGATTGAGTTACTGATATTGAGATATTGCTACAATCAGGTAAAATGGGAAGAAAAAAGGTAAAATAAACAAACACAAATGAAATATATAGTCCATATTAGCTGGGAGCCCCAGTTTGGCAATATATTTTATAAAAATAAAATATCTCTGCTGACAGTGTAGCCTGTATCAAGTATGTGATGAGTCTGTGATGCCTATAATGGAAGATGTTTTTAAATGATACTTTAATATAACATGATATTAACAAGTTTTTTTGCTGTTTTTTTTAGCAACATGAATTCTTTACTGCGTCATGTCTCCAAATTATGTGTTCAGGGTTGTATCTGGGAATTTGGACATTTTCCATACACAAAAAAAGAGTTTATATTTACAACTACACACACATTATTGATAGATACATACAAATTGTGTATATTACCTTAGTGTTAATATTTCTTGTAAGGTTTGTAAGGTTTTCTTGTAGAGTTTTAGGCAATTCTCCTTTACATTCCTTTGCAAATTATATATTGTATGTTTTTATTTATTTATTATATGTGTAAATAAAGAAACAAACAAATTCCACATGGTCGGCTGTGAAGGCTAACTCTGACATTATTTTAGACCAAACATCTTTAAATTTTACAACAAATGTGAAACTTAATTCAAATATAACAGATTTTTCCCCACAGAATTATATGTGAAAATTCTTTAAAAAATGTACCCCTGGATATTTAAATGCACAACCTCAGTATCCTATTTCAAAAATCCTAGTTACAGCCCTGAATCTGTTTTTCTTTTTCATTATCTTTTATGTAGATTAACTATACGGATGATTGAGAGAGAGAGAGAGAGAGAGAGAGAGAGAGAGAGAGAGAGAGAGAGTGCAGCCACATTTACCGAAAACTTCTGTCAAGATGTTTTTCTCGATGCTCGTCGATTTCCCCACATGAACTGAACGCAACACTAGCTGGAAGTGCGCATGAATGTCAACCAATGAGAGCCAACAATTTTAGGTTACCCCGCCCATTATTTACCCATCATGCTTTTCGATAGTGAAATCTGCACACCCGAATATGCTTAAACGCCAACGATAGTTGACTAATTACTGAACATTTCAAATAATACGTATCTTCATATGTTGTTATTATGCAACACATAATAAAATACTCATACGCAGAGTTAATTTTAAAACTCTAACCCCTGAGTGAGGATCATGTTTTCACAGGCCACATAGTGGGATGTTCAATGGAATCGTTAAAAAGGGCTTCTGCTGTGCTTGGCACAGGAGGGGTGGGGTTAACCACTCCTTCTGCGGAATCGCCATCAAGAGATTTCGGAAGCACAATTTTTAACACAGGGGCAGCTAGTGATCACTTGTCCTGGCGCCCCGTCCTCAGTTGTAAAAGAATAAATATGATCTATGATCCATAATGATAGAAAACTATAAATGTATCTCCTGAACACACCAACTCATGTAACGTAAGCCGTTTCACAGGTAAAGATCAATAAATCACATATAATCTAAACGAGCAACCTAAATGTTACACCGTCGGTTGGGGTTAGGATTCACTTTTATGAACTTTGAAGCTGTAACCAGTATTGAAAATGTCACTATTTCTTCAAACACTACATTACAATGCTCACCAATGATAACACTAATGCGACCACAAGCAGAATAGACACAATCTCTGTGATATATCTTAAATAAATAAACCATATTAAAACAGAAAGTGACAAAAAAGGAAATTGTTCATTTTTAAGATTTTCTTTACCAAGTTGCTTGTGTACAATTTATTATTTTAATAATAAATACAATTCTGTTAATTTTGAAGATTTTTTTTACCAGGTTGCTAGTGTCCGAGTTATCATTTTAATAATAAATAAAATTCTGTTAATTTTGAAAATTTTTCATTAAGTTGCTAGTGTAAGATTTATTATTGTAATAATAAATAAAATTCTGTATATTTTTAAGATTTGGGTTTACCAAGTTGCTAGTGTCTGAGTTATCATTTTAATAATAAATAAAATTTCTTAATTTTTAAGATTTTCTTTACCAAGTTGCTAGTGTCTGAGTTATCATTTTAATAATAAATAAAATTTCTTAATTTTTAAGATTTTCTTTACCAAGTTGCTGGTGTTTGACTTGATATTTTAATAATAAATAAACTTCTGTTAATTTTGAATTTTTTTTTTACCAAGTTGCTAGTGTCCGAGTTATCAATTTAATAATAAATAAAATGTTGTTAATTTTGAAGATTTTTTACCAAGTTGTTAGTGTAAGATTTATTATTTTAATAATAAATAAAATTCTATTAATTTTTAAGATTTTTTTTTTTTTACCAAAATATTCCTTAAAATCAATAAAATCTTCTTCTACGGTCTTAAAAGGCAGAAGTGTCCGAGTTATCATTTTAATAATAAATACAATTTTGTTAATTTTTAAGATTTTCTTTACCAAGTTGCTGGTGTTTGATGTATTGCTTTAATAATAAATACAAATTCAATTTGTATAAATAAAATACAAGTTTGTATTTATTTGTTATATTTTTTTTACAAAGTTAAAAAAACCAATACACATAAAAAGAACAGTGAATCCCACACAGTAAGACATACAGCTTGTTAATTAAACACTGGTGTCCTCAAATATGAAATAGTCTCCACTCTCTTACATATAAAACAGTTATTATCACAGACAGAAGATCGCATTTCAACTGCCCTAACGTTACCTTAACTTTATGACATATAACTAGTTACGTTAAAGTTAACCAGGTGTACTAATGCTAGGCTATTATAACTAGAATAAATTAATTAAAAATAAATCGTGAAAGTGTATAAGAGCATATATGATTATAGAAGTATATGATGGCCACCCCCATGCTCACTTATGTCTCATAAGTTGTTGCAGCAATTTGGGGGTTTACGCCAGTTGTTACACAGATTTGTTTCTAAATTTAACCATTTTTTACCACTCAAGAATTTATAAAAATTATCAATAATCCCTCCAAAATACCACGTTAAGAGACTTAGAGACCATTTATGTAATTCCAAGACTGTTTAGGGACCCCGGTATGCAAAAATATTCAAACAAATCATTTAAAAATAGGCAAAAATAACACATTTATATTGCATGCAAAAAAACTGCATGTTTTTTGGCACCAAACTGCATGTGATTATTATATATAATATAGATATTGTGGGTACTGAGGTAAAATGAGTCTAATGTTGTGAGAGTTTACAGGAGCGTGATAACAAGGCGAGCGCTGCTCAGCAGGAAGTCAAGCTACATATGATGCGCAGTGCGCATGCGCCGCAGCTCTCCTCAATCTATCGCTGCGTTTCTCTCCATAAAACGGTAAGGACGAGCTATTTATTCACCGTATGCTTTTAAATATGCTCGGCTGCAAAATACCCGCCGTTCTTACGACACTCGGGGTAGTTTTTAGCCGGGTGTTTGGGGGTAAATAGCGGATGTGGGGTTCAGCTTCGCAGGCTCGTCCAGAATGGAGGAGCAACGCCGCCGCGCCGTGCCGTTGTTTGCTGTACGTGCCGCCGCACAGGGAGACGTCATTTTGAGGGGGAGCGGACGGACGGAGAGTTAAAATGCAGAGTTACGAAGGGACGTACGGTTCAGAGACAAGCGGCACGTAACCGTCACACTGTAAATGCAAAGCTTTACCCCGTCAAGCACCGTATAGTGCACACTATTGTCCAGGTTGCCACATATTAAGTTACGCCCTTTTGCGTTAGCCTGTAATGGCTTCCTAGAGCGAGGAGGCTAGTCTAGTCTGAGTGTGAGCAGCTACAGAGAGAAGAGAAGCAGGCAGCTACCCACGGCGGTCCTGATAACAACACACTCTTATAGGAGAACAGGAGGCTGTTTCTCTGCTACTAGACGGATGGATTTAGTTCAGGTGTAACAGTGAATGGTCTACTGACCTCATGTCAGTCAGCATCTCAGTGAATCACGCTAAACTGCGGTTTCTATCCTCTAATACCACACAGTGACCGTTACCGTTACATCTAGATAAACACTATCTGACAGTTTATAAAGTGAGACTGAATTATTAAATTAATAATAACATTAACGTTACACGACAGAGCATAGAGTTTATGATAATATACCAGTAGATACTGTGATTAATGTAGCCCACCAAACAGTTGATTCATTATATGTTTTAGACGCGAAGAAATATTGAGTCAGTTGAACCATTTGTGTTATTATATTTATATATATATATATATATATATATATATATATATATATATATATATATATATATATATATATATTTGTATATATGTATATGTATATATGTATATGGGTATATATATGTATGTATATATATGTATATGTATATGTATATATATATGTATGTATGTGTATATATATGTATATATACACATACATATATATTATATATGTATGTGTATATATATGTATATATACACATACATATATATTATATATGTATGTGTATATATACAGTATGTGTATATATATATATATATATATATAACATTTCATATTTCAGAAATGGTTCAACTGACCCAATATTTCTTCACGTCTAAAACATATTTTTTTTGTATATATATACATACATATATATGTATGTATATATATACATACATTTATATGTATGTATATATATATATACATTTATATGTATATATACATACATATATATATATGTATGTATATATATACATACATATATACATACATATATATATATATATGTATGTATATATATACATTTATATGTATATATATATGTGTATATATATACATTTATATGTATATATATACATATAAATGTGTATATTTATATACATATAAATGTATATACATATGGAGTTTGGTTTATGGTTTACTTCACGTTAAGGAGAGTGAAACATAGCTAACAACTCTTACAGAAGACTGTATTACATTTTATTTCAACTGCCCTAATGTTACCCTAACTATATTACATATAACTAGTTAAGTTAAATTTAACCAGGTGTACTAATGCTAAGCTATTATAACTAGAATACATTAATTAAAATAAATTGTGAAAGTGTATAAGAGCATATTTGATGATAGAAGTATATGATGGCCAACCCCATGCTCACTTATGTTTCATAAGTTGTTGCAGCAATTTAGGGGTTTATGCCATTTTTTACACAGGTTTGTTTCTAAATTTAACCATTTTTTACCACTCAAGAATTGATAAATATTGTCAATAATCCTTCCAAAATACCACGTTAAGACACCATTTATGTAATTACAAGGCTGTTTAGGGACCCCAGTATGCAGAAATATTCAAACAAATCATTTAAAAATAGGCAAAAATAACACATTTATATTGCATGCAAAAAAACGGCATGTTTTTGGCCCCAAACTGCATGTGATTATTATATATAATATAGATATTGTGGGTACCCATAGAACCCATTTCATCCACATATCTTGAGGTCAGAGGTCAAGGGACCCCTTTTTAAAAATGGCCATGCTAGTTTTTCCTCACCAAAATTTAGCGGAACTTTGGAGCGTTATTTAGCCTCCTTCCCGACATGCTAGCATACCATGGTTGGTTCCAATGGACTTCTTAGGTTTTGTAGTTTCATATGATACTCTAGCTCTAACACTGAGCCTGCTACAGCCTATGAAAAAAATAAAGTCGGCCGCCGGCGCCCTCAAGGAGTGGCAGAGGTTAGCTCAAAAAAACAAAAATAGTTTTGAATCTTTGCATCTTGATATCAATAACATTACATGAGAACCTGAGAAATATATGGGCTTTATCATCTTTCATTTATGTTTTTTTTTTATGTCGTCATCATATTTCAGATGAGCCAACTCCTGGATAGCTGTTGTATGAAAGCAGCGCCCCTCTGTAGTCTACTCTGAGTGTGATGGCGACCACCGACGAGGTCACGGTGTCCATGGCGGAGGTGGTGATGGTGAAGGGTGATTGTGAAGGAGACTCCGATGACCCCAATAAGACTCAGGTCATCCTCCAGCTCCAGCCAATCACCTCTGGGTAAGTACTGAAGTCAGGTGTAACCTCACTGAGACTAAGCTAGGATGTGGACGGAAATTCAAATATCAATTCATTTCAAAGCAATATCAACAAAACACAGGGATGCCAGATGATCAGCCACGATTAGGTGTTGATTACAGTGGGATAAAGAGTTCCTCTCCTAAGTAGATACAAGATAGACAAACAGTATACTACCAAGAAGTAATGTGAAAATGCAAACTGTTTCCTCTACAGAGATGAATCTGCGGAAACAGATGCAGCTGTCATGACCGTTGAAGCACATCACGGTAAGAGACTGTCACAATAACATTTGGACAACTTGAAAGATTTAGTGATGCTTACATTTTGCACAATACATTACAAAAAAACATGTTTTCCTCCGGTCTCCTCACATCTTCATTCTTTTAGAACAAGTCGATGGAGATGACGTTGAAATTGGCTGTCCCATAACATGCGGCGACTGCAAAGCTGTGTTGCTGGTGAAGAAGTTTGTGTGCCCTGGGATCAACGTAAAATGTGTGAAGGTTGGTATTCATCGTGGTTTTAAGTCCACATTGACGACTGCAGCATTGGTTTTCAAAAGCTCATCCATATGGTAATTATTTTTTTATGAAAACGTGTCACAACAAGACATATAGACTCTAATATTAAAGCACTTAAAGATGGTGAAAAAGACTGTTACAAATGGTTGCTACCAGTACTGAACATAGCTACATGGCAACTAGGTCATTCAATAGTCAGTCAGCAGGAAATAAACATGAACTACTTCTGGTCCCAGAATAACTCCACTGGACTTCTCATTTCTTCTTTCTTTACACGTGTAAGATTCAAATAGCATTATGCTGATTACAACTCAAGTTTCTCTTTTATCATCATTCATATGCACAACAACTAAAACGAAGCAGTTGTTTGCAATGAAAAAATCTTGGATCTCAGATTCACTTCAACAACACTCATTGAATATGTATATTTAAAAAAGGAAAATCACACAAGTAAAAATAAAATGAGAATCTAAGACATAAAATAGTGCAAGTTAAAATATAGGGCTAAAATATAAACAAAAATAAAATGCATAATAAGTAATGTATATATTAGTGGTAGACAGTATTTCAAATGGATAAACTGAATGTAAACAGGGATGTATATGCATAATGAGAATTAATAAATATATATACACAGAAGTGTAAACAGGAATGTAGAATGTATATGCAAAATGAAAAGCACTATAAGTGCAATGAGAAGAACTATAATAGAACTATAAGTGGGCCTGAGCGTACAATGGCTGATTGAGTTGAATGTCCTGAACAATTAAATATGATGAATGTTCTCTTTTGTATAATGTTCTCTTAAATACTAAAACAAAAATGTCAAAGATATCCCTGTTAATCTTTTCAGACATAGTGTTGTGAATGAGTTGAATTAAACAGGTGCTTACTATTGTCAATCATAGCTGGTCAAGCTGAGCCTGTAGTGAGCAGCTAGCTAAGCACAACAAATGCTCTGAACCAAATGTAATGTTGAGCACCGAGGCTCACAAAAGAAATATGAAACAGTGGTAAGAAATCATTAAGGCTGCAAATAATACCACAAATAATACCACCAGTATTCGAACACAATGATAGACTCACTTTATCATCAGTCAATACTCACTAATGCACAGCACTTGACCGACTCATAGTGCACAGTTCTATACCACATAACATTCCCTCAGTCAGCATAGCAGGTTTAGTTTGTGTGATGGTATCAAAAAATGTACTACCTTTTTAAGATGGCAACTGTGTGCGGATTTATTAAGTCTGAAGAAGAGCATCTGCTCGAAATGTCACTAACTAAGATGTGCCGATAAATTGCACTTAAAGTGTGCGAACCTTCTTCTACATTTTTAATTGCTGTCTTCTACTTGTCCAGCGCCGGCCTACTACGGTTTTGGATCTGCGCCGCACATTGTTTATGAAAAAATGTACTGCCATGATTCAAAATACCACAGTATGCCTATTACTCTTTTTAAATTAAAGGCCAGTATCAGCAAAGCCCTATCAGACATACACCGATCAGCCATAACATTAAGACCACTGACAGGTGAAGTGAATAACATTGACTATCTCGTTAGAATGGCACCTGGCAGTGGGGGGGATATATTAAATGGTAAATGGTAAATGGACTTGGACTTATATAGCGCTTTTCTAGTCTTCCGACCACTCAAAGCGCTTTACACTACATGTCAGTATTCACCCATTCACACACACATTCATACACTGATGGCAGAGGCTACTAAGGTGCCAACTTTGCCCATCAGGATTTAATCTAAATACTCATTCACACACCGATGGCTATGCCTCCGGGAGCAATTTGGGGTTAAGTGTCTTGCTCAAGGGCACATCGACATGTGACCCGGAGCAGCCAGGTATATTAGACAGCAAGTGAACATTTTGAACTTTAAACTTTGAAGCAGAAGCAGAAAAAATGGGCAAGTGTAAGGATGTGAGCGACTTTGACAAGGGCCGAATAGTGCTGGCTAGACGACTGGGTCAGAGCATCTCCAGAAATGCAGCTCTTGTGGGATGTTCCCAGTCTGTAGTGGTCAGAACCTACCAAAAG
This sequence comes from Sebastes umbrosus, assembly GCF_015220745.1. Taxonomy (NCBI): domain Eukaryota; kingdom Metazoa; phylum Chordata; class Actinopteri; order Perciformes; family Sebastidae; genus Sebastes; species Sebastes umbrosus. Next base: position 5,602,005 of record NC_051283.1, on the reverse strand, counting down.
TGGTCCAAGGAACGAAAACCAGCGGCAGGGTCAGACCCGAGGCTCATTGATGCACGTGGGGAGCGAAGGCTGACCTGTGTTGTCCGATCCAATAGAAGAGCTACTGGAGCTCAAATTGCTTAAAAAGTTAATGCTGGTTCCGATATAAAGGAGTCAGAACACACAGTGCATCGCAGTTTGTTGCGTACGGGGCTGCGTAGCCGCAGACCGGTCAGGGTGCCCGCGCTGTCCTAATGTTCTGTTTGATCGGTGTATGAAGAACAGTGTGTCATTTTGCTGTTGGTGTTTCACCATCTCTGCTGTGACCTCTACATTGAACTCAGTGTGGTTTCTTAACTAATGCTCTCTCCACTAGTATGAAGACCAGCTGATCAGCCCCAAGCAGTTTGTGCACATCTCTGGAAAAGCCACTCTGAAGGACTGGAAGAGAGCCATCAGGATGGGCGGAGTCATGCTCAGGTGAGGAGGGCACTTCTGTTTTGGATTAGTGAGCCACAAGCCATATTTCAATATTCTGAGTTCTGCTTGGTTGCACTAAACAACTTTCTAATTCATCACAGTCTGCATGCAAACTCTTACATATGTATCGCTGCTGATGTAACGGGCAGAGATGTGACTCGCACATCTTGAATAAATGTATGAAATATTCAGTGTAGCTTTATACGAGTGAACTAACTCGACATTATTCCATCACTCCTGAGCCGTAGATGAGATGGTAATAATCAGGCTTGGCTTTTCATCAAACCTCCCGTCTCTTTGACGGATGGAAATGTTCAATGTCTAATACATATGGAGCATTCAGAAAAAAAGGTGTCGTATATCAGTTGGGTGAAGATGAGACTCCTTTCTCTGGTGCTGCTTCTCGTTCAGGTTAATAGTGAGAAGAAAAAGTCTTTTTACACAAATGTCTTATCCATCCAGCTCTACTAATATTTATTTTATTTAGAAAATATACTGCACTGCTTGCACTGTGGGATGCTTGTATTTGTTTTTTAACATTATTTCTTACTACTCAGGCTGTTTTGTGAATCAGTGAATGAACATGAATCGGTTGTTGCCCTTACAAGTATAACTTCCAAATAGGGATGCACGATATGAATCGGGCTAAATAAATTATCGGCCAGTGATGGGAAATTTACACCGATCAGCCATAACATTATGACCACCTGACTAATATTGAGTAGGTCCCCCTTTTGCCGCCAAAACAGCCCTGACCCGTCGAGGCATGGACTCCACTAGACCTCTGAAGGTCTGCTGTGGTATCTGGCACCAATCCTTCAGTAGCAGATCCTTTAAGTCCTGTAAGTTGCAAGGTGGGGGCCTCCGTGGATCGGACTTGTTTGTTCAGCACATCCCACAGATGCTCCATTGGATTGAGATCTGGAGAATTTGGAGGCCGAGTCAACACCTCCAACTCGCTGCCATCCACATGATGTAAAAAAAAAAAGTGATTCATCAGACCGGGCCACCTTCTTCCATTGCTCTGTGGTCCAGTTCTGATGCTCTATTTTCCTTCCTTGGACCACTTTTGGTAGGTCCTGACCACTGCAGACCAGGAACATCCCACAAGAGCTCCTTATGCTTGCCCATTTTTTCTGCCTCCCACACATCAACTTCAAGGACAAAATATTCACTTGCATCCTAATATATCCCACCCACTGCCAGGTGTAATGAGATAGTCAATGTTATTCACTTCAGCTGTCAGTGGTCTTAATGTTATGGCTGATCAGTGTATATCATTATGTATTATTCCAATGAAATTATAGCCAATAAATGAGCATTTTAAGAGTCAGAACTGTGTTAACAATAGTGATAATGTCAGTTAGACTTGGTTAGGTCAGAAGTATCGAATATTAAATCATTAATATTTGCTCATTACATCTTAGCCAATTGGTGTGCATAAACTACAGGTTATGAACTTCTTTTTAAAATACAAAAAATTAAATTATCGGTTATCTTATTGGTATCGGCCACGAGAGGCAGGTTATTATCGGTTATCAGTATCGGCTGGAAAAAAATCCATATTGTGCATCCCTCCTTCCAAACAAGTAGAATAAGTGTACTGAGTTGGAAAGACTATACCTCCAGCTCAGAAATGAACACATCAAAATGTTGGTCAGTTATAATAGTGACCAATCAAACCAAACTTGTTTTCCCTCTTCCGTTTACTAACTGTTTGAAACCCTGCTTTATTTCTGCTCTCCAGAAAAATGATGGATTCGGGTCAGCTCGACTTCTACCAGCACAGCACGCTGTGCACCAACACGTGTCGCAGCACCAAGTTTGACCTTTTAATCAACAACACGCGGTTCCCTCCCGACGGCTCTGGACTCACCACGCCCACGTCCTCTCAAGGTGAGAACACACCAAGGTCACAGCTTTATCAATGCCAAATTATTTTCCGATTTATCAATTATGTGTAATATCATATATAAATAAGAAAAAAAAATATGTTGAAAGCAAAAAACACATTTATTTTTAAATAGATTTAGACTACAATAAAGTCCTAAATGATGAGGTATTTAGTGATTCTTCTCAGTTCAAAAGGGAAAATAAAATAGTCCCCATGTACAAGTTATGTTTGCTGTTTCCCACTTGTTTTTGCTTGACTTTTTCATGCAAGCATTGGCTGATTCTGGGGGGGGGGGGCAAGGAACTACCCAACAAAAAGCAACTTGCATCCAGATTCATGCAAATATCAAACACATTCTTGAAACACAATTTTCATGGTTCTCTCTCTGAACAACCGTTCACTTTATTTCACTGGTTACACAAATAACACTAGAGCCAACTGTTCAGCTACAGTACGCTTCACTGTTTGTGTCCTTATCACGAGTTGGGTAGAGGCTCATTGATTTAGAACTGCGTCATAGTTACACTGTCCACCTCTTAGAAATGAATACACCCGTCAGCCAATCAGAAACGAGTTCTCTGTGACCATGTAAGCAAGCATAACTGGATGTGTGGACAGAAGTACAGTAGGTTCAAACTTACTGCCTGATAGGCAGCCGTTGTTTTCCATTCATTTTACCCTGCTTTTGGACTGCTGACCGTCAAATCTCAGACATTTGACAAACCAGAAACACAGTCAATTCTTTTGTTCTACTAGCAACTAGCATTGCGTTGTTAGCATAATGCGTTCTGTCTTGTGTGCATTGCAGCTCAGGTTGTCCTGGGTAACGGCGGGACAGTGGGCGAGGACAGAGCCGAGGTTCTGAGTGGGAAGATGGACTGGATTTCAAGCTCGCTGGAGGCTGTGGACAAGAAGGAATCTAATGAGATCTCAGGTCACAGAGAGCACACATCCCAACATTTCACAATAATGATAACTTCCTAGTGCACCCGTGACTGAGACTTGTGTTTGTTGTCTGTACGTCCACAGAGGACACGCTGAACTTCTGGAAGGGCATCGCTGACGTGGGTTTGCTGGGTGAAGTGGTGACCAACATCAGTACGGAGCTGCTGGAGCTGTTGAACGGCGTGCAGCAGCGCAGGGACCCGTCTACCTTACAGGACACGGGTACGCAACAACGCTAATGTGCAATGGCTGCTGGGAAAGCATTATCCTTATCCATATGTATGAGTTAGGGCTCGCTCGAAAGTGCATGAATGAGCAACAAATGGAAAGAAGGAACAACTTCAGCTGCTGCTGGAAGCTGATGAGTGAAAAACCAACACCAGAAAGCTTTTAGAAGGGCTACTGTTGGTCTGTGTAGCAATACTGACCGAATACGTAACGCTTCATTGTTTACAATAGCTGAATTTGTTCCTTCTTTCTGACTGACTAAGTGACCCTTTGATTGATGCCGCACTGATCCCAGATTCCTGTCTGGTAGAGGTGGCAGTGCTCAGTAACCTCGCCCAAGTGTTCGGCCTGCTCGACTCGGTCAAGAACACGCTGGAAAGGAGGAGGCAGCAGACGGATCCCGGCCAGGAGCATATCCTCAACACACTCACCGGTGAGTAGACAACCAAAACAAGGTCCCACACTGTGATTCTCTAAATATGTCAGCTGTCCATTGTTTGACTGATGTGTATATCATCATCATCATCATCATCATCATCATCATCATCGTCGGATGTGGTTTTTTTTGGGGAAAAGAAGTGAACAATGATGTCACTGTAGATTGCTATATGACTCAGTTACAACAACAACAAAATGCAGTAATCCAGAGATACATTTGCGCCAATTTTTTATGACCTCTTTTTTTTTTTTTTTTCTCAGGAAAACACTGGCATTAGTGTTCTTACTTCCAAAATCGACTTACTGTTTTGGTTAGTTTTAGTTCATTTCGGTCATTTTCAACTTATACAACTAAAATATATAGCATTTAAAAATGATAAAAAGCAATAATAAGTCATTACTTTTGAAATAGTGAAAACCCGAGCAAGTTTATGCTGACCGAAAAGGTGTAGGCTGAAGCCTTATCTTATTAAACCGACCCCTTTGTACACAAAAAAATGTATGAAAGAAAAAAAAAATAATTATATGTATATTGCATATACCAAAAAAGTCAACAACAATTCATATAAACACTAGTGTTCATACCTCAGTCTTATATTTGTTAATTATCTTATTTTAAAATATTTTTAAAATCTATTAAGCGTATTACACATTTTCATTTCATTTTCAAAACTATCTACATCTTTGTTTTTGTAAACTTTGTTCGTACTGACTCACTATAATTTGGAACAACTTCTGGATTTGTTCTGGAAGCAACTTATTTTTTACTTTATACATTGATTGTACCGTTTTAAAGTCCACCAAATCTCTAAATTTGAGAGCATGCAAGTTTATAAGTAATATGTTGGTTGGTTCACGATAATCTGCTCTGTTTACAAGTCTTATAGCTCTCTTCTGTAACATAAAAATTGGATTTGTGATTATTTTGTACAGTACTTATTACCCCAAACCTCCACACAGTTGGTAACGGACCTATAAAAGAACGGTAGAATATACGTAAAGCTGTGAATTATTCATTCAATCATATATATGTGGGGAAAGTTAAAGGTGCTGGTGCACATTTTGTAGATGAAATCTATGTTTTAGCCATGCTAGCGGCATGGCTCTGAGAATGGACCGTCTGTCCACCTCTTAGACCGCGATTGAAATGTCTCTACAACTAACTGATGGATTGCTGTGTGTCATGAAATTTGGTTCATACATTCATGACCCCCCCCCAGGATGAATTGTAATCGCTTTGGCGATTCTAAGATGTTTCCTCTAAACATTATACCTACTTAACATCAGCATGATGCAGAGCCATTAGTATGGCTGTAGACTCACGCAAAGCCCTTTTGGCATCAGTGTACTTCTGATCGACCTATTGCGTTGATGTTCTTCAATTATTCATTCAGTCACAGATGTGTGGTGAAAGTTAAAGGTACAAGAAATACATTTTTTTCAATGCAGTTATACATGTGCAAAGTATTTGAAGTTACACAAAACATCAAATAAGAACCGAAAGTCAGTTGGTTTTTTTTACGTTTTTTTATGGAAGTCCAGAATATAGAATAATAATGACCTCAAAGCCCACACAACAGCACGTCCACAGCAATATGCAAGCATGACACACAGTTTGACAAAAAAATTGTATTTCAAGGTCCACTTACTAGCTTTTTTTCTGAATCTCTGCATCTCATGCCCTTCATAAGTATTCATGTGAGAGTTTTTGTTTTTGATAGCAGCTTCACCAAGTTCAACCAAACAAGAAACCAAATGGAAAGTTCATGTTTAGCGGAATCAGTGGAATAAAAATGACTATGGTGGGAAAAGTCCACTAAATGTACACACTTCACCTGTTATAAGCCCTGTTTACACCTGGCATTAACATGCTGGGTGATCCGATCACTAGTGAGTAGGATTATTAGATCTCAAGACGCATTGCGATCCGAACGCTCTGAACACATCCAGAGGTGGTCTGGGCCGCATATGGTCACATTCTTTTAGCAGTGTGTACGGAAATGTGTCCTGGGCCACATTGAAGGACCGCCTACTCAACTGACGTCCTTTGCGTAAGCGGAAGTATGTACTCATTTGCGCTCCAAACAACGCATTTGGTCTTTGCAAACGGAAACGTACTGTGTTCATTTGCATATAGAGCGGGGAAATGAGATCACAAATGGTCACTCAAGGCACATTAATGCCAGGTGTGAACAGGGCCAAAGTCCTGCACTCATCAACCCGTGACCTGAAATGACTCTTAAAAGTATGAAAAATCAAACCGTTAAGATGCAGAACTCTTGGAGCTCTGTTATACAAACAAGCAGCTTCTGTGCAGTCACGTGTTTGTGTGAGTGTTTAAATACTAAATATGAAAAGGCGAGATGACATTTTAATTGAGTCGATGTTGTGTATGTTTTGATATTGGACTTGGCATTTGCTGGTTTAAGCGTACCCACCATCTCAGATAAATATTGATATTAAATATCAATAATGGGACGTGTTAAATCTTATTTTGGAAACTTAACTTCAGTGCTGTGTTGTGTGCTCTGTGTAGACCTGGAGATGCAGTTGGAAGAGCAGAGGAAGCAGCAGCAGGTGCGAGCTCTCCTGACCTCCCCGCAGCCTGCAAAAAACAAAACTCCCACCAAGCGGCAGACCAAGCGACCTCGTCTCCAGAGGCCCGCCTCCACCACCACCCTCCTGACCTCCTCAGTCAACCAGCAGGCCGCCCTGCAGCCCCAGCAGTTCACCGTTCTGTCCCCCATCTCTCTGTCCTCTATGGGTCAGCCGTTTACCTTGGGAGGCCTGCCCATCGCCTCCCTGGGCCAGTCCTCCAACACGGTCACCCTGCTCCCCGCCGGCTCGCAGCTCTTCACCCGCTACATGGTGTCCGGGGACGGAAAGGGGGACACCATCACCTTGCACCCGTCCTCGGGCCTCACGCTGGTGGGTACCACCTCCATGCAAGACTCCGGCCAGTTAGGCACGGTGGTGAGCCCCGTAGAGCTGCTGCACCTGAGCCAGCAGGCCGGCGGCGAGATGATGCCGTTAGAAGGCCAGATGGTGGACGGCACCATGCTGGTGCAGCAGGAGGTGGAGTCCGGCCAGGAGCACACGGTCATCGAGATCAACCCGGCTCCGATGGAGCAGACGGTGGGAGTGATGGAGCTGCAACTGACCGGGGAGTCGGGCAGAGACGGGGCCACCATGATGGTCCAGAGCGGCATGGAGGACACGCAGTGCCAATTGCAGGAGGCGCAGACTGGGGGGGTTCAGGGGCTGCAGCTGGACGCCAGCGGACAGTTGTCAGGTGTGCAGATAGTGGTGATAGAAGAAAACACTCAGGAAGCCAACAAGGACAAATGAGACACACCTCCTATTTTATCCAGCAGAGCAGGTATGGACTCGTACTGAGCTATCACAGACTTGTGAAACTGTAAATACACAGAATTTCCAAATCCACAAATTGCCTTGGCCTAAGACCAAGCTCTAGGGTAGCCATTTTTCCTTTTTTGGTGTGTGTGTGTGTGTGTGCGTGTGTGTACATGCTCCTCTCAACTCGTTGTTATTTTTTTATTGAAACAAAGAGGCATCACAACAAAGAATATACTGAATGCTTCTGTTTGTTTTGTATTTAAAGTGATTCTGGTTTATTACGACTTGTGTCAAATAGTTGTAATTTTGGTCATCGTTTCTAGTTGTAATAATAACATTGTACTCACAAGTTAAATACTGTACTCCTGTACAATGATGGATTATTACCAACATTGTGGGTGTACTTACTTTCAATTTTACCTCCAAATAAAAAGAAGTAGATCAGAGTTCCCAAAACATGGGCCCCGGACCCGTACCATGCCAGTTTGCCACTGAACCGTGAGGAAACGAAAATGATTATAGAACTTTTCAGGTCATTTTTGCAATAATTACCTTGAACTTATGGATACTGATTTTGATCTTAAAGGGATAGTTTGGGTGTTTTGAAGTGGGGTTGTATGAGGTACTTATCCATAGTCAGTGTATTACCTACAGTAGATGGTGGTCGGCACGCCCCCAGTTTGGAGAAACAGACAGGAGTTGAGAAAAGAAACCCTAAAAAATCTGTATCAGTTTAAGTGTACGCTATATTTAAAATATTTTCGCCGGTTTACTTCGCCATGAGACAGCTATACGGTCTTTGTTTCTGACGGGGAACTGAAGCTGTTGTCTATACTCTCACCAAAACATCCAGACTCCATTGAATAAAACAGTAATTTTACCTTGCAGAACACAGGGGTTGCTTGTCTACCGCTGCCTTGATCGGTTAATTTGTTTGTTTGACTTTGATGTTTTAAAGGGTTAGTTCAGATTAACCAAAGTCACACAATAGCACAAACCCAACTAACTGATCGAGGAAGCGGTAGACCAGCAGCCTCCTGTGTTCTGTGAGGTAAAATTACAGGTCGAGTCTGGTGGCTCTGGCGAGAGCATAGATGGATACAACGGCTTCAGTTGCCCGTTTGAAAGAGCTGTCTGACGGCAAGGTAAAACGGTGAATATATTCTAAATATAGTGTATGCTTACGCTGATAGATTTTTTTTAGGTGGCTAAAATACATTTTGCTGCCGGCCCCGTCCACAGCAGTACATTGCTTTGCTCCTATGATGGTACTCCTGTCTGCATCTCCAAACTGGGGGCGTGCTGTGCGCCATCTACTGTAGGTAATACACTAAGTACCTCATACAACCCCACTTCAAAACACATGATCCCTTTTAAATATGTCAATCATCACCGACTTAACTCAATGTACTCACTATGTTGCCAATATTAAAATGATCTGTAGCGCAAAAAACACTGGGGTTACGTTAATCTGGCTAAAATGTTGCCTTGTTTACAACCTGTTTGATCGTCTTTCTTCATCGGGACTTCCTTGAAGAGATGTCGCTACGTTCCCAGATCTCATCAATGACCTTGGTCAGTACAATGTCATCAAAACAAACCGAAACAATGGCCAAAACTACAAAAACACCTGAGTTGTAATTATTAGGAATTATCCTTCGAGCCTCCACGAACAACTTGAGGACAAGCGAATGCACTGTAAAGTCTACACACAGCCAGGGCTTTAATGGTGCTGATGATTTGTCAGCTCACATCCTCTTAACACTGACTCAGTGGCAGCAGGCTGCAAGTCACGGCCCTCTACTGTTGATCAGACTTATTACCAGTAACAGTGTTGGCGTCACTCGAGGCTGGGATTAATTGCACTGTTGTGTCGTAGTGTCGCATCCAAGCTGTATTGTTTTTTGCACTGTGTGACATCCTGTTACGACTACAGGAAGATGTTTGCAACAATGCCTGCTCTCTAAACATTTCTTTACAAGTTGTTTTTTATTATGTGCATAGTTAAATGGACTGAACTCCTCTCATTGGGATTGCATCGCTTATGCACTTATTCTCTTTCTTACTGCCTGATTTCTTCAAACAAAAACTCCATTTATTTTCTTTCTTGGCTTTATCTCAGTATGATAGATAGTGTGGAGCTACTGGGCTGATTGTTTAAGTCAATATATAAAGAAACATATATATATACTTAATGTCAAAACTTGGTATGCCTGTATTTTACACTTGTAAACTAGCGTCATATTTATTAGTTTCCAAACTGAAGAGATGGGGCTCTCTTGTTTTACGGTGCAACATGGATTAATTTATGTTCTTGGCTGTAGCTCACATCAACAAAGACCTTGTGCATTTCCAATAATTTAATTTAACAAATGAGGGTATTTGCATACTGACTTTGTAATGTGTTTTAATATCCAATTAAAACAGGAAACAAACAAAAATGTGAGTGGTTGTTCAGTATCAGTGTTTCGCCACCAGAGGGCGCTGTGTGCTCACGCCACCGCGGGGCTGAAACTGGAGATGAGGGTTTACAGCTGCATTAATAGAAAGGTGGAAATAGTCTGCCGCTGTAATCTCTGGCTTCTCCATGTGTCAGGCTTATTGCAGGGTAATCTGCACCGTCATGGGTGCTGTCCGTGATGGGCAGGCCTCTCTGGAGGCTGAGCCGGGCTGACAGGGCACCGGGGCTCGCTGGTTATTACATTTCCCCTCTTCTTGTAGCCCACCTAATACTCTCAGACAGGCTGCATGAGGGGGATTTTGGTTATACGAGCACAAAAACAAGCAAATACACAAACCAGAGGGGCTGAAATAGACACCTAGGTGAACTGATTGTAGGTGTGTCGAACACAAAAAAAGGGAAAAACATCCCTACATCAGCGGTTGATTGTGAAGCCGCTGGAGGCCAACAGGTTGAGAAAAGTGAACCACAGGGGTCATTGTGTTGGCGAAGGGGGAGAGGATATGCTGTCCGAGTAAATTACAGGTGTTCCATAGGCTGTGGATTGAGTTTCCTCGCATGTCGTGCACAAGACAAAGAACGGGAGCATCTGTTTCATGTGGGAAATGTCTCAAAGGCTCCTGTAGGGTTGAAAGGCTGTTAAAAGAGAGGCCAACACGGCTGACATTTTGTCAGTATCACCTTGGAAATAGCAGATTTTAGCTGAGAATAGATACACAAGCGTGACATCTTGTAGTCAAAGCATCTCACAGGAAGGACTGGTCTTTGTATCTCTATCCATAGCATCGCAGGAGGAGGCAAACAGGCACATAAACAAACTCCAGCAAATTAAAACACATACGCTTGTCATTAAAATGAAGTGACAGGCGCAGTGATAAGTAAGTGTAAATGATGTTCTTCAGTGTTTTTTTTGTGGATCATTTACATAAGTTTGCACATTTATTCTATACATGCAGACTCTCAGCCGGCCTGCTAATGAACTGGGATAGTTAAACCCATCATCATGAGGCATTATCTGCTGGGGCTGTCACACTTGTTTAAAAAGTGAAGTTTGAACAAATTCGAACTAACATGTAATTTAGTCCACAGGCGGCTGTGGCTCAGGGGTTAAAGCGGGTCGTCCTTTAACCACAAGATTTGCGGTTTGATCCCCGGCTGCAAGGTCGAAGCGTCTTCGAGCGAGACACTGAACCTCAAGAAGTTGCTCCTCGGGCACTTTACAGCAGCCCACTGCTCCTAAATGCTTAGGATGGGTTAAATGCATGAGGTCAAATTTCATGTATGTAACTGTAGTCAATATAGTCTTTATATTTTCAGGTGTGGTGTCATGCAACTGTGCTATCTTGAGTAGGCAGCGTCACTCATCTGTTGTGGCTCTGCTGCCTCACTTGGGTTGCAGCAGATGGGTCCTCAGATTAGATGTGGTTGTAGAGCGATGGTACGTGTCCACAGGATCCGTCCTTTTCACGCTTCCCATTCACTGTCTATGTAAGCAGCCGTGCAACGCATTCTGGTAGCGTGGCGGCGCGATTCGAGAGACGGAGCGTCACGACGGCCGTTCCTCATTTGCATAAAGTTGAGGTCTAGTCTACTTTATGTAAATCCGACACGACTCGCCGCCTCTGGAAACTCCAGAGAATCTTTTGAAATAAACGTTGTCGATCCTAAATAAAGACAGATTCAGCAACTGCATGGCTTATTTCTCGCCTCAAATGTTTTCAGAAACACATTTCGGTGAACTATTTTTGTGAAATAAGAGAAGAAAGTTTCCAAACGAGCCTCCATATTGTATCAGAAGTGATTAAAGGGAAAATGTGGTCTCTCTCTTTCTCTCTGTCACTCTCTCTGTAGACAGTAGCCTACATGAAATGATCACGACATGAGATATGAATCTCCTAGCCCTACCACCACATCTACCAGCAACAAAACAGAAAGGAAGTGGTAAAGTCCACCTATTACCTGATTTCATTGGCTGCCTGGGTCAGGTGTGACTTTGACGAGCGGTGCGGCTACGTGCCTGGCGCTGAAAAGCTGAGAATATTTTAACTTTTATGCACGTCTAAAAAAAACGCTAGAAAAATGCGACATGCGGCGCAAGACAGGAACGCACGGCAGGCGCGCCGTACCATAGGAAAACAATGGTTTTAACGAGTGACGCGTCTCCGTGTGATCGGGTCCTAATGGTACGTATCCACAGCCTCCTTCCTTTCCATGCTTCCCATTCATTGTCTACGTAAGCAGCCGTGCAGTGCATTCTGGTAGTGTGGCAGTGCGATTCAAGAAATGGGGCGTCAAAGTTGAGGTGTAGGCTACTTTATGCAAATCAGGGGTGTCCGGCGCCACTCGCCCCCTCTGGAAACCTCCTAGAAACTTTTAAACTAAGCGTTGTCGATCCAAAATAAAGACAGATTTAGCAACTGCATGGCTTATTTCTAGCATAAAATGTTTTCAGAAACACATTTCGGTGAACTATTTTCTTGATATAAGAGAAGAAAGTTTACAAACGAGCCTCCATGTTGGTTCCAGTTGGAAAGCTGGGAACAGCAGCCCACGAGGGAAAGCGGCGTTCTTCCAATCAGGTGCCTAGTGCCTTGAGTCTCGTGGCAGCCCGTCAAGCGTCCAATGTTCTCAGATGCTTCAGTGTGGTGATAAGCCTTTTTAACAGAAGAAAAGCACAGGTTTAAATAATGAAATGAATGATGGGTGAATTCCATTTAGCTGCTTTAATTTCAGGATCCTGGTATCTTGCGATATAAAATACGTCAGTAAACATCCCACTCATGAATTTTTAAGCTTTTACGTCTTAAAAAAGGCTGTTGCTAACAAGTGACAAATGAGACTACAGCCCTAGTTTAAACCGCAGGGAAAACAACTGTGGATTTTTTTAGAGTGAACGAGCAGCTCTTTAAAGCTTAACTAAGCAGGATTTAAACCTTTCTTATCAGTCTTAAGTGCCAATTACTGAGAAGCAGTGATGGCTGGAGCTGCTTCCAATAGATTTTATAGACCACCTTCACCCTCTACTTTCATTCCCTGTAGTGTATAGTTTACTGATGTAACATTACACAATTCCCTGGTAAAAAAATGTAGATAGCAGTTCCTCACTGTCTCTTGGGGTTGCCAGATTCCAAGGTTGCCAGGTTCAACTGATAGGGTAGGGTGAGGCAAGTGTCAGTGGTATTTGAAGAGTAAAATCCTTCATGTACAACAAGTGTAAAGCCCCGCTAGTGGCCCCAAGAGGGTGATATGTTCATTATAGTTAAAAAATATGCTGTAGATTTTGCTATTCTCAGAGCCTGATAGTGAATATAAATGTAAATGTTAAAGGTTAAATGTGGTTAATTAGAACTCAGGTGTTAGTTTTGTAGTTTTGACCATTGTTTCCCTCCGTTATGACACTTTACTCTTCAAAATAATTCTGTGATTTAAGAACATGCTGACATCACTATAACAAAGTCCAACATGACAAACAGAGACAGGAAAAACTTACAGCTTTTAGACAAGCCAACAGTTCATCCACATTATCTCAACCACTTCATTTGGAGGTAAAACTGAATAATAATCCCTCATTGCAGCTACAAGGTCTATTTGAATACTCCTGGTATCATAATAAAGGTAACACTTTTCTAATTTCTGATTTCTAAGTGTAAGCATTAGTATAGCCTATATGTTACTGGGTCAGAGTAAATGTAGATGGAACACAGCATAAATTCAAAGTTTAATTTCCACCTGACAAGACTGTACACTTTTAGAGGGAATATCTCTTTGCAATGATGCAGTTTCAACCCCAAACCTCAAGCCAACCATATAACAACATCTGAACACCACCTGTGCACAGACTGATGTTAATAAAGTGGAGCAGATAAAAGTTGGAGAGGTTTTAGTAGAGGAATGTTAAGGCAGACTCTTCAAATTGGCCATTTGGGTACATTTGGGTAACCTGCCACAGACATTCTACAGTATACACTCCTCTCCTGGGTGTCTAGCAACAATTATAGCTTAACTATCGAGATTCTAAGTAACTGGAGACAAAACTTTATTTTCCTACCACACGTAGATCATAAACCCTTGAATATAATAACAACTCATTGAAATCAGTTGAGAAATGTAGATGTTATAGTGCAGCCTTTTATCCAGAAAACCATGATGTATTACATCCATGAACCTGATAGGCCAGATGGAAACTGTTTAAAAAAGGGCAGTCACTTTCAAAAAATTCTTGGCAGGTGATTGGATGAACCATCTGTCAATCAAACTCACCTAGCTTCTCACAGGACGCTGATTGGTCCGTGGTCTGGCTTGCCAGACACAAACGTATTATGGATTTTTGTTGATATTCGTGTGATATGTGATCCCGCTATTCTGGCGTGATGTCGTAACATCGCGATAATCCAGCTGCCGTACAAGGTAAACATTTAGGTACCATCTCTGGCATTTGGAAATGTTCTCAGGTAACTATAAAACTAATTTAATTTCATTTACATGTCACTTATAGGTATTAATTCCACCCAACGTTAAATACAACTGTTTGGGGGATTTGTTTTACAATGATTCACCCACCAGATAGAGACATGGACCGTGTTTTCACATGGAAAGCTGCTGAAGGAAGACTGCAGCTCCTCCATGCGAATGAACACAGACGGCTGGAATCGACTCAAACATGACCGAGACATTGGAGTCGCCGTTAGCAGCGTTGGTGTGCCCTCAACTTTTGACAAAACAGCAAAGGTAAGACATCATTTATGGTTATGGCTGTATACAGTAAGGTTTATTTTGTCTCTTCTTCGGCTGCTGGTTCAGTGAGTTTTGGTCGTAGAGTGATAAAACCGGTGGACTCTGTGGAGCCTCAGCCTTCATAATGATATGACGTTTGTGTGGCTAACAGGAAGTAGCTAACTCGCTAGCATCACTATGCGCGCTAGAAGCGAGCCGTTAGCATGTGTTAGCGGTGTGCTCATTTAGTGTCTTGATGTTGGAATTGTGTTTCGTTTGGTAAAAAAAATGGCTGCATTTGGTCATATTTCTCGTTATCAAAGGTTAATTTTAAGGTAGTTTTAGTCTCCTTTTTGTTGTGGAAAAAACGTCATCCTCTAATATTTTACGTCATAGTTTTTGTTTACGAAATTAACACTGCGACGTCATCTGTTTTGGTCAATCATTTTTGGTACGTTACTTTGTAACGTGAGTTGTAAAAATCCATCATAGTAATATAATCCACTGTTTCATATGATAAGCCTTCAAACTCATGGATATGTCCGACCTTCTTGGGTTGCATTTCAAAGTCTCACTAGTACTGAAACTACACGGCCCAACGCAGTACTGTTTGAACACCTGTTTAGTACTTTTTAGATCGGTGGTTCTCAACCTTTTTCCTTAAGGGACCCTTTTTCTATCATTGAGTAACCTGAAGACCCCGGATTAAGTGACATACTTTATGGATTTTTCATATTATATTGAATGCATAACAATAACAGTATAGAACAACTGATAAATTAACCTAAATAGTGAACACAATAAATACAGGGACTTTGTGTAAAATGAGCGATTCGGATGGATTTTGAGCAGATTATTTCCTGTGAATATTGCATCAGAGATGAGTTTTCCTGTTATTTCTAGGGACTTTTAATACACGTTTTAATACATATTCTGTTTTGTGTAATTTTATTTTATTTTCAACAATCATGCATACTTAATAGGCTTCTTTTTTTGACAAATTCAGTGTTTTCTTCTCCCTGATGCTTGGCCATTGTTCTATTAGCTCTTTGGAGGTTTTAACTGCGTACTTTTCTGCAGGACGAGGCTGTTTAACAGAAAGGGAAGGCTCTGTGAATATAGCTCGTGTTCAAGTACGGCTGTTTTGGTGAAGGAATTTCCCCTGCGGTGATAATGATTGGCTCAATAGTGCAATATTGACAATATTATTTTTTATGCAAAATACTTAATTTAACCTAATTTCAGTGCTAGATAAATACACTTTATTGTTAGGCTATTATTGGGTGTGTTGTTGCTTTTTAAATGACAAAGATGACAGTTTTAAAACTAATGAAATACTTATTTATTGTTAAATGCAGAACACAGAAGGGCAATGAGGCGGAGTGTTTTCTTTCAGCTGAGACGCTTTGGATGCGTCTGGTTGCTATGATAATGAATATCCGCAGAAGTAAAAAATGTCTGCACAAGGTAGAGTACTTGATCTGGATATATGTGAAATATGTGGTGTTCCCATTGCAAATAATTTAAAAAGAAAAAACATCAACACAGCGGTTGTGGCGGTTGCTTGCCATCCCCTGCTGTTGGCTTGTCAGTGGCTTGTCCGTATGTTCAAGTCTTCACCGTAACCCTACCCTGTGAGATTTGTTTTAGGTTTGTATTTTTAAATAATTATCCAATCTTTAAAAATAACAATTTCATTTAGTTTTATTCACATAAATCAATGAAATCCTGAGATATAGGCCAACTGGACCCCCAGATTGGGAAACAGTTTTTTAGATTAATATTAAGGGCAAAATATATTATATCAAATCCTAATATTTAGCAGGGACCTCCAGTATCAGTCTGACACTAGTACTGACACAAGAAGCTGAGCTGTTGGTGGGCTGTTAATCCAAACTACTGTATCATCCCAAACACTCCACTCAGTCCTGCTTGAAGGGATTTCTGGCTCTGAGGACTGCTGTGTTTACAGCGCAGACAAAGAGGATTGTCGACCTTGTCTGATTTTTTTTTTTTTTTTTTGTTGGGCAACTGAGGCTGTGAAGGGAACTAATAAAACTCTGGCAGCCTGTGCCACCATGTGCCACCCCGTCTCCTCCCTCTGCCAGCCGGGTTGGCGAGCGCCAGCGGCAGAAGGTGCAACTTTCCTTCTCCCGGACGTTGACAAGCAGACAGGGAGGGGAGTGCCCCGTGAGCGATGACGGGAGCCGGGCTGATGGACAGAGGTGTTAACCCCATCGTCGGGCAGGGGGAGATAGTGGCGTTCTTGTTTACACACACTGAGGCCGGATTGTCACCTTGTCTGTCAGGGAAACATCCTATCTGCCTCCTCTTATCTCGCTGCGAGACAGCCAGCTACTCTCTTGAAGAGACCTGCTGCAGCTTCACATCACCATAAATCATTTCCCTCAGCCCTACCATTGTTGCTTTTCATGTTATTTTTCTTCCACACCTCCAGATGCTACATACTCCTTCTCTGTCCTCATGTGGCTTCCTCTCTGACGCACTTTCCAAATTCTTCAGTACTGCTTGACAATGACCCTGTGCCCTAATACGCCTGTGAGGCACTGAAGTGTATAAATTTCCATTAAAACGGCTTTGTGAGATGAAAACTTATCATGATAATACATGGGGTCACAAGCAATTTTGTCCTTTATTATGAAGTGTGCACCCTACTCAGTCTTGTAAATGTCAGTTTTGCTATTAAAGGTGCTCTATAAGATATCCAGAGCATTAATATAGCATCAAACAACTATTGTTTATGTAAAGACATAGAGGAGAAATATCTACCTGAGCAGAGAATGAAGTCTCTCTTCCTCTGTGTGTTGTGTTATCAGAGCTTCTCTGTGCTTTGTTGACATCGCCGGGCTGCCCGCGCGTGCTTTTAGTGCATATTTGTGCATATTTGTGCATATTTGTGCATGTGAGTTTGCTAGCTCACAGCCGCCGCTCTGCGTTGCTCTCATACGTCGGTTAAGATAAGATAAGATAAGATAAGGTAGACTTTATCGTCCCAAGGGAAAATTTTACTTGAGCAATAGTGCTGCACACAGCTGCAATCAGCATAAAACAGTATACAAGACATTATAGTAGTACACCAAGGCAGAGCAGGAAAACATGTCAAATATTGCACATTCCCTGAGAAAACTATATATTAATAAATAGGCATTAAAAACAAGACATTACAATGGTGCACCAAAGATGCAGTAGAAAAACATGTCCATTGATGCACATACCCTGAGGAAAAATACATAGGCATTAAAGAACAAGAGAGAATCGTAACAGACATAATACAAAATTTCACAGTACCTCCTTCAGGACCAAGGATTTACCTGTTTTCTTGCATACTTGCCAACCCTCTCGTTTTTTCGTTGTCCTCTCCCAGTTTTCTTCCGGGTTTACAATTCTCCCGTATTTCTCCCGATTTATGACAAATGTTCACACCCTTTTTTCCCCTTTTCGTTATCTCAACCTGTTTTTGGCTCTGTACAGCGCGTATAAGCTCTACTGTTTCCACCCGGACGACAATAGAGCTACACCAAATGTTGTTAACTGGCAGAAGAGAGCTGCTTGCAACACAGCTCGGTTTAAGCTGTGCTCGGCGCACATCACATTGCTCAGCGCCCGAAGTTGCCCGGCGCAGCGAAAAAGCCATTGTGACGTGGTGCAAGCTGTTGGAAATAACGGGTTTCAGAGCGCAGTGGTGATGTTGTCGGGTTGGGTCTGAAAAGGTCTTCAGTGAGTGAGAGACGGAGAGAGAAATACTCCAGCAGGGGCAAAAAACTGATGAATATTAGTTTATGCCAGAGGGCCTTTTAATTGTGCTGATTGATAATATTTATGAGGTATTTAGACGGTTTTAATGTTGTTAACCTGGCACAGAACAAATCTTCACATCAGCAAAGTGGATCTTGAGAAGTGACGCTCTGAAGAGCACTGAACTCCCCAATATGTAATATAGATTTTTTTTTTAAAATGAACAGAGTTATCAGCTGGAGCAACTTGGGGTTGAAAAACATCAGGCTCCCAAAATACAACAGGCCAGTTAAAAATGAATTAAAATAAAGCAGGAAGGAGACACGCCGGAGTAAATGAAGCACACACTAAAGAGTTTTAAGAGCCTGATCATATGAAGAGGCAGTGTGGATGTGCTGTTGCGGTGATGGACAGTTATTCTGGATATACATTTCAAGGACTGAGGGGGCGAGAGCAGCAGAGAGAAAAGAGGAGAGGAGTCCCAGGAGCTGAACATTTTCATAAATTGATGACTGCTATCGTAGGAAGCCTAAGTGGAGAAACAAATTGATGTGAAGGGAAGGATGAGGATCTCGAAAAGAGCCAAGGCTCGTCCGTCTCTTATTCTCTCGTTAAAACGCAGGTGATAAAATGTCATCAACCACAGAGTGGGACCTCTCACTTAAAATAAAATAAGACAAATTTGTGCGTCCCGCAGTGTCAGACGGATGAGACGGATACAGCAGAAGAGCTGCTGTTGAAGCTGTGTCCAGTTAGAGGGGCTGTAAACGCTGCTATTCCTGTATGAGTGCACGTGTCTGTATGCGCGTGTGTATTTTTGTACACATATTGTTTTTTTGTTCTTTACAAGTGCGTCTTAGTCACAATGAAACCGCTCAAGCACAGCATGCCCTTAAATTACTAACAGCATACAGTAGGTGGCTAACGATTGAAAAATATTTCAAAGCAGGAACAAAGTGAGCGCTAGTCAGACGGTATCTTGTCAAATGACGGTAAAAATCTATTTTATATCTTTTCTAAAACATGATGTGAAACTATTGATTCTTGTGGACAAAAGTGGGGCATTGAAACAGCAAATAGTTAGGAACAGAGAAAAAGACTAGGAGAGAGTTGTTTAGCATGGTGTAATGTTTACCATCCAGCAGGGGTGTTTCTAGGAGTTGACAAGGTCAGTGACTGATGTCAGGGTGTGTGGGCGCAGATTAAAACAGGCCCCCCATTATCTGGATGCGTATGAAGCCAAAGCCCTCTCAAGTCCATTGAAAAATAGACATGTTGAACAGTTCAGCTTCATCCGAACTTGCATACCCAACAGGTGTACTATTGTTCAACATACTTTTATGTGAATGAACAGTAGTATGTATCTTTTCGGACGCTCCGAACAGTAATTTACGTCGTCATTTCCCGTGCCAACCTCATGTGACCAAAACGACGGTTTGTGAGAATCATTTTCTGAATTAATTTAAAATATATATTACGCCTAGCGCAGTTAAATTGAAGCGTTATTGACGTTACAGAGCTGTCCGTCAACGTCCGTTATGAACGTTGTCGTCACTACCGCATTGCATTGTGGGATATTTATGCTGCCGTAGTGTCCAGCGTTGCATACTGTAATATTTCACTGGAAATGGCATGCAATAAATGTTCTATTGGTTTCACACTAAGGTTTTGGACATACTAAAATATATCATATACTGTTTTAGTAAATAAAATACTAAATAGCATGTTAGTGTGGAATTTCTGACAAAAGTGTGTCCATATAGCGTTATTTTCTGAGCATCTTTTTTTCAATTATTCCCGATAGTATACGGCAGCTAGAGAAAAATCGCTGCACCCAGCATTTTTTTTCAGAGCACTCCGAGCCTCCAACTTTTTTGTGCGCCGCTCTGAGTGCTTCCAGTTGAAAATCTCTGAACTTTTGTGAATGGCGCTAGTGTGTGGATGGAGCGCTCCCCGGCGCTTTCTGCCAGAAAAAAATGCTATATGGCCACTCAGCGGTCTAAAAGAAGGATTGCTGCTGTGTGAGCCCGACAGCCGGGCGGCATCGCATGCCGTGCAGATGGACTGACTGAGCTTGTTAAGGCTACAACAGGACACACACACAGGCAGCAGCAAAGGGTTGGTGTGGTCACAAATTAAGTTATTTACATTTTGTGATTATTAGATTTTTTCCTTATAGATTCGAGGCTAGACAAAAAACATTCCCGGCTAAAGCCCCGGAAGCCCGATGCTGACAACACCACTGCCATCCAGTTATTCGCCATCCTAGTTTAGCATCTAGCGCGCTAACATTTGCTAATTAGCATTAAACACAAAGTACAGCTGATGCTGATAGGAATGTCATTAGGTTTGCAGGTATTAAATCAAAGTAATGGGGAAATTAAAGTTTTGACCTAATGATGGCGCTAGAAGTTAAGGGATAATTTAAATGAATCCTGAGCTCGCGATGTATCAGATATCATGGCAATCCATACAGAAGCTGAAAGAAAAGTCTCCAAAGTCAGTAGGATTCATCTTCTGTCTCTACAATGTTTTGTGACAATTCATAATGTAGTAGATCTTGAGATATTTCATTGGATAAGTGAAAACTTTGACTTGCTGGCGGCACAAGAGGAAAGGTCAGGGAATCACCGCCAGTGGGAATCATCCTCTATAGACCGTGAATGTCTGTGCAAAATTTCATTGCAATCCATCCCATAACTGTTAAGATATTTGACCAAAGTGAGGGACAACCTGACTGGCAGCGCATGCATGCTGATGTTAATTGTAGTTAGCTAGCAACATGTGTACATCGCGTGTACAAGCTCAGCCTCTGACTTATCTCAAGACATACAAAGAGCCCAGTTCTTTTTGTTATTTTCCTCCAGACCCTTCACCTTTTCTTTTTCCATAAATTGATGTCATAAAGCCTCAGAAATTGAATAATTAGTAATAGGTCAGAGATGCAGCTTTCTCTTAAAGTGCACAAGTAGCAAAAAGCAACAACTTTTGTAGTTGATTCATAAGCACCACAGCTGTTTTCCTCCATAAAAAAACATACAAGAGGAATGGTCTTACAGGTGGGACGCTTCTCTACCTCATAATTCTCTCTTCATCCATGTTTTTATAGACTCCCAGACTTCCTAGCATGTCACGTCCCGAGCAGGACAGGTGCATCCGTCAAAGCCCGATCGAAGCGAGCGTCAACGTCAATCATTCGACGGAGGCGAGAGGTGTGAAATGAGGTGCTGTTTCAAGTGGAAAAGACATGATTTACTGCCCTGATGTGACGTGTGATGTTTGAGCACCATGGGTGTAGATCACAAAATGGGAGTTGCAGTCGAGAATTCAATCCACTCTGATTTGGTGACACATCTGGTGTTGGGAAACGATTGAAACCCTCTTCTCACACAGAAGGTGAACAGATAAAATACCAAATGTCTCCTGAACAATAGTTAGTGGACGTACCAGGGAAAGCTCGACTTGCCAAACCATCGCCATCCTGTCTCAACTCATGACTGAACTTTGACCTGTGTAGTACAGAAACTTCCGTTATCTAAACATATGAAGGTAGCCACACGACTAAGGTTTTGAGTTGTTGTTAGTAGGATATTTTGTTACTTCTTGAACAGAACTCACACACAAGGTTACTGAAGTGACATTACATGATTTCTGGGTAATGAAGTCCTTCCCCTTTACTGACACATACAAGGAAACCAAAGCCAGAAGCTGCCTACTGCAGCTTTAGAAGCTTTTATAGGCAGTTTTTTTGCGATCACATTGGCTTTGCATGTGTTTGCATTGATTTTTTCCCCCCAGCATAATTGCTGTAATTTCTCTTTTGGCATTTAAAAGTTTGTAGTGAGACTTTCAACACTTTTGTTCCTTTTTTCTTTTCTTTGCCAAACAAATATATATTTATATATACATAGTCGTGATTTTGTGAAATTATTCACACATCTGTTTAAAATGTACCTTAAAGGGAGATTTGTCAAGTATTTAATACTCTCATCAACAAAGGAGAGGGCAAATATGCTGCTTTATGCAAATGTATGTATATATTTATTTATTACAACACAAAACAATGACAAATATTCTCCAGAAACCCTCACAGGGTCAAATCATAACATGGCAAACTGCAGCCCAACAGGCAACAACAGCTGTCAGTGTGTCAGTGTGCTGACTTGACTATGAATTGCCTCCAAACTGTATGTGATTATCATAAAGTGGGAATATTTGTAAAGGGGAGACTCATGGGTAACCATAGAACTCATTCACATATCTTGAGGTCAGAGGTCAAGGGACCCCATTAAAAAAAGGCCATGCCAGTTTTTCCTCACCAAAATCTAGCGCAAGTTTGGAGCGTTATTTAGCCTCCTTCGCGACAAGCTAGTATGACATGGTTGGTACCGACGGATTCCTTAGGTTTTCTAGTGTCGTATGCCAGTATCATCACTCTGGCTTTAAAACAAAAAAGAAATTAGTGTTATCTTGATGTGCTAACGTTAACTTTGACAGCCCTAGAATTTTATATTCCACTTCTGCTAATAGATCCCCTGAAATGTTACACCCTGTTCCTTTAAAAGGTCACAATCTGAACTACTGGTGAGCTTTTCCAGTTATTGCATGATGAGTGATGAAAGAGCAGGCCTAATTTGTTGGTGATAAAAACCCTGAACAGACTGTTGTTAAATCTGTGACTTCCAATGGTAAAAAACAAAAGAACAAAACAATGAATACTTTTGTATTATATAAGAATACCCTCAAAACTCACACACACACACACCTACACACGCATATACCACCACAGGGGACTGATATTTTTAGTAATGCTGTTCGACCAACCTGGCTGGCCACTATAATGAGGCGAGGGAGATGGAGGCTGATTCCTTTCACAGGTCAGCGGACTGACAAAGCCCAGTGTCCTGGTCTGGAACCGGGGAGCTGTCTGCTCTTGCCGAGGTTTGTCTGGGCTCCGTGTGCCTGTATGGGAGTGATCTGTATTCACCTCCAATGCGCCGTGGCCCGCTTCTGTTTAATATGGGCCCGCGGTAGCCTCCCCGCCATCACCTGGCACTGCAGAGTTCATTCTCGGTGTGTGTTTTTATCAGCACCCCTAGGGGCATATGTAATTGCTCGGTGCTGATGAGAACAGCCCCGGCTCAAAGTACCATCTCATACCGCAATTACACCCATGGAAGTGCAGGGAAAAAAACAGTGAAAATAAAGAAAGTACTCGGTGCGACGTGGCAGGTGAAAGACTGCGGCCTTACCTCCTCCTGCTGAGACGAGCCGGGGCTGATAGAGGACTAAAAGTCAGCCATCTCCTTGGGGATAAAGACTTTTTAAGCTGTTAATCCTCCGTCTGTGGATGATTGAGGTGAACATCTGACATTTGAAGCTTTTTATGTTAAAGTTTCCAAAGCTTACGGCCGTGTGTGCGTGTGTGCGTGTGCGTGCGTGTGCGTGTGTGTGTGTGTGTGTGTGTGTGTGTGTGTGTGTGTGTGTGTGTGTGTGTGTGTGTGTGTGTGTGTGTGTGTGTGTGTGTGTGTGTGTGTGTGTGTGTGTGTGTGTGTGTGTGTGTGTGTGTGTGTGTGTGTGTGTGTGTGTGTGTGTGTGTGTGGGGCGGCAGTGTAGCTTCGCCAAGACAATAAAGATGGTAAACTTAGAGGAACTTCCCGTGCTCTGTGTGTGTGAGTTGTACACACAAAAGGGGAAATGTGAGTGGCGCTCCTGCCCAGACTGTGACAGCTCGCCGCTCCTCCGCTTATGAAAATAAATGCTGACGAGTGTTGAACTGGCTGGGCTGCTTTGGTGTCAGCCGGGGAAGAGAGACGGCTCTCCGTGCTGACAGGCCGACGCGCCTGGTTTGCATTGAGATGCATGACGCAGCCCTTCGCCTCGACCCCCCTATCCAGTCTCTGTGGCCTCTCGCTTGCTGCTAGGGGTGGTGGGGGGAGGTGGATGGCGGTTGGAGCAGGGCTGAGGCCGGGGTTAGCCGAGGCTCACAGCCAAAGCAACATGTCCCCTATCAGTATTCCACTGTGACGAGTGCTGATGCTGCCCTGATGCTGCAAAACTTCAGCCTGCCTTTGTTTCTGTCATTGCACTTTACTTCTGACATCCACAACTTTTGCTTTGAGGCCGTCTTTGGCTGTTTTGTTTCCCTCTCTCTCAGCATCTGAATGTTGCTGAATATTTGAATTGGCCCGCTGCCAGCTGCCTTTGTCCACGCGCCCATAAAATTTAATAACTTGACCTGTGCTTATATTAGGAGATATCCTGCAAACAAAACCTATTATATAAGCAATTCATAAGCCGCCAACACCAATTCTGCTGCGGTTTATAGTGAGGAATAAGGAGTTTACAGTCATTGCAGCTCTGTGAGGCTGAACTTAAGCACAGTGGTGCTCATTCCGAGGGGTGTCGTATACAGATGCTTTGTCACGGCCGTCGGCATTCAATGCAGCTGCACAAGGCACCCTTTAGCGCCGGTATGAAACGCACCGGGCTTTCCATTAACTACAATGTAAACCCGTCTGCAGCAACAGTAAATGCTCAGAGAAAGTGCTGTGGTAACATAGTTTAAAGAGCAAGAACACACACACGGGGCGGGCGGGAGGGTAGATGGATGGGTGCAACAGTTACAAGGCTTTCATCCAGGAGACTGCTGTTCATGTCCCTTACGTTAAGTTTCACTTTCACGTTACAGTCAGCTGTTTGTTCATGTCCTGTGTTGTTTTTTCCTAAACCTAACTAAGGGGTTTTGTTGCTTCTTCCTAAGAAAGTGTTTTTGTTTAATTCAAAACATTAAGCACGTGTTAACTGCGACCGAATAGTGACGCCAAGGGGTCGTTAAGCACGGGTTTACTGCGACCGAAAAGTGACGCAGAGGGGTCGTTTAGCGCGGGTTTACTGCGACCAAAAAGTGACGCCAAGTGGTCGTTATACACGTGTTTACTGCAACCAAAAAGTGATGCCGAGGGATCGTTAAGCACGTGTTTACTGCGACTGAAAAGTGACACCGAGGGGTCGTTAAGCGCGCGTTTACTGCAACCGAAAGGTGACGCAAAGGGGTCGTTAAGCGTGTGTTTACTGCGACCGAAAAGCAACGCCGAGGGGTCGTTAAGCACGTGTTTACTGTGACCAAAAAGTGACGCCGAGGGGTCGTTAAGCACGTGTTTACTGTGACCAAAAAGTGACGCCGAGGGGTCGTTAAGTGCGGGTTTACTGCGACCGAAAAGTGACGCAGAGGGGTCTGACAGAGCGTCAGTATGCGATGAGTTGGGATGAGAACGTATTGGATAAATGCTAACATTAGCACACTAACATGCTCACAGGGACAATGCTAACATCCTGATGTTCAGGCGGTATAATGTTTACCATGTTCACCAGTTGCATGCTAACATTTGTTAATTAAGAATAAATGCGAAATACAGCTGAGGGTGATGGGAATGTCATTAGTTAAACAGGTATATGGTCATAAACCAAAGTATTATGTTATGTTGTGTATCAATAGAGTTGAATGGGCGATGGAAGAGTAATGTGACCGTACTTTTTAACTGTGTGCTCTGTGGTGGATTTACAGAGCTTTACAATGGATGAGCAAAGAGATACCACTATCACTAGAAAGGGTATGTCGCACTGATTCCATTAATATACATGTAAGTCAAGCACATACACAAGTGTTACCAGCTACACAAAAAGTGCTTTGCTATACTCAGCCTATTTAAAACTAAGATTCTAAATGCCAGCAGGAACATTTTTGTCACACATATAGGAGGTTGGCCGTGACAGTTCAAATCTATACATAACAGCAGGTACAGTGAGGGAGCAGCACTCTGCCTCTGGCTGACTGATATTAGACGAGCTGACCTGAATTTGACTCCCAATGAGCACATCTCTTACCGTAGGAAAAACGAGTCTCCTTCTTACAAGTTAACTCAGTCTGTATTTCATGTGACCTTTCTCAGGAGTGACGGGCATTATTATTGAGCTGCAGGGGCGGAGAACCACTGTCGCCACTTTTTTAGTTGGTTAAAGTTATACACTTAGAATAGAGTTTTGTTGTGCATTGTTAGTGGAGAAGCAGTACAGTTTTGAAGATTGCATTTCCCATGAGCGCCACCGCCTGGTGATGTAAAGATCTTGATCTGGCTAGAGTGTGCATTTGTTTTAGAAGTGAGTGAAATAAATACGCAACTTCTTTTTAATACTGTTTTTCATTTTTTAACACGGCTGTTTGCAGGATGTGTAGCGATGCACGCTACTGCCGATTGCCTGGTGCATGTTGTCCATCATGCTCATAATCACAGAAAGCTTTGCGGTGTTTGCGTTGCTCGACACATGCAGCTACATTCAACTAACGTTAGAAACACAGAAGAATATACTTTGAAGAATGTAAAAATTTTATTTTTCACAATAAGAAATTGCATATTTGTTTCTTAATTTGTACAGGTAGCGCTCCCGTAGATTTATAAATGGCGTCACAGTCGCAACTTGATGAGTCGAGAACAGACTCATCAAGTTTTTGACCCTATTTAAATATGTGTTTTGTACTGTTATTCTCTTCAGTAAACAGTTCAAACTTACCTGGAAACGTGTTTTAATTGGACTCAAGCTCATTGCTTCTTGTGGACATACCGAGTGTTGATTTTTTTTCAGACAACACTACACCTGCCTAGGAAGAAGAGGGTCTATTCAGGATTAGTTTTAAATCCTTTCAAATCCCCCAATTCCCTCCATCTGTTGAATAAGCGACCAAGGTTGACTCTTGTTTTCTCCCGTGCGCTATCACTGTCTCTTTTACCTTTTTTTGGTTCTTCAGTAAATTCCTTTCTTTCTCTCCAGCCCCAGTATCATTCACAACCACAAAATATAACATCAAAAATAAAAATCTCTAAAGAAAGATCTCCTTTCTCTTCCTTTTAACTGGCTAATGTACTACTCAAGGCCTGAAAAAGATTAATTGTGCAGCCCTAGACATCGGTATTGAATTGAGACTCCTTGTAGTAGCTTTAAGTAAAACTGACAGTACCATAAAACAGAAATAACAGCTACAAGTAAAAGTCCTGCATTCAAGATTTTACTTAACATTATTAGCATCAAAATATATTTAAAGTACCAAAAGTAAAATGACTCGTTATGCAGAATAATAATATTTGCTGTGTGTTTATGTTGCCTAGAATGCACTTGTGGCGAAACATACGTAGGTGGAAACTCCATACCAGCCTTATAGTCTGCTGTAAAACATGTATTCAAGCCATTTAAACCATTTTAAGATTGGGAGAATTTGTATTCATCTCGTAGTAAAGAATTAGTTTACCATCCCAAATTAAATCTCTCTTTGAATTTATTCTTTAATTACCAATCTGTTTGCCTTTTCCCAGCAGGTACCTCCATTTCTCTTTTCTTGAATTTCTTCTAATATCATTTATTTGCTTTCAAATCATGTCTGTCCTTAATCAGTAACAAGTCAGCGACGTGCCTTGTCTCAAGTGTGACCTTCACTTTTCTAATCTTATTTCTAATCTTATTTCATGGGGAGATATGGTGTATTTCATCATTGCATCTCTTACTTTCTTGCTCGACCGTCATAAGAAATGGTTTACTTTTAAAGCTAGATGTCTGGGTGTGGAATCATCATCACGTTTTTAAAGTTTTCTTCAGTATCAAAGTAGTTGTCTGTACACCCATGGGTATTGCAAACAGGAACTGTTAATAGCTAATTCTGCATATTTTTAATGGTGCTAATTTGCCAAATTGTAAACACATACAGGCTAAAATATAGGTGGGAGTACATGGAGTGTGTTGAGGTCCCACGATATGATATTATCACAATACTTAAGTCATGATACAATCTGATTGTGATTATGCTGACTATTGCCATAAGATATATTGCGGTTTATTACCATTTTTCAACTGCAGTTTATTCAGTTTGTCAATGTGTGATTTATCTAAGATACAGTCTTCACTTCGTTCACCTCAGAGTTTTCATTCACATATCTTGAGGTCAGAGGTCAAGGGACCCCTTTTGAAAATGGCCATGCCAGTTTTTCCTTGCCAAAATGTATCCTAAATTTGGAGCGTTTTTTATCGTTCTTCCCGACAAGCTAACATGACATGGTTGGTACCAATCGGTTTCCTTAGGTTTTCTAGTTTCATATGATACCAGGATCTTTACTCTATTGTTAAGTGGTTAATAGTTGTTATCATAAAAGATCGATACTTGACGTTTGTGTATCAATACCATGCAAAATATTGCAATACTATGCTGTATCGATTTCTTTCCCCACACCCGTAGTAGATTGCTACTGACATATTTCTGCCCTAACTAATG